>NW_006408561.1:16476393-16499708 GCF_000296735.1 Chrysochloris asiatica | reverse complement strand
AACAACAACAACAACATTCTGCTACAAGGTTCCACAATGTACCCTTCTTCAATAATATGAGAGGAAAAGAAGCACTAGCTGTCACTTTTGTTTTAGGGAAAACTGAATATCTGCACTCCTAGGTAAATTAAGGAGCCCTGGTGTGGTACTGTTGGATCAACCCTGGACTGCTCATCAGAAGATTGGCAGTACAAACCCAACAGCAGGTCTTTGGAAACCCTATAAAAGGTCACTATGAATCAGAACTGACTCGGTGACACATAACAATAACAACAGGTAAACTAAGGCATTGTAGATTAGGTATTGGACTGCTAACCACAAGGTCTGCAGTTCAAACCCACCAGCTGCTCCTTGGACACCCTTTACAGGGTTGAGATGAGTTGGAATCAACTCCAGCGTACCTAACAACAACAACAAAGTAAATTAATGTGGAGATTCCCTATAAAGCTCTGTGGTATCTTGGCCTCTGTGCTAGGATCAGAGTTGTCATTGTTAAGAACCTAGAGTCCGCTCCGATTCTTAGCGACCCTTCTAACAGGCTCAAAATGTAGCTCACCATAGCTATAGCCACTTTTTTTTTTTTTTCTTTTTTGCCAAAGGGACAATAAAATAAATAAATAATTGACTCTAAGTTTACATTTTTTGGCAGCCACAAAAGTGTGCATACTTTTGAGGTGTGCCTTCATCAGTCTTGGTACAACTAAGTGTCATGGGGAACAATGCAATAATGAGAGTTATTTCTGAGAGAACAGAGAAGTTTATTTAGACTTTCTTTTTAAGATTTGAGTTGGGACAGACAAGTTTAATGATTAAAATAGACATCTAAATTAACAGAGGTGAAAACCAGAGTGGTTTAAGCAGCAGAGGGTTTGCAGCACTAGGCATGTGTATGAAATAGCTTTTGTGGTAGTCTGGGGATTTCATTTCCAGTCTGAGCTGTATAAATGACTAAATATAATTTTCCTAAAATATTACTTCATTGAGCCAGTAGGAAGATATCATCTCGGCCTTTGTATTTGGCTGGCTGACATTTTCTTCTTTCCATGAAAAAAAAAAAAAGTAGAACTGCTCTCTTATAGAATTGAACAGAACAGAATATCATGCTGCCCCTTTCTGTTTATTAAGATAAACTTCTGATAAGGCAGTTAAGCAGGAAGTTGGAATAGTTCAGGGAAACTGAAGACTACCTCTTGCTCTCACTATCTGGGACATATTATTTTATGTTTTTGGAGTTCTATTTGAAGTTTTTTGTGTTTTTTTTTTAAGTACAAGATGTACTGAGTTTTACTGTGGGTGTTGAATAAGTGTGAAACAAAAAAATGTCAATATTTTTATTAGTATTAACACTCTGAGGTCAGAGCAAACATTTAGTAATATGAGCAAAAGCATGCCACTTGGGCTCTGGAGTGTTTGCAATAACATAGCAGAACACACTTGGAAATAAAATTATCATCATTTCCATTTATAAATAATTTTTCTAGCTTATTGATTTTTTTTTTCAATTCAAATTAGTAAGAGGGTACCTTATTTTGTTAACTTCAGGTACTGGTTTTGTTCTCATAGTTTTAAGTATTTCTTCTCCTTAATGTGTCTGATTCTGGGGAAGAGCTCATTCAAGATTATCTTTCTTCTAAGGATCACATGTAATAGTGTTTTCTGCTACATGAAAGAATAGAATAGAAAACAGATTCTTCTGAGATGTTGTTCTCCTCAACTAAAGAACACTCTTTAATTTAGTGTATGCTTATGGAGTGAACTCAAGTTAAATGAAGAGGATATAGTTCCGGTGTGGCACTATAGGATAAACACTGGTTTACTAACCACAAGATTGGCAGTTCAAACCCACTGGTCATTCTTTGGATACCCTATATAGGAGTACTATGATTCAGAATTGATTGACAGAACTTAACAACAACAACATATTTTAAAGAGCAGAAACCCCAAACACAACCAAATATAATTCTCTTTATTCTTATCCACATGGTAATTCTTTAATATCAATTGTATGTCTAAGTTTAGGGCAGGTGAATTTCATTTATAGTAATCTAAGTCATAAATCATTTGCTTTTAGTATTTCCCTTGGAGATTTTATATACGTTAAAGAAGTTACCTGTTTGTGTGGGAATTTGAGGGTTTTTTCCAAGCATTCCAGTTTTTTGTATGACTTACCAATTGTCTGGCTTCAGCTAGAAGAACTCCCTCAATGAAAACCAATGTATTATTTTATCATTTAGAGCCTAGTCTAACTGTGAGGTTCAAATACCAATAATCTGACAAAGTGGATCAGTGAGATCTCACAAACAGACTTTTATAAAAGAAAGATTAGATGTAAAACCAACATAGGGTCTTTCCACTGGTATAGGAAATGAATTTAGAAACTTTTGATTTGTCCATAACCTGACATAATGTAATTGCTGTTAAAAAGAAAAGAAAAGAAAAAGAACAGAACCTAATAGTATTAATCTAGAAACTGGCAACATTTACCAATTTCACAGCTAAAATTCTTTAACATAATATCTCTCAGTCAAGCCCAAATAGAGCAATACCATAATTGAATAAAGAACAAAGTAGCCTGATTTGAATTAGCCTGAAAAAAGAAACAGCTAATACTGTAAGGTATAAAAATTATCAGCAGTATCTAAAAATATATTCTGAAAAGTCTAAAACTTGCTTAAAAGTGGTCAAATTGTTTAACAATAGAATATGAATTATTTTTAAGTCTTTTCTTAAAAGTCCTTCCTTTGCTTTTCCTGTGACAAGCAGCTATGATTTCTCATTTATCACAGATCTTGGGGGCTATTTTAAAGACATTCTCTTGGAGAATCAGAGTTAGCACATGAATGGGTAGAAACACTGTAAACTGAAGCAGGGAACTGGAAAGATAAGTACTTTTAGATATACATAGTCTAGTATGTGCTTGTTCTCAGATAGAGAACCCAGTCACCTTTCAAGTCAGATACTGAACTCACCTCCATGACTCAATTTTCAGCCAAGCAATAGTTAGGTCTCTAGGGGGACCAACACTAGTGAGGTACACATGTCATAGAATGGTCAACCCTTTGAGATCAAAAGGGTAGCAGTTACCCAAGAACAATGTTCAGAAGGGTTGGAAAAGAAGGAAAAATGGAAACAAGAACCAGGGAGGAAGTAGGATAAGTGATGTTACATTGAGGGATTGCAATCAGTGAGATGAAATCAAGTGTGTAGGATTTGTTGAATGTAAAACATGATCTGCTCTATAAACCTTCACCCAATTCGCAATCATTGAAAGAAAGAATTAATTTTTGTACATTAGGGTTGCATGTCTATGCATAGTGTTATATAGAGCATGTGAATAAAGCAAAATTTCAACTTATCTAAGGACAAATTAAATTGGGAGGGAGTGGAGAATAGAAAGAACTATGGTTTAAAGCATCCATAAATTTTTTGGAAGTCACTTAAATTACTGTTAATCACCTGGATTATCTACCTGTTAGAAATTGTTTATAACTTAGAACTGCACAGTGGATAATAATTACCACATCTTCTATCACTTGAGCTCCTTGGCCAATATAATGGAGTGCTGTGCTTGTCCACTCTTCACCACCAGTCCTTAGCTCTTAGCATTGCTGTCCATGAAGAGAAGGCTTGCAGTGTGAATGAGTTAGATGAACAGGGGAAGAAACAAGAATTAAATATGCAACTGAGGATCCATTTGTATCCAGGTTAACCTCTAGATTGTTGTTGTTGTTGTGAGTCCTGTCATGCCGGTTCCAACCCATAGCGACCCTGTATAGGGTTTCCAATGAGCAGCTGGTGATCTTGAACTGCTGACCTTACAGTTCAAACTGACTTTGCAGTCCAATGCATTAACCCACAGTGCCACACCAGGACTCCATATTGTTGCATAAAATCACTATTCTATGATGTTTACTTTTCTTTTTCATTGACTAGTTTTGCTTCCATATTGATCTGCTACTTTGTGTAAATATCATCCATACCGTCTTAATTATTTCCTTTATATTATTATGTTGATGTTATTGCTGTCGAGTCAGTTCTGACTTATGTCGATCCTATCTAGGGCTTCTGAGGAGCAGCTGATGTGTTTGAACTTCTTACCTTGCTCTTAGCAAGCCAGTGTTTATCCTACAGCACCACACCAGGACTCCTCAGTTATTTGCATAAAATCAGTTATTACAGTCACATAAATAAGTATTAATGCATAGATGCATTTATGCATAACCCCTTACATGGGAAACAGTATTAAAAATTATGGAATATTTTGTGGCTCTGGAAAATTACTTCTGAATATATATTTGAGGTGATGTTGAGAGGATTAAAAATGTAGACAATTCAGAAAATGTGCACTGGAATGGTTGATAAGAACTTTAAGAAATCTATGAGAGTTCCCGAAAATAAGGAGCACAGTCTTCCCCTCCCCTGCTATTATACTCTAAGACACATTGCTCTACAACCACCACAATAAATAGAAGACCAGTCACATTTTTTGGAAAAATATTTTATGTTTTGTTCAAGAAGTTCTTTCCCCATTCACTGCTCTAAGAAGCTGTGATAATAATGAGATGTTATTAAGATGGACAAGCAGAAAGAACAGGGTGAGAACCTCTCTCCCTGCAGCCAGGGAGATGGGATCCCTCAATGTGAGTGGAATTCCTGAGACACACAGAATGGCCCAGCTGCTTGGGAACATTAAAAATCCCTTCACTTCAGCTGTTGAAAGCTGAAAAGAAGACCAAATGTTTTCTGTCTCAAAACACATTGTACTTAACTGTGTTTTGAAAGCTGTTATCTAAACATTTAAAAAAAAAAAGCATATTTTAACATGATTTCTTCCATGGGTGCAAATCAGCAGTTATAATTTAATTTAGGAAAGCGAGTGAAAAAAGGTAGAAGGAAAGACACATTTTATTCTACTACCTTCTTGTTGATCTTTCCTTAAACTACTTGAAGGACATAAAACAGGGAAATAAAAAAGTCACCGGCATACAGTTTTGTCAACTTATCTTGTGAACATTAAACATTATGCCTCGAATTTCGTATGGTACATAAAGTGTTCCGCCTTGCAAGATCGTGTATAAGGCACTTCAAAAACACCAATGGGACAGCTCACTAAATGTAATGGATGTGTAACAGCAGATCTTTAGATCTCTTGTATTTAGCATGACAACTCTGGGTTCTTTAGGTGCTTTAAACATGATATCTAAAACCAAATTTTTTCCCCTAGTGATGAAAAACATAGACTAATTACAAACTTCTCTTATGCTGTAAATGGCTTGACCATCCGGTGGTATTGCAGCATTTTCGTTATACTCTATCTCCTTTTGTTCCTGAAATTGATCAGTTTTACAACTTCACTTCATCTTTCTTCATGCATTTTTCACGTTAATCCTTCCTAGAATGAATGCTCGTTTAAATGTAGTCACAGTTTAGAAGTGGTTGTCTAATGGTGTAATTAACAATTTATTTCTGTTAGCCAAGAGTTTTCATCGGCGAAATCTTAGATGCTTTCCAATTACATGACTCTATAGGTGTCTTCAACCAATAACTTTAAGAGCTCTCATTAAGCAGTCTCCAAGATAATCTTGAAACAGAGAAGCTGATTTCCATTTTAAGACCAAATTTTAGAAACCAATTTATGTCCTGCCCAAACTATGTTGGCTATTGTGGTAGACAATACTTTTGTCAGAAAACTTTCCTAGGAACATGGCTTCAACAAGAACTATGGCATGAGGTTAGGACCTAGTTCCCAAGATGCAGACCACAAGTGGTTTTTGATGATAAAAGCATCAGAAAGTTTAAAACAGTGTAAATAATCAGATAAGGAAGTAGATAGAAAGGGTAGACATGCTAGATTTAGGAGGAAGCCCCATCCCCAATAACCCCAAATGACCTTCCCAGGTCTATGGGACATAACTATGATTTACATCATGTTGAAAATTAAATTGTTTTTGTTACCATCTATATTATAACATAGATTCATAGTTAAGGTCAGAAAAATATGAATTCATATTGTTTTACAAAAATCCAGGTGAGGAAAATAAAATGAAGATCGGTGGTTTGTATTTTCTAGGGTCACTTTTGAAAACTTTAGAAAATTAGAATTTTATTTCTAGAAAGTGTCTTTCTTCACTGTATTGCATACTGACTTTCATTTTTTGTATGTGTAGGTCTTTTCTTAAAAGACTACAATTAAAATACATTTAACCAATGAGAGAACAATTGGAAAATGGTATATTGCTACCAACCAAGTATTTTAGTTATCTAGTACTGCTATAACAGAAATATCACAAGTGGATGTCTTTAACAAGCAGAAATTTATTTTCTCACAGTTTGTTGTTTTAGGCACCTTCAAGTCAATTCCAACAGAACAAAACACTGCCCAGTCCTGTGACTCCATGGCACACCACCACCATCAACTATTATAATACACACGGATGGCAGTGTGTATTAAGTATTGGGCCACTAACCAAAAAGTTATTGGATCAAACCTACCATTGGCTCCATGGGAGAACGATGTGGTAATCTGCTTCCATAAAGATGCACAGCTTCAGAAACCCTATGGAGCAGTTCTACTTTGTCCCCTGGTGGTGTGCCGTGGAGTCGGTTCTAACTCAGAAGGACTCTGTACAGGGTTTCTGAGGCTGGAAATCTTTACAGGAACAGAAAGCCTCATCTTTCTCCCACGGAATGGCTGATAGTTTCAAACTGCTGCCCAATTCATAACCACTACACTACAGGTTGGTTTTATTGATTATTACACTGAATTAAGATTCCTTAAGTTCTCTGCCTCTGGCCTAATGTGGCACTGTAGGATAAGTGCAGGACTCTTAACCTCATGGTCGGTTGTTCAACACCACCAGCCACTCCTGGAAGCCCTGTATAGTGACGCTATGTCGGAACTAACTTGATGGCACTTAAAAACAAGGTCAGTGGTTCAAACTCACCAGCCGCTCAGTGGAAACCCTATACAGGTAGCTGAGTCGGAACCGACTTGACAGCACTTAACAACAACAACAACAACAGCAAGGTCTCTGAAGAGATGGGCACAAAATGAAGCTAAATGCATTTTGTAATCTGTAAAATAAGTATAGCAATCACCTTATAGACTGTTGCAGGCTATTAAATGAAATGATCCATAGTAAACATTTGATTGACACTCAGTAAGCGATCGTATAATTATAGTTTTTACCATCTTACCATGATCGCTACAGAATATTGCCTGAGTGTCCTGTTATGGCGCCATAGGATAAGCACTCGACCTCAAAGTCAGCTTGAACTGGAAGGTCAAGGTGAACTGGTGGTTCAGACTCACCAGTCACTCTTTGGAAACCCTTACAAGGTTGCTGTGAGTTGGAACCAACTCAATGGAACACAACAACAACAACAGTGTAGGAAGATGGGCCCCCTAGGTTGGAAGGCAGTCAAAAGACTGGATCACAAAGATGGTGCAGAACCGAAGAACATTTTATTCTCCAGGTACTCACCTTGAGTCGGAGCTGACTTTACTGGCAGCTAACAACCACCACCACCACCTCTGGCTTCTCTTATTTCAATAGCTTGCTGCTTGCTCATGCAATATCTACTTGCAACTCATTTGCAATGTTGTCATCACAGGGACTTTTAAATGATGGCAATCAAGACAATGCCTGATTTCTTTCTGGAAAAAAAAGAAGAAGAAATGAGTAAATTAATGAAATTAACAAAGTTTACTAATGTTAGAAATAAATTATTTAAATACAGGAACTCCAGTCATGTAGTGATTACAAGTTGGGCTGCTAACCTATCAGCAGTTCCACAGGAGGAAGATGAGGCATTCTGCTCCCATAAAGATTTACAGCCTCCGAAACTCTAGACAGAGTCCCTATGAATCATAACTGACTCCACAGCACACAATCAACACCACCATCACAATTGCTTTAAATGAACAACTAAATGCCTACACTACAAAAAAATGTCAAATCTGTGGGTTGATTTTTAAGGTGGTGGTTGTTAGTTCATCCTGTATCTCCAACTCATGCCAATCTCACATACAACAGAACAAAATGCACCTGATCACATGCCATCTTCATGATCACCCATATATTCAAGGCAATTGTTGTAGCCACTATATATTTTGACTGACTTCTAACCTAGGGGGCTCACTTTCCAGCTCCATTTAGGACTGAATTCTGTTGTAATTCATAGAATTGTCATTTTCTGTTGTTATTTTTGTTTTTGTCTTTTTTTTCAAGTTTTTGTTGTGAATTGAGTAATGGTTTATAGAGCAGATCATCAGCTTTACACTCAATAAATCCTATACCTTGCTTCATTACATGGTTACAATCCCCTCCATGTACCAACATTTAACAGTATTTACTTCTATTCACTTTATCTATTGCATTCCTCCCTGTGTCTCACTCTACCTTCACCTTTCCTCTGCTAACCTCCCTCTTGTTGTACATTGCCTGCCCTGTCATCTATGTTAACATGTGTCTACCCTCTAGCCTGTGAATAATCCCACTCCACCACCACCCCCAGTAATTATTATAGATTGTTTCTATTACCAAGAAAATCTTCTTAAAAACTTTTTACAACATTGGTCTCATACAATATTTGTCTATTTGTAACTGACTAATTTCATTCAGCATAATTCCCTCCGGATTTAACTGTGTTGTGAGGTGTTTCCATAGATTCATCATTATTATTGAACATTTTGTAGTATTCCATTGTGTATCTGTACCAAAGTTTGTTTAGCCATTCTTCTGTTGATGAGTATTTAGGTTGTCGCCGTTTTTTTAATGTATCTCTTGGAGATAGTATATTAAAGGATCTTATTTTCTCCACCCCACCCCACCCCCACTTCATTCTGCAACTCAGCACACTCATGAAAGTTTGTAAGCCAGCCACTTCATGCCTTTGTAGTGCCTCCATTTTTGATAGCCAATGTCTAAATTTCTAGTCCCTATCAACCCAGTACACTGAGAAACAAACAAGGTTATTCCTTGATATGAAGAATCCTTCCATTCCAAATGAGATTTTGAGTCACTGCATTCATAGGCAAAAACCTAGTTCATCAGATTACAGAAATTTGCACTTGTTCTTAGTACCAAACATCTTCATTTTTCTTGGTTCAAGTTCTGGTTAACTAGCCATCCAAGCTAGGTCAAATTGATCCTAGCTGCAAGCTTGGGAGTTCACGAACATCTCCCTGCATTTCAGACCAACTGGTCGTTTCATTTTCAGCCTTAGCCCCCATGGGCTAGGTCAGTGCCCATGGGCTCAGTAGTTCACACATCATCCTACACTTCAGACCAGTCAGCCCTTCCTCTTCTCTCATCTCAAAGTCAACAAAGGTACCAATGTCACATGGCCAAACTCAGCCCATGTCTTCATTGCTGCATTACCCCCACTTGCATTCACAAGTAGACTCAGGTAGTCACCAGTTACCATACTACTGCTCAGGGATTCCATTTGACTTTCAGTCCTAGAAGGGGTTTTTCCCTGATGAGCTGACTTTTCTTTCTTTGATATCATTGACTAATTTTTAGAAGTAAATCACCAGGCCTTTCTAATCTGTCTTAGTCCAAAAGCTGCCTGGTATGGGTGACCCTGCTGGTATTTTGAAAAGCCAGTGGTACAACTTCCAGTACCACAGAG
This sequence comes from Chrysochloris asiatica, assembly GCF_000296735.1. Taxonomy (NCBI): domain Eukaryota; kingdom Metazoa; phylum Chordata; class Mammalia; order Afrosoricida; family Chrysochloridae; genus Chrysochloris; species Chrysochloris asiatica. The sequence continues at coordinate 16,490,072 of NW_006408561.1, read as the reverse complement.
ATATGCAAGTCACTACTATACCATCAAGGAGTTCTGGTAGCGTAGTGGGTACGAATCGGGCTGCGAACCTCAAGGTCAGCAGTTCGAAACTACCAGCTGTTCCGTGGAAGAAAGATGAGGCTTTCTGCTCCCATAAAGATTTACAGCCTCGGAAACCCTATGCAGGGTCACTATGAGTCAGAACCGACTCCACGGTACTTAACAGCAACAACAACTGTACCACCAACTGACAGAGGTGGAGTTTTAGGTTACAACACAGATAACAGCAATGGATCATATGAAGTTAGGCATGGTGCTATGATTTTATTATTATTATTATTACTTGCAATTAATTTGAATATAATGTGGATGATAATGTCTTTGATTATTAAACAAAACAGGAAGATTCATTATCTGCAATAAAATATTCCTAGTTACCTCACAGAGCATTATGCCTCCAAGTGAAACTTCAGTAAAGTACCAGTAATTCTTGTTGTTGTTGTTAAGTGCCATTAAGTCAGTTCCAACTCATAGTGGTTTATATGAGCGGTTATAGCATAGGGTTTCCAAGGAGCAGCTGGTGGATCTGAACTGATGACTTTGTGGTTTGCAGTCCAATGTTGATCCCTCAGGGCCACATCAGAAGTCATGTCATTCTTAGAATTATATATAAAAAAGAATTACTCCAGAAAATTTAGAAGCTTACTTGTTGCTTTTGAATTTTACCAGAATAAATAATTTTCACTGTTCCTTTCATTTATACTGATAGATTCACCCAGTATAGACTATAAATCCACCCTGGTATATTAGAATGCATTGGGAAAATTAATATATTTGTTTATAACACACATAATAATATGTTTTTGTTGTTAAGTGCCATCGAGTCGGTTCCGACCTATAATGACCCTGCATAGGGTTTCTGAGGAGCGTCTAGTGAGTTTGAACCACAGACCTTGTGATTCAAACCAACGTTGCAGTCTGGCCCATTAACCAACAGTGCCATACCAGGACTCCACATTATTAATATACACATACCTAAAGTGGCACTGGAGTCCTGGTGTGGCACTGTGGGTTAATGCGCTGACCTGCAAAGCTGTTTGACCTGCAAGGTTGGAGGTTCAAGCTCACCAGGTGCTCCTTGGAAACCCTATATACAGGGTAGCTATGGGTTGGAACCGACTCAATGGCACTTCACAACAACACAACAACAAAATGGCACTGTGGAGTCCTCATGTGGCACTATAGGATAAGCACTGGACTGCACGGTTGGTTTAAAAGGCAAGATCAGCGGTTCAAACTCACCAGCCTCTCCTTAGAAACCCTATCATGTGACTCAGTGGCACTTAGCACCAACAGCAGTGTGGCCCTGTAGGGTGAGCACTGGACTGCTAATAGCATTGCTGGTAGTTCACATCATCCGCTCCTCAGAAAGCCTATACAGGGTTGCTAAGAGTTGGAACGGACTTGACATCACTTAACAACAACAACAAGCTATCATAGTCTGTATTTGTAAGATATGTGTGAATGCTTTCCCAAATCTAAGAAAGCAAATGGATAATGAGTTTTATCAAGTCAATTAAGCAAGCACTGAAAGTACATTTAGCCTAATTCAGGCACATGGTAAATTCTCTAGGAATACCCTTTGTCCAGTCATCAAGTGAGGCTTAGTCTCATCTTGTCCATGAAGTCTCTCCTACCACTGAGTCTTTACTCCTCTCCCGACTAGCTGAATCTCTGTAGCACTTACCATTCAAAGCATGTCATTTATACGTAATGACTTACACTCTTGTATTATTTGCTGTTATTCTCTGGTAGCGTAGTGGTTACAAATCGGGCTGCGAACCGTAAGGTCATCAGTTTGAAACTACCAGCTGCTCCGCGGGAGAAAGATGAGGCTTTCTGCTCCTGTTAAGATTTACAGCCTCGGAAACCCTGTACAGGATCACTATGAGTCGGAACCGACTCCACGGCACATAACAACAACAACAACAACATTCTAAGTACTTTAGTCTTGTCTCTCCAAATAGATTGCATGGACATTAACAGCAGAGATCATGGTTTTTATTAATTTTTCACTTTCTCTGGCTTCTAATATCTTACCCTGTAGAATATCTAGTTTGGCCATTTTTAAGCTTTGTACTGAAAACCTGAAGTCCTGGTGTGGCACTGTGGGCTAATGTGTCAGACTGCAAAGTCACTTGAACTGCAAGGTCAGGGGTTCAAGCTCACCAGCTGCTACCCTATACAGCGTCGCTATCAGTCAGAATTGACTTGATGGCACTTAACAACAACTCAAAACCTAGGCACTGGGGAAAATTGGTTAAGGATTTGGGATATGCCTTTGTGTTATTCCATAACCCAATAATTCAAGAAAAGTTATGGATGTGTATGTGTGTACATGTGCATAAAAATTAGAAAAATAGATGTAGATGTCTGTAGTGTATTGTCACACTCAAAAAAGAAAGTTGTTAAGTAATCTGTACAGTATAACTATTTGGTAAAAACAAAGAAGACTGTCTGTCTTATCTTAGACTCTATCTATCTATCTTTACATCTATATCTATCTATTGTTGTTTAAGTGCCAATGAGTAGGTTCTGACTCATAGCAATCCTGTATAGGGTTGCCAAGGAGTGGGTTAAACCGACCTTGAAAAGGTCAAGTGCTTATCCTATGGTGCCACACCAGGACTCCGTATATATATATGTGTGTGTGTGTGTGTGTGTGTGGTATGTGTGTGTGTATGTGTGTGTGTGCATGTATATATCTATGTGCGTGTGTGTGTGTGTGTGTGTGTGTATAAGATTCTTTATTTTGTATGAGTAAGGAATGTTATATGGGAAAACAAAACAAAATACCAAACTGGATATTGGTAACCATGTTGTTGTTGAGTGCTGTCAAGTCAGTTATGACTCATAGCAACCCTGTAAAGGGTTTTCAAGGAGTGGCAGGTGAACTTGAACTGCCAACCTTGTAGTTCAAACTGACCTTGCAGCACCACACCAAATGGCTAAATACCTCTGTGTTGTGTAGTTTTAGTTGCTAAAATAAAAATGTACTGCTTTTGTCATTTGGAAGACATCAAAGAAAATGTTTAAAATTGATTCTGTAAAGCAAGTACAGAGTGGAGTATAGTGATAAATAAAATTACCACATTCTCTAGAAGAAAGAAAAAAATTAACCCAGTCTCTTTGCCTGGATAGTTGAGGTACCATGGATAAAGTAGAGAAAACACTAGTTAAGAATCAAAAGTCTGTCTTCAGCCACAATCCTACCACTTACCAGAAATGTAAGTAATGGAACTTTGGATAGTTCTATAATGTCCCCATCTCTTGTTTCATTTTCAACCTGATGATAATTTTGCTTGTCATGCCCACTCATGTTTTTGTATCCTTAGTGATTTAATTAATTTAGGTGAAAACCTAGTCATGTCATGGTCTGATATGATTTGCTTAAGAGTTATACAATCATGGGGAGCTCTCTGGGAACCTGGAGACATGATTGCTAATGTCCCTTTGCTATAAGTAGCTGAAGCTTACTGTAGAGTCCTGCTACCAAAGGCAAAGTCCTAGTCCATGGCCGTGGCAATGATAATGCGATGCTTGCTAATATAACTTTTCATTGACACATTGGCAGTGATACAATTGTATTGCTTTTTGCCTAAATTTGGAGCTCAATTTAGAAAATCCTTGGAAAACAGTTTAGCGGGTCACTTCTAATGTTCAGAGATCAAAGTCTTAGCTGTTTCTTTCTAACAACAAAAAATCAGACTTAATTTGCAAGCCAGATTAAACCTCATTTGGTACATAGGTACCTAAACCAGCTGAGAACTCATGATACCTCTAGAAATCAGAAGCATATCTTTCGGAAATCTTGTTTTCATACAGCCACCACTTTTAAAACTTATAGTTGCTGCTCTTTTCTCTTTTTAATCCCATTCAAGCTGAACTCCAATGAACTTTACAAAGTCTCCCATAATTCAGTCTTATCCTAAATACCAAATTTTATGTACAATAATGCTTCTCAATTTTATAGCTCCTGGAATACCCTCATTAGTCTGCTGAGTAATACTCCACAAGAAGAACCAGAGGCAAGTGTTTGTTAGTTGGGAGCCAGTGTGAAACCACTCTATTACCCTGCCCAGGGTATGGGCAAGCTAATGCTAAAAGCAGGCTATGGGGGTGTCTCCCCATCAGGCCTGAATTCTATGATAATCAGAGGTGGCTGGACAACTGAATTATTCATATTTACCGAAGAGCTTTAACTCTTGTACTAAGTGGACTCCTGGTAAGATAAGCGCTGAACTAAAAACTGCAAGGTCACTGGTTCAAATCCACCAGATGCTCCTTGGAAACCCTGTTCAGGGTTGCTATAAGTCAGAACCAACTCAACAGCACTTAACAACAACAACATTGTAGTAGGAATCTATTGCTTCATAATAAATTATCCCAAGACTTAACTGTCTGAAAGACAACTATAAACGTTTATTGTCTTCTGTGTCTGGTTCAGGGATTCAGGATGACTTGGCTGTACAGTTCTGGTTTCGAGTCTCATCAGGTTGCAATCATAAGGTCTGCTGCACTCATCTGAAGATTTGACTGGGGTTCCAAATGTGTCACACTAATGTTTGGTTGGGATTGGGCAGTGTTTTGTTCATTTGTGAATAGGGTTGCTATGAGTCAGTACCAACTCAATGGCATCTAACAACAACACTTATTTAAGGGGCATTGGTGACCCAATTGTTAAGCACTCGGCTACTAACCCACCAACTACTCTGCAGCAGAAGAAACTTGTAGAATTGCTCCAATAAAGATTATTATTGTTGTTGTAAGCGCCGTTGAGTTAGTTCTGACCCACAGTGACCCTGTATAAGGTTCCCTAGGATCAGCTGGTGAGTTTGAACCGATCTTGTAGTTAGCAGTCCAGTGCTTATCCTACACTAGGACATCTTTGGAAACGTTATGAGGAACTTCAACTCTGTTCTATAACATCACTATGAGTCAGAGTTGACTCGACAGAACAGAACAACATCACTTCTTTTGCTTAGTTTTTCTGGCTCTCTATGTGTCCTTCTGCATTTTTTTTAAAAAAGAAACTGTTGCCTGAGTGATCAGCAAATTGGAGGAACAAATATGTTTGTTTCCTTTCCAATATAAGGAGGTTTAGGAAAAAATAAAAAGGCCATTTATGTAGATGGCAGTAGTTATTTTATAATGTTAAACTGATTACAGATATGAAAGCCAAGGGACATATCACACACCTAGCACACAGTGAAGCTATGATTTACATCCAGGACGTTCTCCTCTATTTTAATTGCTATACTAAGCTACCACCACTTGATGCTATGCCACGGGTATTTTAAATACCAGCAGGGTCACCCATGGTGGACAGGTTTCAGATGAGCTTCCAAGCGAAGACAGACTAGGAAGAAGGAGTAATGAACTACTTCCGAATATTTAGTCACTGAAAACCTTAAGAATAGCAGAGAAACACTGTCAGATAACATTGCCAGATAATGTGCCCCTCAGGTTGGAAGGCACTCAAAATGCAACTGGAGAAGAGCTGCCTCCTCAAAGTAGAGCTGACCATGATGATGGGAATCGAATAAAGCCCATGGGATTAAAGCCTGCAGGACATTAATTTGCTGTTGGGGCACAATTCAAAATGAAAAGAAACAACTGTAAGCATCCATTAATAATTGGAACATGGAATATACAAAGTATGAATCTAGGAAAATTGGAAATTGTCAAAAATGAAATGGAACAGATCCCAGGATGGCCAAACTTCATCTTTCCTACTTTGGACATATTGTCAGAAGGGACCAGTCGCTAGAGAATGTTTGGTAAGGTGGAGGGTCAGAGAAAAAGAGGAAGACCCCCCAAGCGAGATGGATTAGCAAAGTGGCAGCATCAATGGGCTCAAGCATGCCAACAATTGTGAGGTTGGCCCAGGACTGAACAGTGTTTCATTCTGTTGTACATAGGGTCGCTATGAGTCAGTACCGACTCCATGGCACCTAACAACAACAACAAATGCTACCACCCTATAGTTCCTTACTATCTACCTGGCATTATTTAAGTGCTACCTTGTGCCTTTTTGACTATACAAAGGCATTTGACTGTGTGAATCCTGCCAAACTATGGAGGGTTTTATTAACAGAACACTTAATTATGCTCATGAGGAACCTGTACACAGACCAAGTTGCAGAACAAAGAAATACTAAATGTCTTAAAATCAGGAAAGGTATGTGTCAAGGTTGTATCTTTTCACCATACTTATTCAGTCTGTATGCTGATCAAATTATTCGAGAAACTGGCTTATATGAAGAAGAACATGGCATTAGTATTAAAGGAAGACTCATTAATAACCCATGATATGTAGATGACACAATCTTGCTTGCTGGAAATGAGGAAGACTTAAAGTACTTACTGATGAAGATTAAAGGCTGTATGGATTGCACCTCAATGTAAAGAAAATGAAAATTCTCACAACTAGTCCAATAAGTAACATCATGATAAATGGAGAAAATATTGAAGTTGTCAAAGACTTCATTTTACTTAGCTCTCCAATCAGTGCTCATGGAAGTAGCAGTCAAGAAATCAAGCTACAACATGATTTCTTGACTGCTGCAAAAGATCTATTTGAAGTGTTAAAGACCAAAAATTTCACTTTGAGGACTAAGGCGGGCCTTACCTAAACCATGGTATATTTTCAATCGCCTCATGTGCATGTGCAAGTTGGACAGTAAATAAGGAAAACAGTAGAAGAATCATTGCATCTGAATTATGATACTGGTTGAAGAATACTGAAGTACTATGGACTGGCAGAAGCACAGACAGGACTGTCTTAGAAGAAGTACTGTCAGCATGATCCTTAGAAGCAAGGATAGTGAGACTTCGTCTTAGGTACTGTGAATATGTTGTCAGGAGAGATCAGTCCCTGCAGAAGGTCAATATGCTTGGTAAATGGAGCATCAGCAAAAAAGAGGAAAGTCCTCAACAAGATGGATTGACATAGTGACAGCAACAGTGCACTCAAACATTGCAAGAATTGTGAGGACCAAGGAGTGTATTGTTCTGTTGTGCATAGGGTTGCTATGAGCTAGCACCTAACAACAACAATAAAGTGCTTTCTGTGTATTACCTCAATGACTTAATCTTAAAAACCTCCTGTAGTGTAGGTGACATTGTCACTATTTAGTGATATCGAGATACCCAAGAAGTTGAAGCTGTACTCTCAGTGTTACATACAAGTAGCAGACTGCACCCAGAACTCCAACAACAGAGGGCTATAGCCTAGCGGGAAACTTAGAATGAGACTGGTTGCTCATGAGCCCAGGGGAAGAACATTGTAGTCCACTGAGCCCTGAGAAGATCTTCTTACCCAATTATGGTGTGACCATATTCACCCATCACCGTCCCTGCCAAAAGACCATTTTGTTGTTATAGTTAAGTGTTGTCAAGTCTGTTCCAACTCATAACGACCTTGTTTAGGATTTACGTGGAACGGCCAGTGGACTTGAATTGCTGAGCTTGTGGTTATTAGTCCAGTGTTTATCCTATAGCGCCACACTAGGACTCTGTCAAAGACCATAGGAAGCAGAAAGGTTGTGAAAAGCAACCACTAACCCTGCTTTTCAGGCAAGAGCAATTTAAGTGAAGTCCTGAATCACTGGTATCACACCTGGTCCATGTGAAATAAAACAATTGCACTTGGGGAAGAATTAGAGAAGTGTTTGTTTGCCTTCCATAAATACTGTGAATAAAGAATGCCATTTATTTATTTGTCCTAATAATTTATGTAGTGTTATCTTGTCACTGAAAAGCATTAAGTTTCCAAACTAAAACCAAATTCAGTGAATGTACATCTGATTGGGGGCTTAGGTGAACAAGTAATTGCAAATCAAGTGTAATCAAAATTTCCCTTGCTCAGTCCTTAAATCATCCAGTGTTGGAATGGATCACTGTGTCTTTGGTTGAGCACCAGAGGAAGTGGTGTATTTGCATTCAGAGGCTGAATGGTGTGAAAAGTATATATTTTTAAACCTGAGAATCACACTCAATGTAATAAGATACTCATAATACAAAAGGCATTTGAACACTGATTCCTACTGAGGGAACAGATGATTCATGTCTCCATCTCATGCTCTTTTCTGGGCACAGGCCCATCGTATTAATCTCTGTTTTTCCACAATAGTAGAATACTCATAAGTGCAATGCACACATGCTGCAACTTCACTATGTTTTAAAAGATTGAAATTTAGCAAAGTATGTTTTAGAAACATTTTTTTTAACTTATTGAAAATATTCCAGTATTGGTTAACCATGATACATGTACAGGGTAAGGTAAACATTTTTTTATGGTAATTTCTGCAGAGATGACCAAAAAAACCCTCAAAATTTAAGAAAAGCACATTACATAACATTTACATTTAATTCAGTCAACAACAATTTTTGGAGAGTTATGAACTTTGTTAGCTCTTTTTAGAGCTGAAGTAGGGAGAAAGAATATTAAGAAATGTATAATACATAATGTAATAGTGATCAAAAGTGTAAATTTAATTAATTAATTTATTTTTAATTAGCAGTTTTACCTTCCGAGGCTCATAATTTCAATCTTCTCTGCCTCGTGAGTGGGTTCCATGGTTTATTTGTAAACTGGTAGAGAAATTATATATAGAGAAATAAAGTTAGAATCAGAAAGCATGTTTTTCTTTCCTCTTTTAAGTAGTTCCATTCACCTCCGTTCTGGCATTCCCCCTTCTAGTTGTAAGGCAACATTGGCAATCTTGGCTTTGTTTTCCAGAGAAGAACCTACACACCAAAACATAAATACCTCTGAGAATCTGCATCTTGGAAACTGACAGGGTATTTTAGGATTGTATTTGAAATTGAAGAATTAACTCAACCAAAAATTATAAGAAAGCTATTTTCAAAACCACAGCTAAAATCAATGTCCATATTGATACTAATATTTTATGGTAACTTTAACCACTATAGGAATATTTTGACATTTTACCCTTTGATATATATCATAAATTATGACACCCATTAAATGGATTACGAACCTAACACACTTTTTTCACTCTATAAAGGTTTTATTTTATTCTTTTAAAGTGTTTGAGTGTGGCCATTCACACAGTAAAATGGAATTTTAGTAGTTGTAACATAAAGAAAAGATCAATGTTTCACTAAATCATTGATAAGAAGTTAACATATTGATTGTTTCTTAATAATTCTGTGACAGAGACATCATAGCCAGGAGTAAGTAGCACCCAATGTCAGATCTTGGGAACAGAGCAGCGATTCTGAGGCTGGAACCGTTCCCTCTCCTCCTACTGCCTCCTACCATCCCCTAGTGCCTGGCTCTTTAGTTAGATTCAAACACTTTCAATAGATCAAGAATTAATCACAGCCATTAATGCTCTTTACAAAGAAGATTGTATGGTTCGTTCCTGTGAAATGTGCTGTTCCTCAGGATGATGAGTTAATTCATCTGGAACAACATTAGTTCATCAAGGTTTGTGGTTTATCTAAAGATCAAATTCCTGTAATTTTACATGCCATCTGATTTAATGTCCACTTAGTTTAGCAGTTAGACAGCCATATGCAGGCACAACACATGAATCCAATATCTAAAACTGGAGAAAGGGCAAATTCTTAAACATTTAACCCAGGCATCCTTAGACTTGAGATCGCCTTGCTGTTTTTATTTCTCCTGGGAAAATATATATCTAGTTAATGCCAAATCTCATTAAGAAAAGCCTAAGGAATATAAAACATTGTATATAAATATACCCATGGTAAAATCTATCCTTCATGAGGGCTTTTAATGGTAGAAGATTGGAAGGAGGGGTTGATTGTGAAATGAGATTGTACACATTATTTTGGAGGGTTCTCTTTACCATACATACACTCAAGTACAATTACAACAATTTAAAGGCCAAGGGCCAGTTGGTGAGAGTTTATTGATCATCTGCTTTGTGAGGTTGATAGACCCTCCAAATACTTTCAAAGGTTGAAAGAAAAGCTGAGGCTTGATTTTGTATCTATTCATTTGTTGCTCTTTCGTAGTGACATGTTTGATCAAGAGTTGACAACAGTCAGTTAATAGCAAAAAATGCATATATAATATAAAATTTTATGCCTTACTGAAACAGATACAAAATAATATAAAACTTTATTTCCAAAATTGTTCTACTTAGCTGTTTTTTCACTAGAAGGGGGAATGGGCTCTCATACCTTTGTTTAAATACCTTTGCATGATACATTTAAACAAGCCAAGTACATTTCTGATGGACTTTTTAGAGTCTTTGTTCTTTGTGAAGCTCCAACAGGGAGATACGTCATTTGGTCCCCACACGCTTTTTTTCTTCAAGGAATACGTCTTAACAATTCACTGATTAGAAAATGCTGCTGTGAAAGATATTTCTTGGCATCAAACAGCTTACGTGTCAATTTGCAGATAATAAAAATATCCCAATGACCTTAAATGTGTTGTCTGACTAGCGAACCATTTTAGTAAAACGAACTGCAAGAATTCCAAGGAAGGGAACCTTGAAGGTTTTGATAAGTGGGGCTATGACTCATCTCCTTGAACTATTGTTTCATCTCCTGAAAGCTGTGACTATCAGAGATCAGAGAAGTGAAGGGCCTACATTCTGGAACCTGAACGAGCACATTAAGGACCTAGAGTTTGTATTTATTTCTCTAGTTGTTAGCCAGCGTTAAAGATTTTTGTAGAGGAAAGAAGCAGGACAGTGGTTTGGAAAGATAAATTAGCATCAAAAGATGGAGGAGACTGCATTTTAGATTAGGGTTTTATTTTCTAACAAATTGGGATCCATTGGAGTTTTTATTAATGTGATTTTTTTTTTCTTCAATTTTTGTCTTTAGGGATTATTGTGATCATTCTAATTTTTTAGGAAGATTACATTTTGGTGTAAATATTCCATAAAACATAGGCCTGAGATGACTAAAGACTGAAGACTTGGCCAGTACTAAAAGGAATCTGAGGGTGTTGTAGAAACAATTTAACAGGTTGATCAAGCCAATGACAAAGGGAAGGGAGGAATCCAAGATGTTGTACAAGTAAACAGAAATGTGGAGGAGGAAAGGGATAATATGGTAATACTCTTAAGCAGCAGGCGTCCTGGTGTGGCACTATAGGAAAAGCACTGGATGGCTAACCACAAGGACGGTGGTGTAAATCCACCAGCTGCTCCTCAGAAACCCTATACAGGGTCGCTATGAGTCAGAACTGACTCGACAGCACTTCACAACAACAACCTAAGCAGCAGCAGCAGTAGCAGTGGCAGTAATTCCTAGCTCTGAATTCTCTAAAAGAGCATTATCACTATATCAATTGATTCCCAATAAGGAGCAGCATTAAATAGCCAAATTTCCTTGGATATTAAATATAGTAGTTCCCTATACATTTTAGCTATACTTATTTTACCTGTGTAAGGGAAGATCAGATAGTTTAGCTTGACTACATACAATAAGCACTGGACTGTGAACCACAAGATCTGTAGCTTGAGTCCACCAGCCCCATCAAGGGAGAAAGATATGGCTTTCTGCTCCTGTGAAGATTTAAAGGCCTTGGAAACCATATACTGAGACACTGTGAGTTGGAACCAAATCAATGGCACTTAACAATAACAACAACTATTGTTACTGAAGATATTGTTGTTAAGTGCTGTCGGATTGGTTTTGGTTTATAGTGACCCTGTATACAGTTTCTGAGGAACAGCTGGTGGGTTTGAATTGCTGACCTTTTGCACTCCAGTGCTTATTTTATAGCACTGTTGTTGTTGTTAAGTGCCATTGAGTCAGTTCTGACCCATAGTGACTCTGTATAGGGTTTCTGAGGAGCAGCTGGTGAGCTTGAACTGCCAACCTTGCGGGTTCAAACCGACTTTTTTAGTCCAGAGCATTAACCCACAGTGCCACACCATTAGCATGAGTAAAATTTGATTGCCATATCATATGTCTTCTTCATAGTCTTTGATACATTTGAGCCCACTAATAATCATAATAGTTATTCTTTATTGGCCATGTGCTATATGACATACATAATTGTAGTTTTCCCATACATTGCCTCAAATTTGCAGATGAGCTTATACTATACAAATTTTAATTCTGAACATTTATCTGAGTTGATGTTAAATTGTGAGGCAACTGGAGCCCATTGAAGAATTGAGAACAAGGGAGTGAGAAACAGTTGTTGGTTGGGAAGATTAAGAGTGTGAATTGGTAGAATGGTAAGTGGTCATTGCAGCATTTCAAACCAAAGGTAACAGTCATCCAAATATGGTGGAAATGAAACCAAAGAAGGACCTGATAAAGGTTTTCAACAAACATCTACTGAACACCTACTATATAGAAGGTATTCTTTTAGCTCTGGGCAAAAGGAACAAATAAGAGAGACTTGTCCCTCTTCAAGCCCACCAGGAAAACATTGTAGAGAATACATTTTCTGGCCTTGGTAAAGCATATTGACTTAAACCTAGTCTGTGTGTGTGTGTGTGTGTGTGTGTCCTCCTACCCTTTGTAGGTCTCTTGGAGCTCAGTGGTATTCTACTTCTGCCTCAGAACACTTCCTTTTCCTGATTGGCAGAGAACACAGTGGGTGGGACAGAACAAACTCAGCTGCAAGTCAGACAGAGACAGACATCTTCAGGGGTAGCACAGCTTGAGAGAAAAAAAACATTTTTCTTAAGATTCTTCTCTTCCTTAGGTCAGGGTAAGGATTAGGGCAACTGACATTGGAATAGAAGAAAGAGGATAGCAAAATACTTACCCTTACCATTCCTCAAAGTGTAGACCAGACTATCTTCCACATTGTGCGTGTGTTTAAGTTTACTCTAACCCATTACACAAGCACAGATGTTGTGAAATGTATACTATTTTGACCTGTTCCCATGAAGTCAGAGCAGTTCACACTCACATTACCCAATTTATTTTCCCAACACTCTTATTAGGCTGATATTATGAAACTCATGGAAACCAACTCAAAGGTTAAGTGACTTACCCAAAGGCACACAGGCATAGAGATAGTAGAAGAAAGTCTTCCAACTCACTCTTCTCACAAGATTATGAGTTGAAAAGCACTCTTAAGTGGTGTTTCTAAAACTATGGGGAAGAAGCTGGCCCTGGAGTATTGCCTAACATGTTAAATGCTCTTTTGAAAGGCTGAATGTATTAAACTGTGTTGTTGTTGGTAAGTGCTATGGTGTCGGTTCTGGCTCACAGTGACCCTGTGCAGTTTACAAAGAGTAGCTAGGGGATTTGAACCATTGATGTTGCAGTCCAGTGCTTATACTATAGCACCGCCCCCCCCCGGACTGATTGAGATTAATGGAATAATTTAAAATTAATCCCTTATGGAGATGAGGTTATTCCAAAAGAATTTACTACCATAGTTGTGTGGCCTAAAATTAGGAAGAATGAGGGATTTGACTTTGTCTGGACCACCAGATTGATGTGTTACAGGTTTTTTGGTGAATGTGCATCTCTCTATATTTATTTGTTGTTATTAAGTGCCATGACGTCTGTTCTGACTCATAGCGACCCTGTATAGGGTTTCTGAGGAGTGGCTGGTGGGTTTGAACTTCCACCTCTGTGGTTAGCATTACAGTGTTTATCCTACAGTGCCAAACAAGAACTTCAATATGTGTGAGTATGTATGTGTGTGTGTGTGT
>NW_006408561.1:16386144-16476293 GCF_000296735.1 Chrysochloris asiatica | reverse complement strand
TTCTACTCCCGTAAGGATTTACACCCTCGGAAACCCTGTACAGGGTCGCTATGGGTCGGAACCGACTCGACGGCACTTAACAACAACAACATATATATATATATATGTTGTTATTTAGTGCCACCCAGTGGGTTCCAACTCTGTATAGGGTTTCCCAGGAGCAGCTGGTAGATTTGAACCACTGACATTGCAATTCAAACCTGCTGGTCCATTGCTTATTCTGTATCACCACATCAGAATTCCATAATATATATGCTTGTTTGTGTGTTGTTGTATTATTAAGTGCCATTGAGTTGGTACTAACTCATAGTATAGGGTTTCTGAGGAGCAACTGATGGGTTTGAACCGCAGACCTTCTGGCTTTATATATGTTGTTATACATATATGTTAAGCGCCATTGTTGGTAAGTTCTGACTCACAGTGACCATATGAGAGTTTCTGAGGAGCAACTGGGTTTGAATGGTCAACCTTTTGGTTAGCAGTTCAATGCTTAGCCTACAGCGCCACACCAGGACTACATGTTGTTATTGTTGTTATGTGCTGTGGAGTTGGTTCCAACTCATAGTGACCCTGCACAGGGTTTCTGAGGCTGTAAGTCTTTGTGGGAGCAGAAAGCCTCATCTTTCTTCTGTGGAACAGCTGGTAGTTTCGAACTGCTGAACATGAGATTAGCAGCCTGATTTGTAACCACTACACTACCAGAGCTCCTAAGGATATATATATATATAGAGAGAGAGAGAGATGAATAAACAGAGAGAGAGAGTCCTGGTGCGGTAATGTAGGATAAAGCACCGAACCACAAGGTTGGCTTGAACCACAAGGTCAGGGTTCAAACTCACCAGCCGCTCCTCAGGTTGCTATGAGTTGGAACAAACTCAATGCCACTTAGCAGCAACAACAAACATCACCACCACTACATGTGGTGTTTGTTGTGGTGGTAGTAGGGTTTCTGAGAAGCAACTTGAACCGTTGACCTTATGGTTAAAACAAGTTTGCAGTCCAGCTCATTAACCCACAGTGCCACACTAGGACTCTCTCTATATATATATGATTAGCATTGGACTGCAAACCACAAGCAAGGTTGGCAGTTCAAACCCACCAGCTGCTCCTTGGAATCCCTATACAGGGTCTCTTTGAGTCGAAACCAACTTGATAGCACTTAACAACAAACAATGCTAGATGCCACTGAATTGGTTCTGAATCATAGAGACCCTGTGCATAACAGAATGAACCCATGCTAGGTCTTGAGTCAACCTTACAATAGCTATCATGCTTGAGCCCACTGCTGCTACCACTGTGCCAGTCCAGCTCGTTGAGGGGCTTCTTCTTTTTTGCTGACCCTCCACTTTACTAAGCATGATGTCCTTCTCTAGGGACTGGTCCCTCCTGATAATATGTCCAAAGTATGAGAGATGAAGCCTGACCATCCTGGCTTCTAAGGAGCACTCTGGCTGTACTTCCAACAGAGATTGGTTTGTTCTTTTGACAGTCCATGGTACTTTTAAAATTTTCCTCCAACACTATAACTCAAATGCATCAATTCTTCTATGGTGTTCTTTATTTATGGCCCAACTTTCACATGCATATGAAAAATACCATTGCTAATACTGTTGCCTTGGGTCAAGTGCACCTTATTCCTGAAACTGATATCTTATGTGTATGTGCTGTTGTCACCCAAATCAGTTATGACTCCTAATGACCTCGTATAGAGTTTCTGGGGAGCAACTGGTGGGTTTGAACCTCCGACCTTGCAGTCCAGTGCTTATCCTACAGAGCCACAACAGGATTCCAATATTCATTTATAATTGTCTTGTTGTCCTTGAAAGTATCTTCTAGTGCAGACATCAAAGTGTTAAACATCTCTGCTTTAAGGGAACAAGAATGAGAGAAGTGACAGTATTGTGTTCCCTTTTCTCTACCAAACTTTTACCATAATATGTTTTAGTAAAGATTTTATTTGATCAAAATCTCTTCTTCTAGACTTGGTATAAATATTGTGCTGTTGTTGTGCCTTTAACACAAAATAACCACTTAGCGTAATGGCTTAAGCCGGAAATACATCAAAACAACCCAACAAAAAATATTTTAAATATGGCACTCTTAATTGGAGTTTAGGAAATAAATCTTTGAGTATAATAATTTATTCACTAGAGCTCTTGTCTCAGCAAAGTATTTCATCTTAGTTTCCAAAGAGCTGCTAGTCATTACTAAAATATATTTAAGTTGAAGAAAAAAAAAAATCCTTTCATACTTGCTAAATATACTATAAAATACTCAACTGTTAAGATTTCTGCACTTTTAGAATTAAAGATCAGATAGATGATTATACTTATATAGTTAATTAACAAGAAGGGAAGTCTGTAGTGGTCTCTGGGGGAAACTTTTGTATCCCGTGTCTATTATGAGGAATCCCATGTTGGAGGGACAATCATGGGGTGCTAATTCTGAACGTTCACAGTGTCGTCCCACAAAGACATCAAAATTTGTAGGAAATCAACCCTCCAGCAGTCCTGGCAAGCCAGACTGACCTCAGCAAATGAAAATAATCAAAAGTAATTAGAAGCGTGCTGGACTACCCCTCGGAGAGCCGAGCAGGAGAGTAAACATGCCTGAATCCTCGAGCCACTGCAAAGGCCCATGTCTGAG
Organism: Chrysochloris asiatica; assembly: GCF_000296735.1. NCBI lineage: Eukaryota > Metazoa > Chordata > Mammalia > Afrosoricida > Chrysochloridae > Chrysochloris > Chrysochloris asiatica. The sequence continues at coordinate 16,473,647 of NW_006408561.1, read as the reverse complement.
CTGTTAGGTGCCCTGACCTTGTCCACATAAAGATGTGATTTATGAAGTGCAGGGCACAGCAGCAAGGCTTCTGTCTTCTCCTGGAGAACCAAATTACTGAGGTGGAGATTAACATGCTTTCAGTCGGGCCCATTTCCAGACCAAGGGAAATTTTTTATTTACATTTTTTTTTTTTTTTTTTTTTTAATTTCCTCTTTTCTTAACAGTTTTTTTTTTTGCCTCATAGATTTTTTTTTTTAAAGGCAGAATCCATCAAGAGTGATCAGGAGTATCTCTCTTGAGCAGTGGTGACTGTGTGTTGGTGACTATAAACATTCAGGCTCTTTTTGTTTATAAGTTCTGTGTTGGCCTGTTTTGCTGGGGCTGCCTGCCCAGCATCCAGAATTCACTTTCATGTCTAGGGAGCCCAGCTTGTGAAATATGGCCCTGTTCAAAAATTTATAAATAATCAAAATTAAGCCGACTATTACCTTTGATCTCATGACTTTCTAAACTAGCTTCTCTTGTGTATATTTCATTCCAAGGTTTGTTGTTGTTTGGTGCAGTGGAGTTGGTTCCGACTCACAGGGACCCTATGTGTAACTAAAGGAAACACTGCCCTGTCCTGAACCATCCCCACAATTACTGTTCAGTTTGGATTCATTGCTGCAGCCATTGTGTCAGTTCATCTTGTTGAGGGTTTTTCTCTTTGTCACTGACCTTACCAAGTATATTGTCATTCTCCAGGGACTGATCCTTCCTGATAACATGATAAAGTCTCACCAGCCTCACTTCTAAGGAACATTCTGGCTGTGCTTCTTCTTAGACAGATGCGTTCATTCTTCTGGATGTCTGTGTTATATTCAGTTTTCTTTGCCAACACCATACTGTTAAGTGCCCTTGAGTTAGTTCTAACTCATAGTGACCCTGTATAGAGTTTCTAAGGATGGGTTTAAACAACCAACCTTGCAGTTAGCAGTCCAGTGCTTATCCTATAGTGTCATATAAGGACTCCAACACCATAATACAGGCATCAATTCTTCAGTTTTCCTTATTCATTGTCCAGCTTTTGTATGCACGAGTCGATTGAAGAAACCATGGCTTGGGTCAGACGCACCTAACTTCTCAAATATCTTGCTTTTGAACACTTTAAAAGGCCTTTAAAACTCAATACAATATGTCATCAGATTTCTTGAATGCTGCTTCCATGGGTGTTGATTGTGGATCCAAGTACATGAAGTCTTTGACAACTTTCATCTAAACCTTGTTTTTCATGATGCTACTTATTGTCCAGTTCTGAAGATCTTTGTCTTCTTTATGTTGAGGTATAATCCATACTGAAGGTTGTAGAATTTGGGGTTCATCATTAGTGCTTCAAGTCATCTTTGCTTTCAGCAAACAAATTTATCATCTGCATTTTGTTAATGAGCCTATCTTCAATCCTGATTCTGTGTTCTTCTTCATGTAGTGAAGCTTCTCAAATTATTTGCTTAACATACTCATTTAGAAAAGTACTCAATCTTATTACAAGGCTTACAGTATTACAAAATTTACTGTATTAAAAAAAGATTTCACAGAAGAAATTGTGGATGGTTGAGAATTTGGAGGGAAAGAGAAGGCAAGACAAATTAGAGTTTTGTATTGGGTGAAATATCTATATGTGAATCAGTGGGAAGTCTCTTGAGTCCTGAAGATATACTCACATTTTTTTCTTGTCTTTGTCTGAGTAAGGTTAGGTAAGATTTCACAAAATCCTATTCTGACAAGTAAAAGGAAGCATTGATTTTCTTTTTAAACACACGTCAATATCTGTACATGAAGCTAATTTAATTAGCAAGCAGTTATTGTTCAGCCAAATGTCAATTTCTCAGATTATTTCATGCTCTTTGACATGAACAGTATGAAACGGGATTTAACAGGATCTCAGTGAATGAACTTGCACTTGAGAAATGTTAAAATACACTTGTACATTCTTGAAAAGACAGTGTTAAAACAAAAAAAGTCAGACTTGGAGTTCAATGTGTACTTAGCCACCTCAAGAAACTCAAAGCTACAGAATTAAAGGAGCTCTACTTAGGCTGAGGTTATAAAATGCCTTCCTCTATAAACTAAAAACATAATGTCAGGGTGAATGGGAACATACTTTATTAACTTTATGGTATTGAAAACTGCCAGCAAGTTGTCTTGTTTTTAAATATTGTCCTCTGCAGAGTGTTACAGTGCTGTTTGTCCACAGGAAGCCTATTAAAAGTGGACAGTGCAGTCATTTCATCTGGCTTTGGCTGGACTGCTTTTCTTTTCTTTAATGATGTGTTGGAATGTACCATGCCCATAGGGTCTCCATTAGCAGCACTTTTACTTCTGGGACGACCATGAAGTTTAAGGCTTAAAAGAAGCATCAGCTTACAGTCTTGTGGGAATCACTTGAATACTAGAGCACTAACTTCTTACTGCTTTAACTAATATATTGACTTCATTTAAATAAACAGTTACACAATGAAGGCAGAGCCAGTGGCCTTATTGGAAATCTTTGGGCCTTTTAAAGATTCTGAAATCCACGCAGCTGGTGGAGGAAGGAAGGGGCCTGAGGAGGGTGTATGCCCTTTTCAAACCAGGAAGAAAACACATTAACCTCTCCCACCCCAGCCCTGCCATCAGCCAAAGGGGAATCTTTACAACCCCTAGAAAAATCTATCAGCTCACACTCAAACCTCATTATTTTACAATGTTTTTGTTGTTGTGTTTTTTGTTTTTTTTTTTCCTGGTAAGCAAGAATTAACAGAATGAGATGGACGGGGGGGGAGGGGGATCCCTCAAAATAAGAATAATTCTTTCCAGAGAAATTTTTCAAAATAGGATTCTCTGCTGAAACATTCTATTTTCTGCTTTCCCCAAAACTATACATTCGTTAACAGCTTGTTCACCCATTCTAACTCCTTAATATTTACATTATTAGTCCTGATATATGTTTGCAAATTAAAGCTGGTTTGAGATTATAGTAAAACCATTATTTTTAATAGCCCATTTCAAGGGCAGTGCTAAACACTGCAGAACATGCATGTTACCGATTACTGTTGAGCAGACAGAGGCTTTTGCAGATTAATTTGTAACTGGGAACCACTGTAAACAGATTGCACCAGAAATCCCAAGGAATAAAGGGAATTGGTGGTGGTATTTGGCTGCTTGTATTTATTTATTGTTTTAGAAGCCCGACGGAAAGCAAGCTAACCAGGAAGAAAAGCAAATCCCCTGCACAAGCCTTTCCCTCCTGCCGGCTTTTTCTTCTGTTTCACTTCTGATGCAGGGAGGTGGGTCAGGGTCTTCACATAAAGGGTGATTATTTAAATAACAAGAGTCTCCTTTCAAGAGGGACAAGTACCATCTAGCCAATGTGGGATTTTAGGTTCTTGGGGATCTTCACTCTAAACTTCAGGATGTGTCGCCTAGAAGAAGTGGGGTGGCTTTGAGTATACATGACGTTATTACTTGACAAAGCCGAGAGGATAGGTAAAAAGGAAAGGGAGAGTGAAAGAGAGATAGTGATTTATGCTCTGTAAGTCTCCTTTGCCCGCTTCCCTCTAATTTCTTTAGTCAGCCTCACTATTTATTCAGTAGGTAATAAAACTGATGGTGATGATATTAATAAAATAATAATGTTAATATCAAATAGTTTTCCCATCTCTCTTGGAAGAGACGTCTTTCAATGTCTCAAAGAGGAAGTGTTACTCAACTTCTTCCACAGAAAAAGTCCGGATTCACAGCGGCCCTGTGTCTGCAGGTCGGCATTGCAGGATGCACCCCTCCCATCTCAGCCTCCGGAAGGCGCGGGAATGCACGGGACCGCTCGCGAGGCGGAGGGCGATGTCTGGCTGCCTGCGCCCGGCGGGCGGTGGCGTGTTCACCTGGGTGGCTGGAGCTGCTTGGCGCAGCGCTTTAATTCGGAGCGCAACGCCATCTACCGGCGTGCTGCCGCACCTGCAAACACCCAGACCTTAAAAGTTGCCCCGCCTCCCCCACCCAAACCTAATATAAGGGAAAAAACTCCGAGGCCCTTTCCACGAAACACTAATTTAGCCAAGACCTGCTACTGATTCCACACGACCTTTTTTTGTTGTTCATTCACCGACATTTTCTTTTTTACACAGAGCAGCTTTGTAAAGAGCCAGGAGGTGGGGTTTGCTGGACTGGGGAGGGAGGTTACAGAGCTGAGCTCTCAGACCCCCTGATCAGGCCGCACTGTCTGAAGCAATCGGTTCCCCAGATTACTTGTATTTAATACACAATGCATCATAAAACAAATCCCTCATCCTGACAGGAAGAAAATAGAACAGCTCATAGCTCGAGCCCGTCCAATTTATGGCTAAATTAAAAAAAAAAAAAAAAAAAAAGCTCCGACAATGGGCAAGTTGAGGAAGGGCAGGAAATCAATGGCAGCAAACCCCGGGCTCTTAAAGGTTCTCAAGCGCAGAACTCTATGGGAATATCTGACCGGGTTTAGGCTATTTACAAAGGATTTTTCCTGTCCTACCTACCACTGCTGTGCGATTTTCCCTCAAACAATAGCCATTATCTGGAATAACAGTTCAATGTCACAGATAACAGGCCACCGAAACGAATTAGTCACCATCTCTTGTCATTTTCTCCCCCCCTCCCTTTTGTTTCTGTTTTTGCTTTAAAATCGGCATTTTGAGGAAATAGAGATCTACTAGATTTACATCTATTTGCACTTGGAGGACACAAAAAGTGGGTGATACTCTTGCCGGTTTGCACATAAAAGTTTGCGCGCTCCTATCCTTTATCCCTCTATCATCCTGGCTAGTGTTCTTAGACTCATTTACTTGGTTTAACTTTACATTATTGAGCTGGGGCAAAGTTGGATTTTGTCCATTTGCTTTTTGTAAATGGAGTTTTGTGATAAGGCTATTTATTTCAATTTAGCCGATGGATATTACTGAATTTTTCACCTTTTTATTTTTCTATTCATTCTCAATATTCTTTCTTTCACTGTCGTTACTGAAATTTATTAGTAAAAAATCACTGTATATACATTAGAAAGCCTGAGTTGTCAAATTGCTTAATTCCACTTTGGTGCTTCAATAAATGGCAAAGAAAATAGCAAAACCTCGTCGTCTGACGTCAGTCTCTCTAAACTCAGAATACATTATTTGGGCAGGTTATATGCAAATAATAATTCAATTTTTGAAGTTCCTTCTTCAAATATACATGATTTTTAAATGTAGCATCCTCTTCTGTTCACCTAACTAGAATAAGGGAGGGAATAAATTAGAGTACGAATTCCAAAGGAAAAAAAAGTTGCTCAGCACAAAACTGGAAATATGCTTGTCAACTTTTCACTGGTTAAGCTGCTGTTTTCTGAGAAATTCTAATATAATTATGTTGAGCGCGAGCTGTCCTAAACCTCATCCTTGCTCCCTCCACCCCCTTCTTCAGCGCAAACACCCTCCCATCCCGGGAAGCACTTTTTCACCCCATCCCTTCCCATCCCCCAACGCGCGCGCACGCACACACACACACACACACACACACACACACACACACTTACACTTGTGCTTTCAGAACACCGAAACAGAGGATATTTCCCTGGGGAAAGAAATCCTGCCTGGCGAAATCTCCCCATTGGTTGTTTACTCGGAGAAATCTACATGCTTAAGGGGGATGGTGCATCCATAATCAGTCTGTCCCTATAGGACTTGGGTCTTGGCGACCTTTTTGTGACCTCTCCCGCCAGAGGAGGCTGCTGTCACTTTAAAAATTTACTGAAAGAGGAGCCCGTCTGGCTTCCGATCACTCTGGGCGGCAGGAGATAGCTCCCTTTCTCCCTCGCCCCGGGTTCTTTCTGGATGGCCGAGCAGATCCTCTTTAAAGAGACAGTTCATGAAATAGAAACCCGGCGGCTGAGCTTGGAGTTGCGAAAGGGGACAATCCCGTGAGGTTCTGGGACCAGGGAAGGCATTGCGGAGGATCTGAAAAGGGGTTAGAACTCCTCTCGCCTCCCCAGGCCCCCCACCTTTACAAACTCCCCTCCTCCAGCCTGTTTCCCCCTCCTTGGAACTGGGAGAGAGAAGTGGAAGAAGTTTTAGTGGGTTTCAGATAACTTTCATTACACATCGGGCTGATAAGAGCAAGAGAAAGTGAGAAAAGAGGGAGGTGATGTGAACCAGAAGGAATAGCTCCGAGCTCAATTAGAAGGGGGGAAAAGCCAAAACACACCAAACCCGGGTCACCCAGACGAGAGGAGACTTCATTTCTGGTCTTAAATACACACTTGGCGGACAATAAATCTGAAACGCGTGGTCTCGGCGAGCAGATCCTAGAGACGGACAAAGTTATCAGAAATCCATTTGGAAATCGAGACGCGAGGGTTGTTTTTTGTTTTGTTTTTTTCCACATCTCGAAATGTTGCTCGGGATCGCTTGAAAGGATTTTCGTTCAGGAGAGCTGGGGGCTGCTGATTGTTTATTTTGTTTGTTTAAGTTCTTCTGTGATTGCCTTTTATTGCTGAGTTGAGGCCATAGAAATATTAAGGTAAGAGAACTCACTTAAAAAAAAAAAAAAAAAAGTCTCGGCGATATGCATAGTTTGTAACTTCGGACAGTTTCCTGCCCTGGCACCCCTTTCCCCCCACCCCCACCCCTATCCTTCTTTTCCTCCTTGCCCGCAGCCTCGCGGAGCCCTGCTGCTTATCTACGTTGCTAAGACGGGTGATTTCCTTGTTCCTCCTGTCGAACGGTGCGGTCTGGGCGCGTCTCTGGGGTGGGTCGTCGGGCCTTTGGTGGGTCTCTCTGCCGGCTGTCGGCCTCTTTTCCTCGCGTTCTTCCCCTGCTTCCCCTCCCTCGGTGTGTCTGTCCGTCTGTATCAGGAACGCAGAAGGTGGGGTTGCCAAAATCTGAATTCCTGGCACCAGCCACGCGACTTTGGAGCAGCTTTCGGCCGAGTTCCACCTTGCCAAGTAACAGCTTTGCTGTCCAACATCGTGTGCTGCTTCGCGAGAAAGTCACATACGGACCCTTTGGCTAGATTGTGGGCAATTTTTTTTTTTTTCCTCTCTCTCTCTGCTGTTGGTTATTTGAAAGGGCCTTTCTCTTAAGTCCAACTAAAGGGACATATATATATTTTAAAACTATCTTAGGAGGTTGACAGCTTTTAAAAACACAGGAGTGTGTTAGATGAAATGACGGAAGATGTGTTGTTACTTTATTTTATTTAAGATTTCTGAGACGATTAAGACATTTGGGAGACAAATCTAGTTCTGCTGGCAAATCAAAAGTGAATAATTCACCAGGTGGGGGTGGAGAACGTTTTTTAGAGAAAGTTGGACTTTTGTCTTGGGGCAGGAATATTGAGTATACGAACGTTAATATGTTGGTGAAATATTTGAATAATCATGTAACAGATATATAAAAAAGACATTCTTTGGAAATGAAACTTTAAAAATTAATTTCATTGTTGACAGTGCAATGGCAATAATGTTAACACGGAATAAAATTACACCTAGAATTTTTATGTGCAGTATATGAAATACTTAACTCTTCCCCCTCAAAAGGAAATGCTTGAAAGCTAAGGGGATAGATGCATTTTGACTTTGAAATTAACACGTTTGCCATGACTTTCTGCAAATATGAAATGGAACTGGTGTTGCATTTCACTGACTTCACCCTATTTCCGTCATTAAACATTTCTCTACTGTGTCAGTAAAACTGTCTTTTTTTTTTTTTTTTTTGGCTCCTCAAGAAAACAAACAACAAAAGAGCAAAAACCAGAAACCCAACAAAGTATCCACAACCAGCAACTTACTATTACTGTTTTAGACTGTGCATTGTTATTGTTGTTTATGTGCCTCTAGACACCTGGGAAGGGAGAAGAATCTCAAATTGTCATTTGAGTTATTTAGCATTGAGATTAGAAGAAAACATTACTGTTTGCAATTTTATAAAGAAGAACTTGTTAAAAGTCTGCCCTGTGCACTAGAGAGGGAATTTGAGTGCAGACTTTTTTTTTATTGTTACTGTGAAGATGGGTCTTTGAAAGAGAAGACTTTGATTTGTGTGTTTGTGTTGTATGTGTATGTAGCAATTACTACTTGTCCTAGCTTCTGTTTAGATTTTGCTTTTTTAAAATTGTGAGGCTACTTTCTGTCCTTAAATTGCCTCTGGCCAAAGGCTTATTCATAGTGTCTCTTGACTAGTGCCCTCAGAGCCCTAGGGGTCTTCTCCTTGAAGTTTGTGGTGAGTTAATGAGTTGAATCTGCAACTGGATGATTACATAAATTCTATACAAAGTTGCTTTTGGTCTTTATTCCCAAGATTTTCATCTTTATTTTTGTATAGGTTTAGGTACAGCAGAGTTTTGTAAGGGTTGATTAATTCATCAATTTTGTTCTAGACAATATTGTTTAGTCTTTGACTGGAAACTTCCTCAAATTTACTTTAAAAGATTGATGTAAAATTACCAGCCTTTCTAGTGATTCACCATCAGGTCAACAACTCAACAGCTTTTCATAGCAATGTTTAAGACATTTGTGATCTTAAGTGAGTCAGAATGGATGGCTTGGTCTGAGTACGCAAAACCTTGGAAATGGAAGTTTTCCATCTCAGTTATTGTTTAATAGGTATATTAAGTAATGATTAATATTTAGGGTAGATTAAATATAAAATCTCCTGAGAAATAGCAATATACAAACCATATATAATGATTGCTAATTTATTATGATATTCTTATTTTTTTTTTTTTACTTGTTCACAACCAGTTCTATTTTGCTTGCTAACTATAAAATTGAAATTTGCATTGGCATGTGTTAATTAAGTCATTAGGTTGCCATACTTTGCATGAGTATTTATCAATCATTTATTTTCTTTTGTTTTTCTTCACTTTGGCCAGAAGCACATCTTCTAGACAAACCTTATTTAATTAAGGATATGATCTAATTGTTTCATGGTAGTGAAATGTAAACTATGAAAAGGAAATTAATAATACTGAGATTAAAGTTTTTAATAGAATTAATTTAAGGTGCCAAAATGTGAAAATATACATTTATATTGTGAACTACCTGAGCCTAAAATATTGACTGTTTGTTTTTGAAACATGTTAATATAAGTGCTCTGTATTATTTTTGTAATTATTACATTGAATTAATTGTTAAGACATATATAACAAGAAAAGCAAGCATTTTTGAAGCCAATTTGTTTTAGTAATAATTTACAGTTGCTTTGTTTCTTTAAAAAAATACATTGTCATTTCAAAGATTACTATTATCCCTCCTTTATTAATATGTATGGATGCTGTTTGACTTTTTTTCTTTAAGGACTCAAGAAGGGGTATACATTTGAATGAAACATTTTCAAGCAATTAACCATTTTAATCATGGACCAGTGTGGAAATTCATTGTTCTCATATTCTTCCTTTTAGATCTTAGATGAGTTTTGCAATGTGAAGTTCTGCATAGATGCCAGTCAACCAGATGTAGGAAGCTGGCTCAAGTACATCAGGTTCGCTGGCTGTTATGATCAGCACAACCTCGTTGCATGCCAGATAAATGATCAGGTATGTTGTATAGCTTTTCTTGTCTTTCTTTGAGAGCACTAAAGTATCAGTGAAGTTTGAGGAATAAAAATAACAGCGAGCAGCAGTAGACCCTTGTGGCCTGTTTGTTGATATGGTGAAAGGTAATGCACAAATATGAGTAAGATGCAGAATGAAGTCATTTTCAGTACTACTTTCTTTCAATACTACTATCTTTAACTAATTTATTCACTTTGTACTTATTATCCTTTACAAGTGTTCTAGCTTTCTGAGTGTACAAAATGAGTAAGTACTTAGTTATTGCTTGCTGTTTATCATCATTTTCCTTTGCCTTCATAATATGGAGACATTGATGGAAATTACTGAGCTAATCAAGAACAGTTAATGAATTTATGTAGAATTTGGAAATGATACACTTAAATCTTATATAGGCTTACTATCAATTAGTAAGTAGATGTAGGTATGACATAGGTACAGGCTTACCTGCTTTGTGCAGTATGCATTTTTTATTGTTTTGCAAAAATGAGCAATACTTATTTTTAATTTAATCAAAAACTCAGTTGTTGAGTATATGTAAAAAGGTTTAAAAATATCACTGCTGGATATTACTTTGTGACATTATGGAGGGCCAAGTGAGGTTGACTTAATAACTGTGAAATAAATATTGTAGAAATATCATGAAACATATTTTATACTCAATAAAGTTAGATTATGAATCTTGTAAATTAAAATGACAATTCCTAAAACAAGAAGTTCAGGCAGTTAATATTTGTTTTATAAACACCATTTGGTTAGCATTTAATTATGTTATCATCATTTGTTTCTTTTAATTCAATGGTTACCTAAATCAAATATGTTTCAAAGACCATAGTGAAATAGTTGCTTGGAAAATCTACTATGAAAATCAACACCAAGGGGAAATCAAGGTTTAAATTAGATGTTTCCAATCGAAAGCTGTTAAGTAATTCTAGCGTCATAATGGTCTTCATCTCTATTTCAGTCATCGTTATGAGATTATTCTTTGGCATTTTACCAGCTACCAGATAATTTTTAATGGCTAAACTGTATAAGAGGTAGTAAATTGTAAAATTAGATTTAAGTGGGAATCATTTAGAAATCTTCAATATATATCAAAATAATAAAGCAAGTCAATTGTTTTTTCCTTGTGCCTTAAGAAAACAAGAGACATTATTGACAAAGGAAAACATTATTAAATTAGCTATTGATTGTGAGCAGAAAATTTCCCAAGTCCCTCATATGAGTTACTGTCACCATCAACAACACACGTTTTCTGAGCACTCACAGTTTGTGGATATGGGAAATACATCGGTATTACAAGTGAGAGAATTATTCATGCTATGTTTCTTAAATCAGGAACTGGAGGACCTCAAAAGGCAGCTTTCAGATGAAATAATATAATTGCATCATAACTTTTTGCTATCCATATTTACTGACAATAAAAGCTATTCCCTTAGACAGACACAACTGCTATAGAATCGGTGAAAAAGATGATTTAAGAATGGGATCAATAGCCAACACATTTTTCATTTAATATTTATGTGTCTAATATTTTATAAATACATTGTTGTCATTGGGATTCCTGACTATATTAAAAAAGGGAAACTACTTCACTGTTCCAAACTATACATTAGATTGTTTACTAGAGTAGGCTTGGTGTATAAGTATACCATGGTTCCGTTTGAAGTACACATTGTAAAATGCTTTGGTTTTCAAAGAAAATATGCAGGTTCATACATTAATGAGTAACATGTTTACTTATATTATCTAAAGAACCAGGCAAAAAGACTTAATCAAGAAAAACATATAAGGCCAATATTAGGCACATATCTATTATTTCTGTAGGTACTCATTTTAAACTCATGTGTTATGCTGACAGAAATCTAAGATGGTAACAGAGTACATATCAAATAACATAATTGTGAAATTGACATTACATGGTTAAGTAAGTTTACCCATAAACAGAGAGAGAGAGTAAAGTCAGAAGTAAAAGTCAGATTTGTGTGGTAGGAGTATATGCATAAAATCACATTTTGCCCAGTAGATAAGATAGAAGAGAACACATATCCAAATAGTGTATGCATCTATTATAAGCATGTTCTTGTATCAACTCATGTGCATATTTCTAAAAGACAATTAAAACTAGTGACATTGAAAAGTGGCTGTTGGACTAGGTATAATGATAAACTGACTGACTTCAGAGATTCTCTTGATCTGTTGGCTCATTCTCTTTTCCATGAGGAATAAGAGCTGCCAAATGTTAAATAAGCACAACTCATCCCATAATGAACATACCTGTTGTTGGAGATATTATTTAATATCCAGACAAATATCGAGACATAATTATTCAACACAAAAGCAAATGTAGCAGTCTACAAGAAGTTGTAAAAAGTGCTTCTTTCTACTCTGATTCATAAATTGAGCTCAAATTTAGAAAATTTATTTTAATAACAATACAGATGTAAGTCCAAGGCAATAAAAAGGAACAATTTCAAATGAATCAACTACAATCTATTCATTGTAATACTTAGGGCATATAACAAATAAGGAGAAGATTACTTAAAAAAGAAAAACAAACAGGAATGTACATTACATTTGCACTTGCAAAGATACATATTTATATTTTTGAATTCTAATGTTCCAGATCAAATTTAATCAACTTGGTTCCATTTTTTCTATGATGTAGATATCTTTAAAAATGTGCTTGCTAAGATGATAAAGAGTTTGATAATAGGGGAGCAGAGGCATAACATGTGCACTGGATAAAAAACCAATATTTGATTTGTGTGGTGGAGGGAGAAGTATTTAGAAATAGCATGCTTTTCGGATTTCAAATAAAGTTGATAAAGGATAAAATCTTCTCTTTTGTATCATACACAAGAGACCATTCAATTAATATTTTTCTAGTACAGTTCTACAAGTATTTTACTTGAGAGGATTTTTCTGAACTTACATTTTACAGTGGACTTATAAGGATTATTTTATTATTTTTTTCTCCAGGCCATAGTGAGGTTTAAAGAAGCTTTGTTTCTTGGCAATGCTGCCTAGAAAGATTTGAGTTTATTGTTTTTAGATATCCCTTACATTTGATATTTTGCTAAATTATTTGTGGTATTTTTACAGATTGAAATTCTGAAAACATTAGCATCACTGCTAAGCTATCATTTCTAAATTGCTGCAACTTCTGACTGATATCCTTTATTTTCCCCTTGTATTAATTGTAGGAATTTATCTTTATAAAATAAAGCCACACCAAAGATACTAGCAAATAGAGACCACGATCACACTCAAGTCGTAAAATACTAAATGCAGTAAAAAATACCCTATTCTCTTTATCCTAATTATTTATTTTCTCTTCTTCATTAATGAGCCACAATGCCACATAGTCGTACTGCTGAGGTACAGTATTTGCCTTGATGTTTTCCTAAGACCAAACTGCTTAAGTATTTTTGCATTCTAACAGTCTTAAGTATTCCCTGGTTACTTTCAGGAGCAAGATTGGCAATGAGAGGTAGCATAAGGCAGGAGGGAAGCACAGTTAGATGATTAAAACCCTTTCTAGGCTAGGTCCTCAAGTGGACCAGATACCAAGAAGAAACTTAGAAATTGTTTATTAATTATTCAGAGCTTTCATTTACACCTGAAAGTATCCATGTAGCCGTGTGCTTAATGTCAAGTAGACCAAGCATCTTAATGATTTACTGAGTTGTTAGTTAGTTTTTAACTCTTGATGTGTTGTTGCCCCTTCCACTGAAGTCTTTTAGAACTCTTACTTTTTTAAGACATCTTGATTGGTGGAGGTAGCACATTGCTTGTTCCCTCCCTTTTCTCCTTCCTTAGATTAGTTTCCTCTTAACCCCATACTTCAGTACCCCTCAACTAGATCAAAGACAAGAATGCTTGTAGACTCTTGATCCACCTCAAACAATGCCAGTCTCATCTTTGATCTCATCTTTGAATGTGCTCACCAGATTCGTATGGATCCCTGGACACAACAGTTTTCCTTTAATACTTCTTCATGGTGAAACCGTGTTGGTTGTAATCAGATAGGTCACTTAGGCACAGTTCATGTAAGCTGATTTAGACTTAAGCAAGACCTGTCTTTCCACTCATGATAATGAAAACGATCTGGGCATGTGCTTTGGAGTAACATTTTATATATGTATGTGTATGCATTCTGTAACGCAGGAAGGGACATGATTTCATTCAAATTCCTGGTCTACCATAACTTGGTCTACAAATGGAGTAAAGTTCTCAGAAATCCAAGACTATATTCATCTTGTCATTTACACAAGGTGATAAGTCCTTTTATTTTGAAACAGACCCTTGACAGCTGGTGGTTTAGTAAGTAGATTAGGAGAAGTCTGCTGTTAATTCTGAATAAAAAGAAATTTGTCGATAAGAGATTATCTAATGCCTGATGTATATGTTGAAGAAATGAAATCTAGAAGAATGAGTGCCCCCTCAGAGAATACAAAATCAGAATTCACTTAGGGTATTGTACCAGTTCTCTTGTGGTTAATGAGCAGCAGCAAGATTCTATAGTATTTTCAGTTGGAATAGGCATTGTTCTCGTTTGTGATTTACCTTATAAAGTTTTAACTGCTTCCAGGATGATCATGGCTGAATTGGCACACCCGCCTTCCCTTTTCTTAAGTCCACGTCAATGGTTCTATCAGACGGCTGCAATACTAGAACAGTATAATTATTGCAAGCTTATTGTGGGCTCAATTATCAAGTTATTTTCTTTGGCTTTTTACTGGGAAAAATAATCTGTTTTCCTGCACCATTCAATTAATGCAATTTGTGCGAAAAGACAGGGCTGATCAACCATGTACAAAGCAAAATGTAATTTTTAGCCTTTTTCCACTTTTAAAAAATGTTTGCATCTTCTGTCAGGTAATTTGTTAATTTGCTCTTCCCTTACAACAATTTCTGCCCACATTTTGTATGACCTCTTTTGATGTTATAATTATTATTGGCTTTGGCCATTTGCTTTGCTTTGCTTTTAAGTGAAGTTCCACTTTTATACCAAAGTAATGCTCTGCTGTTTTAAGATGAGTGCCAGCTGGCAATACCTAGAGACTGGCTTTGTGAACAGTGCCTGAGCCGACTTTGGAGGATCCTGTCTGACTGATAAGTGACTTCCCTACACCAGAAGATGAAACTGTCTCAGGCACAGCTTGCCGTTTGATATTTACATGCTAAACAAATACATTCCCTTACTTTATAATGCCCAAACACAACACTATGGATGCTAGCATTTTTATTAAGAGAAATCATAAAAATTGAAAAGGAGGAAGACCTGAAATATGTGTACATTTTACATGAATTAGTGATTGCATGCATGTGATATCGTTCAGGAATCTCCCAAAGCATCATCTTGTATTTACATGTTCTCACCATTGGTTGGTTGGTTGGTTATGTGCCGTGGTGTTGGTTCTGACTCTGTACAGGGTTTCCGAGGCTGTAAATCTTTATGGGAGCAGAAAGTCTCATCTTTCTCCCACGGAACAGCTGGTAGTTTCGAACTGCTGCCCCTGAGAATCACAGCCCGATTCGTAACCACTACGCTACCAGAGCTCCTTGGAAACCCTATACAGGGTCACTATGGGTTAGAATCGACTCGACAACACTTAACAACAACAACCATAGTAAACTCAAGCTGTTTTTGGGATGGCACCAAGAAAGTAGTCACCAGAATATATTGTAGGCTATCAAGAAGAGGAACATGTTTTCAGGGGCACGAGGAAAGCCTTCAGCCTAGGGAAAAACAAAATCTAAAGATGATCTTTAGTTTTCTTACCATGTAATGATGGAACTATTCCTAACCAATCTGAGACCATTCAGAATGATCAGAGAACTTTCATTGGCTCAGGCGATATGGCCACATCAAAGACAGGTGGTTGTTGTATGTCCCTGGAAATTTTACTTTAGAATAGTTTGGAAAAATATCTCTTAGAGGTTATTCAAAGAGGCATCTTGCAAAGCTTTGGGTTGGGTGCACTGTAGGTTCTAGGTATAATGATTTGTTGTTTTTAGATACCATTGAGTCAGCTCCTACTCATAGCAACCCTATGCACATCAGAACAAAATGCTGCCCATCCTCACAATCATCCTCACAATCATTGTTATGCTTGAGTTCATTGCTGCTACCACACTGTGCCAATCCACCTCATTAGGGGTCCCTTCTCCAGGGACTGGTCCTCCCTGATAATGTGTCTGAAATGAGAGAGAATAGTGGATCTCCATCACTTACTGTATTTATGCAAAATGGAACCAAAACCAACAGTCAATTATCTCTGTTCTAGCTCACTCAATAAATTATACTTGATTTTCTCACCAGATTATTAACAAAAAAAATGTAAGTGAGCAAATACAATCTTCTCCAAAAGTATTTTAGTCCTGAAAATTATCAATGGATGCATGTTTTTTAGGAAGTGGCTATAGCAAAATGGTATCTGATCTTTCTGTATCCAATCTTTCTCAAATAATATCTTCTTATCTTTAGATTTTAACCTTTCTAAAGACAATATTGTTACCTTCCTTTTGGAGACACTAATGAAATTTTAAGAATGGTTTAAGAAAAGTTTAAGAAGCTTTGTCCCAACAAAGCTTCCGTTATGTTGGACAGCAATCTTTACTTTCTGTCATCAACCTCTCTTTCTGTTCAAGACACCTCTTGTTACCTCTTACTAATGAGGCACAGAATGTATAATCGGATCCTTCCTCCAGAGGATAAAACATGACATCACTCTTGTAGTCCTGAATGGCATGTCCCACATTGCTTTAAATAGATCTGGGGTCCAGACCATGTTTCCTAAAGCCATCACATATGCACACAATGTATCTATGGTCTCCATGTTACCTTTCTGAAGCACCAAGGCTGACAGATGTGTTCATATCAAATGTTGACTTTGTTCAGATATGTAAACTGTCATCTCCCCTCCTACTTACCCTCAAATGGTAAAGTTCCATTCAGCTTTTCCTCATCTAATGAGTTGTCAATTCAATGAGGCTACAGTAAATAAAGCATTTAGACCAAAATAAAGCATTTAGACCAAATGTTGGCAGCTGGAAGAGGAAGAAATCAACTGTCAACTTCAAAGTGAAAAGACAGCCAGAGTCTGAAAAAGTTGTCTCTCAGTACAGATTTTGCAAGGGAGTGAATTTCTCTATTATTTCAATTATTACAACTTCCTGAATAGGTTGAAGGTCATTCATAATTCACACTTCTGTCATTTTTAGACACGCCAAATGCCATCTATTAAGCATAAATAAAACTTCTAGTGCTTGAACAGGAAAAATAAATGGAAATTAATAACAATGAGGCCTTGTTCATCCTTTTAAAAGAAAATGATGTGTTTGCTTTCCTTCTTGTTTCCCCCTTGTACGTTAAATTTTTCTTCTGTCTCAATAGTACAACCATATTACTTTAAATCGATCCAAGCATACAAACTAAACAACAGGCTGGTCTGACAGACTCTGGATTGTTTTCTCTTTTGTAGCATAATAAACAAGGAGTCGCATTTGTACTTATGCCATGTATAAGTACAAATGGTAACAAGCATCAGTTTGAGGGAGGATTAGGTTGACCACGAGCCCGGACAGTATGAAACAGAATTATCCTGAAAGCTTTTATGGACGTTTAACTTTCTTATCAGAGCTTATGAATGCTCATTTGCTCCTTGGTGCTGTCGTCTTGTACTTAAATAACCAAGAAAATGAATGGTTAATGACGTATAATTTGTCAAAAATATATATGAGGGGTCTTCAAAAAACTTGTGGAAAAATGGAATGAAAAGAGAATGGAATTTTTATACAAACAAATTTTTTAAGTTCTTTGTGTGTATGAATATATATGGTATATAAGGTATAGATATTATATAATACAAATATAGCATGTAATTATATATAATGTATACAACATAGTTGGAATAAATCATGTATGCCTTTTATCATTTATATTTTATATAATTATATATGAAAAGATAAGATTAGTAACATTTTATGCAACTTTTAAATCCCCCCTTAAAATGTATACTTGTATGTCACCTATATAACATATATCTACATGTACAGGGTCGCTATGGGTCGGAACCGACTCAAAGGCACTTAACAACAACAACAACAACATATACATAAATATTTTTATATAACATTGTATGAAACGTAACTTTTTGGAGTCTATTATTTGCCAGTCAACCCTAAAGTACCCCTGCTCTTTATCCATAGCTTGGCCTTGTGATGATTAACTGAATAGATACCCTTTTGACAATTGAACTGACTTCTGATTTTGATTAAAATAAATTAGAAATTATAATTATACTTAGAGTATTTAATGAATGTCTTAAATTGTGAATTGTTCCAACAGTAAAATTGAACAACTTTTTGAATTTCTACTTTTTTTCAAGACTCTGAATGATTAAGAATTGAAAAAAATATATATATTCAGAAATTTCACTAGTATACAATTATAACAATTTTAACAGATCACAGAAAATGAGATCTGTTATTAAAACTTTTACTATAAATATTTTCCTATAAATTGTCATATTCAGAGATCTTATAAAGATAGACATAAAGCTTCCTGGACCAATAAAAGGGCACTGGTGGAGTTCTACTCTAGGGGCTTCCCAGGCTGTAAATCTTTACAGGAGCAGAAAGTCTCCTCTTTCTCCCTCAGAGCAGCTGGTAGATTCAAACTGCTTACCTTGCAGTTAGTATCCCAATTTGTAACCCACTATGCTGCCAGGGCTCTGTAAAAAGACACTAGATAAATTAATTTTTTTATGTCATAAAAAGACCTTCTCAACTTTGCAGCTTCACGTGTGTAGTGAGTTAGGTCATGTTCATAAGGTGTTGTCTTTCTGGGGTTTGGTATTAACTACCAGATAGAACCCTCCTCCCCCCAGGGGTGTTAACACAGTTTTAAAATATTTATCATGACTCTCTTTTTAAATGGAATTTCCATCTATTCCTATTTGTTAAACTATAAAGCCTCATTTCTCTTATCTTTCTTCTTATATTGGAAGGGATCAAAAGCTGTTTTTCCTTCAAGTAGAGCATTGTATTTTGAGAGAAACAGCAAAAGAATGAGTCAGTCCATTTGTATCAGCTCAAACATTTCCTAAACGTTTGTGGCACTTGAGAACTTTGTTGTATACTTCAGTTAAATTCATCTCAAAATCTCAGGTCCAGGGCATTTTTATTTTAGTATCCAGATAACTTTTTCCATAAAACCCCCTGATGGGAGAGGAGACCTACTAACTCTTTTATGGTATTTAACAGATACTCCCTTCCATTTTTCTACAACACAAACCCCAAAAAGATAATACTAGTAATATTTCTACTTTTGGTACATAACTCAGATGATATGTCATTCACATGACTGCAATACAGCTGAGGCTTTGAGAATATACTGATTCTTAGGATATTATGATACTTATTTTGTAAGCATGGTTGTGTCCAGATTTATACATCTGTGAGAAAATCTACATTGATTATTTTGTTTCTGTTTCTCACTATTTGCAGTCCTGTTTTATAAAAACATAGATGTGATTATCTTACTTTCTGAAAGAGCAGATTCCTCTAAGATTATGCTCCATTTTCCCTTAGGTCATTTTTTGAGGCAACACATTATCATTTTATTTTGGTTTCCATGAAATCTTTTCACTTCTCAAGTGTGGCTCTTGGTAAATTATTATTCTTTGTAGAAAGTAAGGTCGATTTATGTGTAGACATCTCTGGACTTAAGTGTTCAAATTATACTTTTGGACCATTGTCATTTTTAGGGGGCAGTCCCAATTTTACATAAGTGTGAGTCTTTTTAAGATCCTAAGAGAAGAGATATAATGAAGTTCACAAGTGACAGTCACACCTAGACAAAAGGACTAGATTTGTAAGGGTGTGGCAGATGAGACTGCAAGGCACATTCTTGCTATATAGGGAAGCATGCCCAGAATCTGCCCTCATTTTGTCTGGCGTTTGCCAGTTCTTTTCAAACCTCAGTTTCATGAGCACCATAAAAATTCACTTAAAATCGAAAAGAACACCCTGAAGTTAAAACCCACTCTGCTTTTCCTTTCCTTTCATGGCCTGGAATGTCACCTTTTACCTCCAGTAAATAAAGCCAACATCAACACTGTTCTATGTCTTTTATTTTTTATGCACTCAATATTCTTCACATGACAATCTGGACACTTAAAGGGAAATTACAGTAGTGATCTATGTCTGGGTAAAGAGAATTGTCTTTGTAATATATAGTTACAGTGTATCCATCATTTTCTTTTGTTTCTTGGGCTGTTCGCATTGGATTGAATAAATCTAAAATGAAATTAAAGGAGACGTGATTAATAGTGGGCTACAAAGAAATAATGATATCATAATACTTTCTTAAAGTGATCTGGCATATGTGTCAAAGCGGCATTCCCCAACAGAGACAACTGCAGTGTTTTACTGTCTTGCAGAGTATTATCTTTTTAACCTCACTATTTCCGAGAAGTTCTAATATGTCACAATTCAAATGTCAACATGTTGTTGGAAAGGAAGCTAATAAGTTAAACCTTTGAGAGATGCCAAAAACAGAGGTGATTCAAACTGTTGAGAGACGTCCATTGTTTTCTAAGGGGAACTAGAACTCCAGGATGAAACAGGGTACTTATAAGCATTTAACTGGAAGACTTGGGGGGAGGGGGGGCGAAGAAAGCAAACACACATACAATTTTTCTTTTTTTTTTTTGTAATTAGATAACTTTTGAGTAGAACAGTGTCTTTCTAAAGAAAAGAAAATGTAAAGGTTAGATGTAAAAGATGAAAACTGCAGATTCACTTTTTTGTAACAGTATATAACAAGTAGTATTTTTTCCTAAGATAGTCTGGATTCTATTTGTGAATCATTATAAAGAATCTTAGGTTATATTATAGCATTTTATAAAACTATTTTGTATTTAGCATTGTTTCTGTAAACCAACTTCGGATAGTTAAACCCACTCTTGAATTCAAAATGGTTATTTATTTTAAAGGGACAGGGGGGCTAAAGAGAAAATACCCATGAAATTATATTTTAAATTTAGCAACAATTTGTATTCTGAGTGCTTATAGAAAAATAAACAATTGGACTTTAGAGCCACCTACTGGAATAAAGAAGCACATGCTTTTGATGCCCACAGCTCTTCAAAAAATAAACAATAGATACATGCAATTAAAGTTACTTGTATTTCTGATGCTCTTACAAGACAAACTTTAACAGGATGCTTACAAATACTTGATTTGGATTTTCTCAGTTTGAAACATTAAATAGTCTTTCAAGGCACTTTAGTGATAGCAATATTTTTTAAGACTGTTTTCTTTCCATTTCTCAGTAAGGTATAGCAGTTTATGATATGTAATCCCTTCCTTTCTTCCCTTTGCATTGAGATTGAACAGTGCTTTCGGGTCTGGGTGACAGTGGTGTCCTTTTCTACCTTGACCTGATATTTAGAATCTTGAGATTTTTTTGAATCTCTATAAGGGTAAGGTTCTGTTAATAGCTTTCCTTAGAAAGGGAATGGAATGGGGGAAAAGATGCTTCATTGGTGATTTGGGAGACAGAGAAAAGGCCACAAGGCAAATGATAGATCTCCTCAGAGTACAGCGGGATCTTTGTAAAGATATTTTGGCATAATGTAATCAGAAAACTTTATTCCTCTTTTGTAACTTCTATCTATCTGTCAACAAGGGACCTTCAGAAAGTTCATGGAAAAAGTTCATTATGTTTTTCCAGAAAAATTTTGAAGTCTCCTTATGTAAAAAATTGTTATTTAAGAAATGATTTTATTAAATAAATTAAAAGCTGTGAATATTTTATTTTAAAAATGGAAAACCATCTTACTTAAATGCTTTTATTACTGGAAAAACACCAACAGGAAAACAACAGCAAACTAAAGCCTGGACAAATAAATTGTGAGCGACATGCCTAAGGTCACATGGCTGGTTAGGGAAATTTCAGATAATGTTTCTTTCCCCATTTGGCCCACTGCTTTTTAGTTTGTAATTCACAGATTTATTAAACCCTTCCTTTCCTCAGCACTTTGCTAGAAAGCAATGAAAATAGCCATCACCACACAGATAAATGCATCCATAAAAGGCATAATACCTGCTTTCAAACAGTCAAAACCTGGAGGTGGGACCTGCAACTTAATTGGTGAACACAATTAAGTTTTTAAAATCAAAGTATTCTCTTGTGCCCATGTTCTCTTATGGTCAAGAATTCTTGTCATGTCCTGCCAAACTGTTGTCTTAAAAACTATTGTTGTAGTTAATTCCTACTACTAGATTCCACATGCAAAAAATGTTAACTTGACAAATGTTTTGTTATCTATATTTTTACCAAAAATAAAACAGAGTATCGTTGAGAACATGCTCATGACAACAATTAAGCCCCAGTGGGTTTAGCTAGGCTACTGATGGTTAATACAAGACAGGATTCAACTCCGAGATGTGTGCGGCTCACTAGTGTGCTTGAGGAATTCTGAGAAAGGAGACTTCTTTGTTAAATGTCATCCATGGTATGTGTGACATAGCAAGCCTTGTGTTAAGAAAATTTGCTTTGTGAATTTGGACTCAGAAAAGATTTGTGAACTGGCATGAGAAACACAACTTTCCATTTGTCACTGCGGGGCTCATTTGCAGTCTCTGTAAGATGAAGTCATACTTCTTTTGATAAAAGTAAAAATAAAAAGAAGTATGTTTGTTGAAGTATGAGAAAATGTTGCCTTTTCTTAATGTTTACTTCTTTCTCTTCCTTCCCCTGGCCATTTTTGCTCTCAAAAGATATTCTATAGAGTAGTTGCAGACATTGCACCGGGAGAGGAGCTCCTACTGTTCATGAAGAGTGAAGATTATCCTCATGAAACTATGGCCCCGGACATCCATGGTTAGTACCGCTCTCACAACCTCTCAGCAACCTCTTTTCAACACTGTGAAGAGCCATCCAAGTAGGTTCATCCCACTTCATCAGTTTTAACACACTTCTCTTAAAGTGGCTATTTTCTTGGTTTGACATTTGACTGGCAATTTGATGGAGCTAGATAGAGTAAGTAGAAACCGATCAAAGGCTTTTCTGAATATTTTGATCAGAGAGTTGTATAGAGGGATCATTACATCGTTAAGTCTTTTGCCAAGGTCTTAGACTATGGTGAAAACCCTCTCATTGCATAAAAGTCATTCTAGGGAGCTTTTACAACTCAAGCAGGTATTTCTTTCATCTGTGGCACTGTAGAATAAGCACTGGACCACCAGGTTGTTTAAAGCACAAGGACGGTGGTTCAAACTCACTAGCCGCTCCTCGGAAACCCTATACCAGGTCTCTATGAGTCAGAACTAACTCGCTGGCACTTAACGACGGTATTCTATGACTGGAAAAGTGTTTCAACTCAAGTACAATCCTAGTCAAGCATGATCATAATGGGGGAAATAAGCACAGATGAGGGAATTTTACTGTCAGAGCAATTTTTATTTGCCAGAGGTCAATTCTAAATAAAAAATATAGGGGTAACGAAAGAATTTTGATTAGTATTAATGCTTATTTAGGACGGATTAAGAAAATTTTCTATTTAATTTGTATATTTGAGATGAGAATATAATGTTTTTTCTTATTTTGCTTTTCCTCTATTAATAGGATATGATTTGGTTCAACATATTCTAGAAGTGTATTTGGAGTTATCCATCCTAATTTATCAGAGAAGAATGGGTCAACCCACCACCTTCCTCTAGCATGCCTAATGGGCAGGCCTTCTGTGCCTCCTTGAAGCAGCTATCATAATTAGCTAGCCATTTGCTTGAACATTTTTTTCCCTTTAGCCTAGCTGCATTCTGCCTCTTTGTAGGTTGCAACAGCTAGAATTCGGAGAGCCTTTATGAAACTTATTTTTATTTTAGAAACCCTGACAAATAAGTGACTTTAGAACCCAGAATTCTCAGTCAGCCTATTAGAGTCTTAGTGTGAATGGAGAGTGTGGCCCCATGGGGAAAGACTCTTGCCTGCTCTCTTTGGTGAGGGATGAGGAGATTGGGGAGCATGTGGATATTTAGATTGTTAAAAAATGGAATTGACCTTTCTTTAGTGCAATGTATCTTTTATCAGTGTGAATATTAAATCTGAAAAAAATTTAAACAATTATTTTTCAAAATATAAATTAGTTAATCTACTACCCAGAAACAAGACTAAATAGAATAGCTATTCTTCTTTTAGAGCAGCCATATACAAGTCACCTGCCTTTACAAGACCCTTAACCCCCATTACTTGCTTTTTTACTTTCAATGTATTACATCCATACATATACCTTATATATTATATGTTGTACTTAAGTGCCATTGAGTCAGTTCCAACTCATAGAGACCCTGTGTGGGGTTTCCATGGAGCAGCTGGTGGATTTGAACTTTTGACCTTGTGGTTAGCAGTCCAGTGCTGATCCTACATCATTTCACTAGGATGTTTATATATTATATAAAATGTCTATAATATGTAAATGGTGTTTTGTATTTTATACTTCTCGGAGTTAACTTTTTCAAGACAGTTGAGAAAGTAAGACAAAACACATGTTACTGTACATCTACTATATGCTAGTTCTTAAATTCTCTCAGTATACTCTCTACTTTAATCTTTCACATATAGATTAGCCCTGAAAGCAGATAATTATATCCATTTTACAGATGGGGAAACTGAATCTAAAAGGTTAAATAAATAAGTTAAGACTACACGGCTACTAAAGGAGCCCTGGTAGCATAGTGGGTTATGAGTTGGGCTGCTAACTGCAAGATCAGCAATTCTAATCTACCGGCTGTGAAAACTGGTGTGGTGCTGTGGGTTAATGCGCCAGATTGCAAAGCTGTTTGAACTGCAAGCTCGGTGGTTCAAGCTCACCAGCCGCTCCTTGGAAACCCTATACAGGGTTGCTGTGTGTTGGAACCGACTTCAGGGCACATGACCACCACCACCTCATGGCTAGTAAGTGGTGGCAGCGTTAAGTTATTGTCACCAAAACTCATGCCTTCCCAACTATTATTTGAACTGGAAGGTGTGTTTGTGTTTAGGCTACTGGGGCTGGGGAAGAACTTACTTACAGATGTTAAATAAATGAGACTGTATGTTCCTCTAACTATAGGAAATGTTTCTGTTACCTAGTTAAGGTTATAGGGAATCCTGTCTTCAGTTAAGGAGAGATTGTTTTATTTTAGAAAATCTTCCTTTTCCTTAATGCTCTACATACAACATAGAGGAATCCTATAAATATTGTTTTTAAATTCTTCTCCTTTCTGGCCCCACCGATATGGATTATAGCTGCAGTCTTTCATTTGGTCCTTTTGCCTGGGTTCTCATACTTAGAGCTGGAGCAAACTCTTCTAAACATCAAGTTTGACTATATATTGTTTTCCAACTTTGTTGTTGTTAAGTGCCATCTGGTTGGTTCCAACTCAGCAACCCTGTACAGGGTTTCTTGTGCTTCGCAGTCCAGTGCTGATCCTACAGCATCACACCAGTAGTCCATTTTCCAACTTCAAGTAGTTTATTATTCCCTTCTTATTGCAAATCTAAAAATCCCCTAGTGATCTGCCACCCTTTCTAATTTCATTTCCCACTCTTCCCTTGCATGACTCTATAAACTTGCTCATATTTTACTACAGCATTACATTTCCAAGATTTTGCCTTGTTCTTTCTTGCCTTCATGATTGCTACATGCTATTCCTGCTGCCTGAAATGTTCTCCGCCATCCACTTCTCTACCTGACTGATTCTGCACATTGAAAAGTTTTCTGAACCTCTCCCCCAAATTAGATGGATGAAGCATGGTCTTCTGGGATTCCCTTAAGCCATATGCATACATCTGTCAGATTCTATAGTATACTGTTGGTTCACAGGTGCATCTCCTTGTCTGTAAGTTTCTTATCTCTTCATTCACTAGGATAATGCTGAGTCAAATCAGCATGACAGTAGTGGGTTGGTTTGGAATAAAAATTGGAATAAAAATATGACTTCCTTATCAGGTTTTAAGAAATATCAATAATCCTTGTATGGGTTTGAGAAAACAGATATTTCTCAGGAAGTGATTCTTTTTACTTTTAATATCTGATGAGCCTAGAATTGTTTACTCATAAATTTTGATCTACTCAGAAAGCTATAGCTTATCCATAATAATTGCTTGCATTGTTTTGCCAGGCCCGGCATGTCTTACCTATGTAATTCTTAATCTATACTAAAATGAAGGGTTATAAATAACACATCGTAACTTATATTGTATCTTTGATAATTCATAGACACCTGATAGTTGATATTGGCATTTCCTGACTTCCCAATCTTAGTAACACCTGCATTATTTTCACAGAAGAACGGCAATATCGCTGTGAGGACTGTGACCAGCTGTTTGAATCCAAAGCTGAACTAGCAGACCACCAAAAGTTCCCATGCAGTACTCCTCATTCAGCATTTTCAATGGTGGAAGAGGACTTTCAACAAAAACTTGAAAGTGAAAATGATCTCCGAGAGATACACGCAATCCAGGAGTGTAAGGAATGTGACCAAGTTTTCCCTGATTTGCAAAGGTTAGAAATGGCATCTTGCACCACCAAACTTGTTTATTTACTCTGCAATAAAATGTTGTCATGCTGAATTTTAAGAATTGATGCAGATGGGAAATTTTGGAGCTGCACTGACCCATACAAGCATTCTAGTGACATGTTCAGAAATCATCTCCCCACCTGCCACGCCTGGAAATCCCCTCTATAAAAATATCTATAATTAGTTCTTTTGATGCCAGGTTAAAAAATAATATGTTATATTATTATTTAAGTAATGTTATAAGGAACTGAAAGCTTAACATTACAGTAAAATTATGTTTTAGAGAAAACCAAGAGTGATGAAATAACATTATAGAAATCAAACTCTTCAAATGCCAAGAAACAACAAAGTCGCCTCTTAGAGCATTTATATAATGATAAAAGAGACTGGTTCTGATATTCACATAATGGAAAATATATCATCTTTTGAAAGATCACTGTAACCCATGAATTTAATTGTCATTGATTTAGGAGTCCTGATGTAGCACTGTAGAATAAGCACTGGGCCGCAAGGTCACTTTGAACTGCAAGGATGGTAGTTCAAACTCACCAGCCACTCTTTGGAAACCCCGTGCAAGGTTACTATGAGTCAGAACTGACTCAACAGCACTTACCAACAACACCCAAACTGCATATATAGAGAAAAATAAGAGAAGAATACTCAGTGATAAAAGTGTTGATGAATTTTCTAACAGAAAAAAATAAACATGATTCTCTAAATGGAATAATTCTTTAATGCCTATTTTAGCCAAATGAAAATTGTATTACAGTGATACATGAACTCTTTGTAGTTCTTTGAATTTAATTCAAGAACATTTTTTAGGTCTATTTAAAAAATAAACAACAACCTTAGAATCTATACTTTCCAAACTATATTGATAATTATCTTCTAAAATGGTCTTTGAGAGCTGAGAGGTCTATAATTAGTTAATGTTTTGGGTTTTGTTTTTTTGTTGCTCTCTGTGTGTTTCTAGTTAAGGGTTTTTTACTTGATCTTAAAACAATTTTAATAACTATATTCATTACTTTACTGTAACCAGAGTTTCAAATGAACATCACATCAGTGTGTTTCAACAGGTTTAATAGTATATGAACTGGTAGTATGCGAACTGGCCTTACTCCAGTGTGAGAATCACTTAGTTTGTTTTTGCCACTGTGCCTATCTCACCCTCACATTTTGTTTTCTTTCCTGCCTTGATGGCATCTTCTTCCTCCCTCTCCTTTTCTCCTCTATTAATTGCCCTGAATGCTCATGCCTTGGTTAGGCCTCTTTAAGGAAAAGATTTCTTGTCAGAGTCGTTCACTTTAAGGCATACAACAGGTACACTAAAAGGAAAGCAAGTATAACCTTTTGTTCCACGAGACTGAGTCAAAAGCATGAATTTAGATTTGCAAATCCAGGCCTAATTTAGCTGGTAGATAACATTTTAGAAAATAAAGATGACTTTCCTAGCACTCTTTGATCTGATTTTTTACCACATACTATATAGATGTTGTTGTTGTTGTGTGCCGTGGAGTCGGTTCCGACTCATAGCGACCCTGCACAGGGTTTCCGAGGCTATTAATCTTTATGGGAGCAGAACGCCTCATCTTTCTCCCGTGGAGCAGCTGGTAGTTTCGAACTGCTGATCTTGCGGTTCGCAGCCCGATTCATAGCCACTACGCTACTACATAGATAAGAAATGTTATACATGGTTCTCTAACCCATGGATTTGGAATCAACAAACATCTCAGTATGTTACACTAAGCATGGGAGTGTCAGTGATTGTGTACTCTCTGGACAAATTGGACTCACAGCAACGCTGTATAAAGTTTTCAAGGCTGTAAATCTTTATGGGAGCAGAAAGCCTCATCTTTCTCCCAGGAGCTGCTGGTGGATTCAAACTACTGACTTTCAGATTAGCAGCCCAATGTGTAATCCACTATGCCACCTAAGCATAATCATGTTCAAATTAAAAATTAAAAGGAAGCTAATAAATACTAATGGTCAGAAAAGTATTTACACTGTAAAATAATTTCTATGAAATCAAAGATCAAGTAAGAATGCATTATAAAACAAAAGTTGACAGATAAAACACTGTAATGTAATTCAGATTTCCTACTAAAAGTGTACAGCAAGGCTTTGTAGGTGAAGAAAGCTTCCAACTAGCTGTAAAATTAAGCCTGTGTCAACTCTGTGTAATGCTGAAACCAATTGTCAGTTTAGATGACTCTGTCAAATTCAGTAGAAAACAATAAGGAAACCTTGTTATCTGGCATTACAACATCCTCAAAACTCTTTCAGTAACCCAGCCAAACTGAAATAGCATATCATCATAAACGGGGTGTTTTGATTATGAATCATATAATTCAACCACTTGCAGAGTCTACATTCCCTGAATATTTTCCCACTTTATCAAATGCTATATTATTGCTTTATATTTTGATCATTGGGAGTTCCTTTCTTGATGTGAAGGTATTAGTCTGTTTTGTATCATTTATGTTGTTGTTAGGTGCTATCGAGTCGGTACCGACTCATAGCGACCCAATGCACAGCAGAATGAAACACTGCCCAGTCCTGGGCCAACCTCACTATTGTTGCCACTCTTGAGCCCATTGATGCTGCCACTTGGCCAACCCAGCTCGCTGGTGATCTTCCTCTTTTTCTCTGACCCTCCACCGTACCAAACATGATATCCTTCTCCAGCAACTGGTCCCTCCTGACAATATGTTCCAAGTATGAGAGACAAAGTTTGGCCATCTTGGCCTCTAAGGAGCACTCAAGCTGCACTTCTTCCAAAACGCATCTATTGGTTATTTTGGCAGCCCATAGCACTTTCAATATTTTCCTCCAACACCATAACTCAAAGGCATCAATTTTCTACAGTCTTCCTTATTCTCTGCCCAGCTTGCACACGCATATGAGGTTATTGAAAACACCATGGCTTGGGTCAGGCGCACCTTAGTACTCAAGCTGACATCTTTGCTCTTCAACACTTTAAAAAGTTTCTGTGCAGCAGATTTGCCCAATGCAATACGTTGTCTGATCTCTTGACTACTGCTTCAACGACTGTTGATAGTTGATCCAAGAAGAATGAAGTCCTTGACAACTTCAATCTTTTCTCCGTTGATAAGAATGTTGTTTATGGGTCCAGTGGTGAGGATTTTTGTTTTCTTTTCATTGAGATGTAATCCATATGAAAAAAGACAAAATAATGAGAAAAAGGATCCAGAAACAAAGGTTTATATACAAACGATGAAAAAAACCTAGAATACTGAGCTGTAGCTCTATGTGTTATTGTTATTTTTGTGTTGTTGTTATTTTTGTGGGCTTTTGAGTCTATTCTGACTCATAGTGACCCTGTATAAAGTTACCAAGGAGTGGCTGGTGACTTTGAATCACTAGCCTTGTGGTTAGCCGTCCAGTGGTGGAGAAGTTACACTGATGGCATTAATTAATGATAGTGACACAAGGTACATTTGCTTTTTCAAGAAACACTCATCTTTTTTCTTTTTCTTTCTTTATTTCAATCACTGACTAGCTGATGACTTATAATTCTATTAACAGTTTGAAGTTTCTGCAAGATTAGAAGAACAGAAAGTTTCTTTTGCTTTGCCCTCTCTTCTGTGTTCCCTTGAGTGCTCTGTACTAATAATACGCATTTCTAACTATACCATATCACGGAAACTAGAGGACAGGAGTGAGACTCACTGTGTTGACAGTCTTTTTGCACTAGATTTCAGAGTTTGTGATTTTCCATACTGCATATTTGAATAGATGTCATAAAATGATTTGTTTTCATGGGTGGCTAAGAATTGTCAGTGAGAATGACAACCTGTGCAATGATTTCAGAGGATGTCTCTGACTCAGTTCAATGTCAACTGCAATTATTGATATTTCACTCTTAACTCTTTGATGAACATTTCACCTTCTGTAAGGAACAGAGGATTACATATTGTAGATAAGGATAGGGTCTTTCTTGGGATTCCACATACCTGTAGTTCCTTGGGAGATTTTGTTCACAGAAGTATCTCTACTTGTGCTTAAATAAAATAGCATTTCCAACCTGTTCATGACTGACTCATGAAGAGGAAAATTAAGTGTACATGCTAATCTGAAGAGAGTTGTAGGGAGAAAGCTGAGAAAGAGGAAAAAGTGTGGATAAGGGCTTTCTAATTGACTAGTGTTTAGAACTGGAACTGCACTTTGCACACAATCTCACACACAAGGTCCACATAACCACTGGTTCGTGTATTCTAGGTGCTTGGAGGTACTCAATCTGATACTCAGATTGAGAGCCCTCATCTCACAGAAAAATAAAATGTGGAAAAGAAAAAGCACTTTCATGCTGAAAGTTTTATGTTTAGATATATTTTTAAATAACTTTTTACTGTGAAAATTCCAAACATATGTATACAAAGTTGTTGTTAAGTGCCATCGAGTCAATTTGGACTAATAGCAACCAGAGTGGAGTGGCTGGTGGGTTTGAACCACTGACCTTGCAGTTAGCAGTCCAGTGTTTATATACCATCACTTCGCTTCAATAATTATCTACAAGGCCAATCTTGTCTCGGCTGTATCACTTTTGTATTATTTGAGACAAGTACTGAGCATTATATCATTTTTTTAAAGGAATATAAAACTTAGTATGTATCTTTGGAAAGTAAGGACTGTTTTAAAACACAAGTTTCACACTTACACTTAGAAAATAATTCCTACATATTATTAAATATTCAGTCAGTGTTCAAATTTTCTGAATTACCATATAACTATTAATGGGTTTTTTTGCTTGAATTAAAATCAATATAAGTTCCATTTATTGCAGCCGTCAATTGGTTGACATGCCTTTTAGCTCTTTACTCTATAAGTCCACCAGTCAGTATATCTGTTTGTCTGTCATCTCTCTCTTCGTTACTCTGTTTTTTCAGTTTATTTATAGAACTAAGTTGCTTTTCCTGCAGCATTTCCTTTGGTCTAGATTCTGTTGATTTTATCCCCTTTGTGTTGCTTGCATCTTTCTTCATTCTCTGTATTTTCTGTAAACTGGTAGTTATATTCTCAGGCCTCAGTCAGATGTAGTTTCAAGATTAAGCAAAAATACCTCATGGGTGTCATTGTTTATTTCCATCAGGAGGTGCATAATGGATTGCCTAGATTCATTCATTCTTTGTTGTTCAGTGCCACTGAATCCATTCCAATTCTTAGCAACCCTGTATAGGCCCAGTATAGGGTTTGAACCACCGACCTTATGCATTAATTCTTCAGGGGGCTATAACGTGATTGCATTCCAATTTTATCATTCTTTTTAACATTTCTTGTCTAAGTTAATTCTATACAGAGAACTTCCCCTTAACATGTTTGGTTACCCGAAGATAAAATTTACAATGGAAAGGCTGTACACATGCATGAGTTTTATCTTGATCAGTTTTCAGAATAATGATTTGGGTTTTGAGTATGTTCCAATAGTGATCAATGAGGTTCTGTTTGTATGCTTTTGAATATTATTGTTATTAAAAGGCTTAATATTCTTCAATCGTTGATCTCTTTTTGATCAATGGGAGACTCTTCAATTTGGCACCCTTATTTTTGGACATAAATTATAACTTTCTTGCTTTTTGATATAACAAGATAGTCCATGTCCATCTTGTATACATCCTGCTAAATATTTGAAATCATTTATTTAAGGGTTTTTATTACTTTAGAGGGAAATAGCATCTTAGTGTGTTATATATGTGCATTTAATCAATAAGTGTGTTGTAGACATAGTCTGAACTTCACAGTAATTCATTATCTTGAATTGTACATACAGATTTCATACAGATTTCATACACAACTTTTAGAAAAGGGAGGAAAGCATTAGAGAAGGGAAATAATTCTCAGCTTTAAAGCAGAGAAACTATGTTTCTGAGAAATTTCTAGACATGCTTTTCTTTTGAGGCTTTAAAATGCATTTGATAAAAATATTTTACACATTGTTTCATCCTCAGTTGACAGGTCTTATTTCAATATATATGCCTTGTATGTATATATACAATATATAAGGAGCTCTGGTAGTGTAGTGGTTACGAATCCGGCTGCAAACCGCAAGGTCAGAAGTTCAAAACTACCAACTGTTCCTCAGGAAAAAGATGAGGCTTTCTGCTTCTGTAAAGATTTAAGCCTCGGAAACCCTGTACAGGGTCGCTATGAGTCGGAACCGACTCCACAGCACATAACCAACCAACCAACCAACCAATCAATATACAATATATATGTATAATATTTATTGAATATACAAGAGGGCTTTAAAAAGTTCATGGAAAAATCCCATTATCTTCCCATTCCATTTTTCCATGAACTTTTTGAAGCCCCCTTTATAGTTGTATGTATATGCATGTAATCTGTGTGTGTGTTTATAAGTATGTGCATTTGTCTATCTGACCATGTTTTCATCCATCCATCCATCCTAGGGTCATAATGAGAAGTTGCTTGTTGAATTGTTAGCTTCTAGCTCACTTTCCCACCATATGGTGATGTGGAGAGAAACAAGTATCTTTAAAAAAAAAAAAAAAAAATCTGTAGGTTTAATGCATTAGATAGAATGCCTGTTTACATATTCTTAAACATTTTCTTAACATTGTCTGTGTGAGTATTCATATTTGAATCAAATGGGAATTAGGAATATGTATTCCTGTTAAATGGAGTCCTGGTGTGGCACTGTGTGTTAATACACTGGATTGCAAAATTGGTTTGAACTGCAAGGTTGGAATTCAAGCTTACCAGATGCTCCTAGAAAACCCTATACAGGGTCACTATGGATTGGAACCAACTTGGCAACACTTAACCACAACAACAACAGTTCCTGCTAGAATTGTGTAGTGAATCTGGAACATATTTTCTATGACTCTTGGTTGGAAAATAATCCCTGTTCACTGTATCACACTTATTTTGTAACAGGGTACTTCTCTGTATTCGTGAGAGACAGAGTCTGGGAAATGTAAAATGTACTTTTGTTTGTGGCAAGCCTGTTTCTTTTCTTCCTCCTTCTCACCTCAACTCCTTTTCCTTCTTTTTTTTAATTGCCAGTTGCACTAGTAATAAAATGACATTCTGATTATGAATGTGTTCTTTGTCACCATGCCTTATTGAATCAATTGTTCTCTTAACAGCCTGGAGAAACACATGTTGTCACATACTGAAGAGAGGGAATACAAGTGTGATCAGTGTCCCAAGGCATTTAACTGGAAGTCCAATTTAATTCGCCACCAGATGTCACATGACAGTGGAAAGCACTATGAATGTGAAAACTGTGCCAAGGTACAGTGAATTTGTAGGCTACTTGACCTCTCTCTGTCATCTGCTCTCTCTTAATCCATCACTTGCTGCGATATATATAAAAACAAGTCTTAAGAGGCGAGACTATAAATATCTTAAGAAAAGTTGTCTGAGTGTTGTATGCTAAAAGGCATTAGTACAGTGTAAAAAAACACTTAGTGGGTATCCTTTTATTTTTGTAAGGGAGGAAGTGAGGCTTAATGGTGAGTTCCAGAACTAGGTGTCAGACATCATTGGTAAATTTCTGGTTCCGCTACTGACTTGCCAGCGTGGGGTTGTTTTATAGCCTTATGGAGAATGAAAATTGTATCCAGTACACATTTCTGATTTCTTTTAATAGCTATTTGTGAGGAAGTCAAAATAAATGCCATTCAGAAAGAATGGGAGACTCCTAAATTTGCAGATTTTTCCATGCAACTCCCTACCTTAAGTCATAACTTGGTTCTAATGAAAAAATATAGCACCTTGGTTGCTAAAGAGCCTAAGTATGAAATGAAAGGAATCTACTTGAACTATAACTGTGACAACGGTAACAGGCATCCCATCTTTTTATTTTCCTATTCCTCAATTAAGAAAAAAGATGTTCTTATGTCAATAAACTTTTATTTTAAAAGTTTTCGTAAAATTTGAATGCATTGTCTCATGGTCATGGGAATTGTGATATTTGATACTGTCTTTGGAGACATACCCCCTCCGCCCAGTATGTCTTCTCCATGCCTTTAGTACAATGTCCATATTTTTGTTCCAAGGAATGGATTTAGCTTACTTGTAAATTATTGAAATGCACTGCTAAAATTTAATCCTTAGGAGACCTCCTTAAAATAGATTGGGGTACTTTATTTAAAAGCCACTAAATCCTATACATAATGCGTCTTTGTTTAAAGGTTGAAAGTAGCACACTAGTTGTAATAATGTGACCAGAATTTTATTATTTTATTCTTTCATTCTAATTATTCTAAATGAAACCAAAATGTCCTTTAACAGCCAAATGATGTCATTCATCATTTTATTCACCTAATACTAGTTCACCTAGTTGAACTAAATCGCTGTGCTAAGAATATAAATATTTGCCATTGAGTTGAGTCTGACTCATGACGACCCCGTGTGTGTCAGAGTAGAACTGTGCTCCACAGGGCTTTTGAAGGCTGACTTTTCAGAAGTAGATTCCCAGGCATTCTTCCAAAACACCTCTGGCGCTTCTTGAACCTCCAGCATTTTGGTTAGCAGCTAAGCATGTTGGCTGCACCACCCAGGGGACTATAGAGTACAATAATTTACAGTCCTTACTCTAGAAGCGAGGAGTCCTGGAAGCCCACTTGTTAAGCACTCAGTTGCTAACCAGAAAAGTCATTAGTTCGAACCCACCAGCCACTCCGTGGAAGAAAAGACCTGACTATCTTCTCCTATAACAATGACATCCTAGGAAATCCTATAGGGAATTTGTACTCTCTCCTTTAGCATCACAGTGAGTCAGAACCAACTTGACAGCACACGACAACAATAACCCTAGAAGTGGAATTCCTGTGTGGCTCAGGCAGTTAAGCACTCAACTACTAGCCAAAAGGTTGGCAGTTCGAACCTATTCAGCAGTGCTCATAAGGGCCTGGTGATCTGCTTCTGAAAGGTCATCACCATGAAAAGCTCATGGAGAGCTTTTGCTCTGCACTTTGGGGTTGCCGTGACTTGGAATTAACCAGACAGCAACAACAGCCCAAGATTTTGTTTGAATCTCTGGGGGAAGCAAGTAAATAACCCAAAGCAAGCAAACAAAAAAACCCTCACAATTCATTCTTGAGTCATTCCTGGTCTTCTTTTTGTGTCCTTGGATTAAGTTTCTTGATTAATCAGTACTCATTTCCTAGCAGGTTTTCACGGACCCTAGCAACCTACAGCGGCACATCCGCTCTCAGCATGTCGGTGCCCGGGCCCACGCTTGCCCGGAGTGTGGCAAAACGTTTGCCACTTCATCAGGCCTCAAACAACACAAGCACATCCACAGCAGTGTGAAGCCCTTTATCTGTAAGTTTTTAACACTCCAGCCCTCTTTCCTGCATCTGTCTCTCCTCCAAAAGGCACTGTGATCAGGAGAGTGGCCATGTCTGGCCATTAGGGGGGTTACCCCATTAGCTATTTATGGTCCAATCCTGTAGGGCTATTTTCTATTACAAGAAAAACTTTTATGACCAGATCCATGGTGTTGTGTCTATGATCCCTGGGGTGTTTTCTTTTAGATGAAATCAATAGCAGGTAGAGAGAAAAAAAAGTCATTAAATAATGAAAGGGAAGCCTCCCCAGGTTGTAGGATTTAATAGAGACAACCAGATTTGTCTCACACTATAAATGTTCATGGCTTTGTAAAACAGCAAATAGCAGATATCGCTAAACAAGATGAAGTGATAAAAACCTGTGCTGAATCAGAAAGAGCTGGAAGAACCCCACCTGGCAAGCAGGCTTATGAATCTGAGTATATGTATGTGAATGTATGTGTGTGGAGAGAGAGGGGGGAATAAAATGCCCTTTAATCCATCCATTGTCACCAATCACAGGCTTCTGATTAGTAGTTCTCCATTACTTGAAAAGAAAAACATTTTCACTTTGATGCTGGACACGCTGCTTCTCTTACCCACTCTACTAAAGCAGATTTACAGGCAATATGTTTTCAGGGGACATCCAATCTGGCCACCTACTTAGAATGTCCCTTTACTGTTCAAGTAAAGAAAATCTCAGCCTTCATTTGCCTCTTCTTCCATCCTATTCGTATATTGTGTTGAACTATTTCATAAGGAAAATCAGTTGTTCTCAGTACATCTGGGCAACAACTCTGGGTTTCTTTTGTTCCATTACATGAGTTATGCTACAAATACTAACTTGAAGATTGATTTTGGACCTAGGTATACACAGGATTGATTGAAGAATACTCACTCGTTGGCAAAAAGCCTAACTTGGGAACCCCTTGCAAAACAGTTTTGTTTTGTTTTTTTTTCCCTGACAAATGCCTGGTGGTGTGTGTTAGGTATATGAGACACTACTACAAAACCTAATGGAAAACAAAAAACAATTTTCAGTGCCAACGTAGAGATGCCAGAGACTAACCCTCCTCTTCTTTGCCTGGACACAGCCCTCTCTTGCACTTCCAATCACCAAGCAGGCTTTTCTATTCCTTTCCAGCTTACCAGAGCCCTGTTTGCTCATTTGTTCTTATGTTCCCTGGGTGGAGTGAGGAGGACTAGCAGATAAACAAAAGGGTGCTCTAGTCTCCCTGGGGAAGCTCTGTTGAAAGTCACGGGAAATAAAGTATACAATAGAAATGTTAGACTTCTTGTCTCAAACAGACATTCCTGAATCTAGGCTGTAATGCCCTAAAAATGTAGTTGGAAGTGCTGTAAGCAGACAATGTTCAATAGTTCATTTATTTCTGATTCCTCAGAAATAAATTTTAAATAACTTTATGTCTTGTTAAGAAAAACCAAGAAACCGACCATAATGAATTATAATCTTTTATTTAATGCTTTACTATTTAAAATAAAAGAAAATACAGATTTCTGTCATCTCAGGTTCTGGGAACTGGGATTTTGTGTTGAAATCAAAGGCTCCACTTTACAAAACTATAGGGTGTCCCTTTCCAATCAGTTTGAGTAAACTATTTCCCATGAATGTATTTGCAGTAATTATTGGTAAAATTTAAAATAGTGGATGCCATTTTTCAAGTATAAAATCTGACAGAGAACCATGGAGTAATTACAAATAATAGTCTTGTAACTTCAGAACAAAGGAGTTTAAAGATTGGGAATTGGTGTGGGGAATTTGGAGTAGAGGCAGTTTGTCTAGAGTTGATATCTGTTTCTCACCAGAAGGCCACACACCACGGTTTACCCCCACTGGTGTGTTTATGACAACTGTCTCTTATTACAGTGTACCACCAAGCTTGAGCCCAAAGTCACCAGTGCTAAAGTCATTATTTAGTGCCTTCCAAAATAGAAACCACATGCTCTAATAGGCTGACTATATTCAAAATAACCTCTTCATCTGTGTAATAAGTAGACAAAAATGCAACTTTAACTGCTGCCTAATTTCTTATTACTGAGAAAATTATGGTTGAGTGTAGTCTTCACCATCAGTTGAACCACTTACCTGGAGGCCTTGTGGTTTGCGGTAGGCCAGACCTTAAAGTGATGAAAGCAAAATCTCTGCCTAAGGGAACATCCTTGATTCCAGGTTCTTGAGACCAGACACTGGTGCTGCTCATCCGTGTAACAATAGTGTGCAACCAAGAACGTCAAATGCACCTTCTATTACTCCAGTGCACAGCCGACATGGATTTCCTTAAATTCATCCAGCTATAAAATTTTAAGAAGATCTTCATGGAAAGACGTATAGAAAGCAACAGTGCTTTGCAAACAACAACAAAAACCACAGGACTTTCAGAAATGTCCAGCTTGTTTTATATCCATCAAAGCGTTAGCTTAACTCCACCAAATGTCTGAATAGAGAAGAGGCGTTGCTTTCTTCATAAATGCATCTTTGTAAATTCCAAAAAATATTTATAATTTCTTACTATTACTCATAGCTGAATTGGATTAGTATACCTAGTGAAAATGTTGGTTTCTACTCTTTCTATCATATGGTCTTAATTAGTGTTTTAAAGTATGTAAATAGTCTGTATATTTACGGTGTATGGTCAAATAGAATTTACTTATAATGCAAACTCTGGTCAGTATATTCTAGTAGAATAATTTGAAAAGAAACCACCCACACTTTCTCTTCTCATTAAAATGCTTAGTATAACCTCTACAATGTCTGTGTCATTTGCCTTCCCAAAATTGAAGGCTCTTTCACTATTATTACCAAACACATTGATAACTGTAACCATACATTTTCATATTGAGCAGTAAAACAAACATATGTGCAACTTCTCTGTACTTTCTTTTTGGAGATATATGGGATATCCAAATTCTAGGTGAGTTTTGCTTGGCTGAAGGTCTATAAAAGCTTCTTTGCATGATTTTAAGAACATTATTATTGCTTTGCTGAAAGGGACCAATACTTCACTTCAAGGCAGTTGTTACCTGAAAGCTATAAATGTTGCATTGTATCTTCACTTTAGTTTCTTAATTTGTTTCAGAAATTATTAGCATGCCAAATCATACTGCTGCATATATATTTAATATGTGCAGGACATTAAAGCAAAGTCACACATAAAGTGGATCCATCCCCACTAAGGTATAATAAAAACATGAGGCCTAGGAAACAGATACAGTAATTCTCTGGGGCTGTGAGCAAGGAAGAATCTGGTGAAAGATTCTTACCTATAAGAGAAGTTCTTGAGGATTATAAAGTTGAGCTTAAAAAATAACTTGGGTATATTCATACATATATGAGGAGAAAGCTCTTAGACCTTGTTAGCACTTGCTTGGTGAAGAGGAATCATTCACAGCCACTCCCACTGCTGTGTCCTTTCTGTGTTAGAACATACAAAGTACACTCTCCCACTCAGCATAGTTGGCTATAGCACATAGAAATCCAGCCCTGAGGCAAACGGGGAAGATAAGACAAGTGGACATGTTTCCCAAGGACAGGGGTTTCATAAATGCAGGAAGGTTAACACAGCCACTGGTGTGAGGGGAAGTCAGAGGACGTGCACATAGTTCATGGGAATCAGCAATGCAGGATGGGCTACATTCAATTTAGTTTCCTTTGCAGGCTTAAAATAGAGCCATTGTAAATTATGTCAGTCTTTCTCAAATCATGAAAATGATTTTTTAAAATGCCTCAGAATACACAATGTGCATTGTTGTGTGGCTTTGATGTGTGAATGATGAGAGTGTATGGTATAATATAAACTAAATAATAGTAGATCAGTCACAGGCTTGTTCCCCAAGGGGGAGGGAGTATAAAGATGAAGCTTCTGGCAAAGAGAAAGGCTATTTTGTTTTGTTTTGATGCCTACAACCTAGAACTCGTCGGATGACCTACAATGTTATGTTCTATTTTATGCTTAATACATTTTAAGGCTTTCATTTTGAAGATTCTGTTAGTGTGGGAATTGGGTGGGGAATCACCGCATGTTAGAATTTGACTTTTCCATCAATATTTAAATACACAAATATTATGTAAAATATTGTGATGCAGTGGGGGGTGAAAGGATATTTATATACTAGTATGGAGTATTTGTGCTGCTTCAAGACATTTGTCAGGTTGGATGCCTTGCTTTGGAATCTAGTGACATGGGGTTTTCTGTATTAGCAACACCCAGATTGGTGCCTCCACCGTCTTTTTTCTGGCTTCCTGATTGAAATTTTGGGTAAACCAATTGTGATACTTGCTAAATTCAGAAGCAATTGCCATAAAGCCTGAGATTCTTTTTTGTTGTTTGCACACAGGTGAGGTCTGCCATAAATCCTATACTCAGTTTTCAAACCTTTGTCGTCATAAGCGCATGCATGCTGATTGCAGAACCCAAATCAAGTGCAAAGACTGTGGACAAATGTTCAGCACTACGTCTTCCTTAAATAAACACAGGAGGTTTTGTGAGGGCAAGAACCATTTTGCGGCAGGTGGATTTTTTGGCCAAGGCATTTCACTTCCTGGAACCCCAGCTATGGATAAAACGTCCATGGTTAATATGAGTCATGCCAACCCGGGCCTTGCTGACTATTTTGGTGCCAATAGGCATCCTGCTGGTCTTACCTTTCCAACAGCTCCTGGATTTTCTTTTAGCTTCCCTGGTCTGTTTCCTTCCGGCTTGTACCACAGGCCTCCTTTGATACCTGCTAGTTCTTCTGTTAAAGGACTATCAAGTACTGAACAGACAAACAAAAGTCAAAGTCCCCTCATGACACATCCTCAGATACTGCCAGCTACACAGGATATTTTGAAGGCACTATCTAAACACCCACCTGTAGGGGACAATAAGCCAGTGGAGCTCCAGGCCGAGAGGTCCTCTGAAGAGAGGCCCCTTGAGAAAATCAGTGACCAGTCAGAGAGTAGTGACCTTGATGATGTCAGTACGCCAAGTGGCAGTGACCTGGAAACAACCTCGGGCTCTGATCTGGAAAGTGACATTGAAAGTGATAAAGAGAAATTTAAAGAAAATGGTAAAATGTTCAAAGACAAAGTAAGCCCTCTTCAGAATCTGGCTTCAATAAATAATAAGAAAGAATACAACAATCATTCCATTTTTTCACCATCTTTAGAGGAGCAGACTGCGGTGTCAGGAGCTGTGAATGATTCTATAAAGGCTATTGCTTCTATTGCTGAAAAATACTTTGGTTCAACAGGACTGGTGGGGCTGCAAGACAAAAAAGTTGGAGCTTTACCTTACCCTTCCATGTTTCCCCTCCCGTTTTTTCCAGCATTCTCTCAATCAATGTACCCATTTCCTGATAGAGACTTGCGATCGTTACCTTTGAAAATGGAACCCCAATCACCAAGTGAAGTAAAGAAACTGCAGAAGGGAAACTCTGAATCTCCCTTTGATCTCACCATTAAGAGAAAGGATGAGAAGTCCTTGACTCCGGTGCCCTCCAAGCCTTCAGCGACAGCTGCCACAAGCCAAGACCAGCCCCTGGATCTAAGTATGGGCAGTAGGAGTAGAGCCAGTGGGACAAAATTGACTGAGCCTCGGAAAAACCACGTGTTTGGAGAAAAGAAAGGAAGCAACGTAGAACCAAGACCAGCATCAGATGGCTCCTTGCAGCATGCTAGGCCCACCCCTTTCTTTATGGATCCCATTTACAGGTAAGGGTGGATGAGAAGCAATTAGGTCTCAATATATGTTGGAAAGGTACTTTTTGCACTGCAAACTTACGGTGTAACAAATCATTTGTGTCATTATTATGAAACATGGAGAGTTGAATTTACTTGATCTACTGATTTTTTCCATTCAGAAAGTTGGCACTTTTTAGATATTTTTTTATGTCTCTGAAGTTGGGGGCTTGAAATTGGTTAACAGATTCTTTCCCCTTGACAATAAATTTCTTTCTAAACACATTTTTTGGGGGAGTGGAAATAGGGGAAAGCTGTATTTAAAGAAAGTTGTCAAGTGGTGGAAGAATGAGGCTCCTGAAGGATTAATGCAAATATGTGTGGGTACTTAGGCTGGCTTTGAATAAGATGGGACATATAACAGCAAGAATCAAATCTTTGTTAACCTACCAACACATTCTTAATAAGTACTGGTCACATTCTGTTTCTAAATAAATCTCTTAGGAGCCCAAGTAAATGAAATATTAACCACAAAAATGTTTTGTATATAATGTGAGTGGTCAGCTTAAAAAACATGTCTCTGTTTAATGAGGGACTCTAACATTCATTATCCAGTTTCCTTTGATGCATCCAAAAATTCTTTGGACAAAACTTGTATTTTATAATAAACAGCCTCATAAGCAATATTCTGTAACTCATTTGACCATTCAAAATGATAATTTTCTTCAGATGGCATAAAGAAAAATAATTTGTTACATATTTTAATTATTACTAAGCATTTCATATTTGTTTTCGCAATCAATTCTTGAACACTGTCGAGAATTAACGGGATGTGTAAATTATCTTTTTATTGGACATATTGAAGATGGAACCATTTGTGTATTTTGCCTGATTCTCATTTAAAATGATTTTCTGCTATTTTTTTTAATTTAGCAATATTTGTTGAGTTTCTATTACTAATAGGTACTCAAGCTACAGATTTTTCAATTAAAGCTATTCTCCCCATATTACCAACAGTGCAGTAACAAAGCAGCATTGCCGGTATGTGAAAGGTTACCCCACTTAAATAATGACAAGAAATTTTGAAAAAGATAATACAAAAATGCCTCAGAGCCATCATGCCAGGATTGTGCAATTTTTTTTTCCCCTCTCCCTCAGTTGTTGTTGTTGTTAAGTGCCTTTGAGTTGGTTCCAACTCATAGTGACCCTGTGTAGGATTTGTAAGGAGTGACCTGGTAGGTTTGAACGTCCAACCTGTGGTTAGCAGTCCAGTGCTTACCCTACAATGCCTCACCAGGACCTAATTCTTATGACAATCTATCATTTGCTATTGTTATTAAGTACCATCCGTTTAGACTCATAGTGCCTCTATATAGGGGTTTCTGAGGCTGTAAATCTTCATGGGAACAGAGATTTATACCAGCGGAGAGGCTGTTCGTTTGAATTGCTGACTTTGTGGTTAGGAGTCCAGTGCCTATCTCATAGGGTCACCAGTGCTCCTCACTAATCTATCACTGTTGTTGTGTGCTGTGGAGTCATTTCTGACTCATAATCACTCTGTAAAGCGTTCCAAGACTGTAACGCTTTACTGGAGCAAGAGTCTCCTCTTTGTTCCACAGAGTAGCTGGTTTGTTCCACAGAGTAGCTGTCATTGTAATTGGTAGCAGAACTCATGACCACTCTACCACCAGGACCTGGAAATCATCCATATTTTGTATGGAGATTTTATGTTGCACCTGGCCAGTAAGCTTGTATTGCCAGATCAGTGAGGTATTTCAATTCTTTGTCAAAATAGTTTCCCTGACTTTCTTTCTCCCAATGGCGATGGGCTTCCATATCCCATTGCATTCATCCTCAATACCTTCCAGTCTTCCGCTCATTTATGTGGTCTCCCATCTTCTCTCTGGTATTTCAGTCTCAGTTAAGTTCCTGTTGTTGTTATTAAGTGATGTTGAATCGTTTCCAACTCATAGTGACCTAATATAAGGTTTCCGAGGAGTGACTGGTGAGTTTGAACTGCTGACCTTTTGGTTCAAACCAACCTGTAGTCCAGTGCATTATCCTACAGCGTCTCACCAGGACTCCAGTTAAGTTCCTAGAGCTGCCATTTTATCAAATCAAATGTTGGAATCAGACTTGGGTTGGGTTTGAATCTCAGTGTCCCACTTAACAGACATTTTCATCCATAAAATCGATGGATAATGTTATTTTAATATTTCAGTAAGTTAAATAGTATATGCAAAACTCACAGCAGATGCAAAGATTCAGGAAAGATGGCTTGTTTTGTTTTTTAATTCTACTTCTTAAACGTGCTTATTCAGCAGTTTTAAATATGTGGTAAAAGAAACTATGATGTCATTTCCATAAGTGCTTAAGAAAATAGAATAACAAACTTTTCTAAATCAGAAAAAGGAGCTTAAAGTTTTACACATCTCTTCCTGTCTTCAGAAGGTTTTCATTCTTTTCAGCTGTCCTGCTTATGAGCGCTGGTGTGTAAAAGCAGAAACCTTACACCACAAAGTGTGGCTAGCAGGGCACAGCGTATGGTTGGAAACTCCCTGCTCTCATTAGCAAATACGGAAAGATATGAATACTGGGGCAACAGCTTTATTTTTGTCAATAAAAATATTGATACAAAATAGCTTTTTTTCTCAAAATTCACCTTGCCTCTTGATTCCTATAGCACCAAGAATTATTGTCTACATTTGAAATGGAAAGGAACCTAATTTGTCACTAATGCCTCCAATTTAGTGACTTCGCATTTTTTATACTTCCTCAATATTATTATTAGTCATTAAATAGCATTTTCCCACTATAAGAAGGACGTTCTCTCTTTGAGCACCTAGAAGTGCTTTATGTAGTCTTCAAGACCTGAACAGTCCATCTTTACATTTTTATTAGTGTGTTTCCCAGAAGCCTACCATTTGCTTTATCGTTAGCCATTTTAGATGTTAGTGATTATGTTGCTATTGATATATGAGACGGATTCATCTCCAGCAAATCTAATTTTAACTTTTCAGAGTAGAGAAAAGAAAGCTAACTGACCCACTTGAAGCTTTAAAAGAAAAATACTTGAGGCCTTCTCCAGGATTCTTGTTTCACCCACAAGTAAGTATTTTGAATTTGAGACTTCAAGCTTATAAACTAACTTGTTGATCCTGAAAAGCAGGTGCAATGAAATGAAAGAAATCTTGAGAACATTAGGATTTCCTATGACGCTGGTGTGGAAGAACACAGGAAATTCTAACAGAATTAAAAACCAAACTCTTTAAAGAATAAGTAATTTATATACATGTAAAAATAAGATGGTTTTGGTGTTAAATTGTTGTTTGCTATTTAGCGTAGTGGTTACGAATCGGGCTGCGAACCTTAAGGTCAGCGGTTCGAAACTACCAGCCGCTCCGCGGGAGAAAGATGAGGCTTTCTACTCCCGTAAAGATTTACACCCTTGGAAACCCTGTACAGGGTCGCTATGGGTCGGACCCGACTCAATGGCACTTAACAACAACAACAACAACATTAGCAAATAAGTTATTGAGTCACAGTGCAGTTTTTGGATTAAGAAAAATTTTGTTAAGTAAACGAATATTGAAGTTGTTTTCTGTGTTTAAAAGTTGCTGATCCTAAGAAATAGATCGTACTGTGACTCGTCCTAAACTCATGAATGTCATGTTCTTTTAGTGCTTAGATAAAAACAGGAAATGATTCT
Source organism: Chrysochloris asiatica (assembly GCF_000296735.1). Lineage (NCBI taxonomy): Eukaryota > Metazoa > Chordata > Mammalia > Afrosoricida > Chrysochloridae > Chrysochloris > Chrysochloris asiatica. The sequence goes on along the minus strand of NW_006408561.1, from coordinate 16,428,808 downwards.
ACCTGACAAGTTTACCATAGAGGGTGAAGGAATTTATCTAGAGACCGCTGGGCATTCCAACAATGTTTTGTAATTGCACAAGAATTCACCACAATACACAAAGCTATTTGTTGAATGAAGCTGTATCCATTTATCAAAATATATGCAGTTTCTCATGTCAAGAAAAATATAAAACAGTACTATCTAATTCGGTCATGTCTGTTTCTTACACTTTTTTTTTTTTTTTTAATGGCTTACATATCCACCATCCTTTGGTGAATTGTATCAGAAGATAAATTCATAAATACTTTGATTCTGGTTTTTTAGTTCATATTTTCATTTGTGTTTGTTTGTCTAAATGATAGAAACTTTAGCCCTTATGGACAGGAAGCAAATTTCCTTAAAATGGTGTAAACTAGTTTGTTACACTATTTCAAATGATAAGTTCTGCTCTACTTTTAGGTAAACTGTCTTTTATGAAGTTATGAGGTCATTAAATCATCTTGGAATATGATTCTTTTGTTGTTGTTGTTCCTTCTCTGTCTTTTCTTCACTTTAACAAGTATCTTTTCCCCATAGCCCTGAATAACAGAGTCCCATATCTTTATGCAAATAGGTTGCATATTATATGGTTTTTTTTTTGAGGGTAAGGTATTTTCATAAGCCCACGATAGTAATTTTTTTTTTCATGTTGCTGTAAAAATATAGACATTAAATCCTTCTGAAAAGTGAATATTATTTGTGTAAAAATCAGATGTGTGATATCTAAAACACTTTCTGCTGAGCTAGCTGGAGAAATCTATCATCATTAAAAAATTCTCTCTCTGCTGGCATCATATTCCTATATTGAGAAAGTTTTTTAAATAATGGTTTTGAAAATATTCTAGTAAATCTTGATTTTATGTAGGAATCCTAAGTGAGTATATCATTTACAAAATTACTTTATTAAAAAGAAGCAAGTCCTAAAGCAATAAATATTTATCAGGTACTTATATTGTTGATTGAGGCTGACCTAAGTTGTTCTTTAGACTTCGTGGTCTAAAGAAAAATCTGTACTAGTCTGAGGGTCCTTGGGAAGGAAGCCAGGGGAGCAGAGGGGAAATTTAGGGCAGAGACTATTTACCAGCTATTACAAGAATTTTGTCTTATCTTTATAACTATCATGGGTGGTTTAATGTGCATTGGCTGCATTTCACTGGGATACCAATGGCATCAAGACAACTGCTGGGGAAGAATTTGGGTCATCCTCCATTTTCATCAAGTCTTTAGAGAAATCAGTCTTTTTCCTCAGAAAAAGAATACAGTAGATCTTCAAAAGAATACAGTAGAGCTTGTTTGTTCTTTCTGGGACTATCAATTAGCCTCAAGAAAACCAAACCAAACCCACTGTCCTTGAGTTCAATCTGACTCATAGACACCCTATAGGACATAATAGAACTGCTCCATAGGGTTTCCAAGGCTATACATTTTTATAAGGAGTTCTGGTAGTGTAGTGGTTACGAATTGGGCTGTGAACCTTAAGGTCAGCAGTTCGAAACTACCAGCTGTTCCGTGGGAGAAAGACGAGGCTTTCTATCCCATAGATTTACAGCCTTGGAAACCTTGTACAAGATCACTATGATTCAGGACCGACTCCACGGCACATCACAATGACCACATTTTTACAGAAGCAGAATGCCTCATCTTTCTCCCACAGAGCCACTGGTAGTTTCAAACCTTTGACACTCCATTAGCCCACTGGACCACCAGGGTTACCTTAGCCTCAAGTTTCACCTAAAAAGAGAAGTTATAAGGACCGCTTTTCTGCATATGACATGTTTTACATTGAATCTGGCATGTTGTTGCTAAGTGCCATTGAGTCAGTTCTGACCCATAGCCAACCTGTATAGGGTTTCTGAGGAACCGACATGTAGGAGGACTTAAATAAGAATAATTTATTGTTAGTGGATGTAGAAGCATTGCATTTTGAATATAAAGGAATCTCAGCAAAATCATTATCTTTCCAGAGCCCAGTTTTTTGGCATGACTATCCTGTGCATCTAGGTTTATGAGCAGTAGTAAGGGTGGCACAGGCCAGCCAAACTGGAAGGACTTAGTTATGTTCCCAGGTTTGCTGTGACTTCATAGCCATGTAAGTGCTTTGATAAGACCATTCACTACTGCTTTTTCCATTGAAAGGATATTGAGGTAAACCACATGGTCATTCTGGATGCTATATCTTCAACTTGAAAGTAGGAATGATAGCTGCCCTACCTAATGTTGGGGATTATCATTACAATAACAAAAGGGATTATATAGTCTTGATATTTTAGGAAAGTACTATAAATATGTAAATATTTAGTGGTGGTATTCTCTAGGAAAGCATGATTTTACAATTCTTGTATGTCTTTGTGTACTTCCTAGTACATCCCTCCTCAGTCCACAAATCCTAGCCAATGACAGGTAAACACCTTAATAAATAGTTATTGAATTCTAAAAAAAATAGTAGGGTATTTGAAAAGATAATATTTACCTAAATAATTCTTGTAAAAAATGCTTAAGAGATAAAAGAAAACGTGCATCAAAATTAAAAGGTAAATGCAGATGTTTATCCTTCTCAGAACTCCAATTCTTCTCGTAATTCAGTTTTTGAAGCCCCAGAAGGAGCCTGTTTTCTCTATCATCTGACCTGAGGAAAATTTAGCCTTCTTTTTACCTCCTATAAATAAGTTGTTTTACTTGAAGGGACAAATAAGCATTGTTGAGGCTCTCTTTGAATCTGTGGTTTAAAAGTGTTTGCGGTGCTTTAGTTTAAATTATAACTTTAAAAAGGAGCTGACAGCCACATGTAGATGAGATAGAGGAGATGGTATTAGTAGGTGATCTCTAGACTGTTCATTTCCTTGATTTCTGTTTTAGGTACTTTGCATTCATTTGCACGTTCATAGAAATAATTTGGCAATTACACTTATTGTCAAACTGGCTATGATTCCTTGGTTAAATTTTCTTATATAGAGAATGCTTTTATATATGTATAATCGTACACATATTTGTATGTTGTTGTTGTTTCTAGGTGCTGTCAAGTCGGTTCGAACTCATACTGACCCTATGTCCAACAGAGCAAACCACTGCCCAGTGTTATGCTCCTATGCCATCCACACAGTCATTGCTGTGTTTCAGCCCATTATTGCAGCCCCTGTGTGTGTGTGTATATATACACACACGTACAATATATGTAGTCCTGGTGTGGCACTGTGGGTTACTACGCCAGACTGCAAAGGTGTTTGAACTGCAGGGTCGGTGGTTCAAACTCATCAGCAGCTCCTTGGAAACCCTACACAGGGTCGCTATGGGTTGGAATCGACTCAATGGCACTTAACAACAACATAAGCAAATATTTGGTTATTTGTGCATTTTATTGTCAAATGTCTGACTTTGCATACATCTGCAACAAAGACTCTCTTTTGCTTATATTTCTGTCACTTATTCACTTATTTTTGTTTTTTCTCTTTCCATATCTTGGAATATCCTGTTACTACATTCCAAGGAATTAAGAATAAGTTGCTGTAGTTTCCCAAGCTATCATTTATATATTGATGTGAAAATCATTTGTCTTTGTCCCATTCATTTTTCTGCGTAGCTTTCAACAAGTGTTTCTTATTGACAGATTTACTCTGTGAAAAAGCTCTCATTTTTAAAAAAAAACTATGCGTCTTCCTTATTGAATATGTGAAAGCAAAATGACATTTTTAAGAGCATTGTCTTTGTGTTTCCTGAAAAAGTGAACCCACTGAAGTTTTCCCCCAGTAAAACTTGCCAAAAATAATAGACTTTCATATGTATTTCAATCAATACATTTAGGCATTCTCAATACTGATGGTTTGAGCTCTATAATAATAATACAAGTCAAGTAGTATGTTTCTTAAATAGTGTGTTACTCAACAATTCACATTTTGAACAAATAACTTAGTTCCTTTGTTGTTAGTATTACAAAACATAATGATTTATGTGTGTGTGTGTGTGTGTGTGTGTGTGTGTGTGTGTGTGTGTGTGAAAAATGAAAGGAAATGACTTAAATTTTAGTTTTTGATGTAACTTAGGAATAGTCTTTGGCAATGAATAATACCAAATAAAATGAAGCATCTATTTTGCTGTTTAAATTTTAGTAGAATATAGTGTTGAACTTTCTTGGATGAAAGAACCTTCTGGTTGGTAACCATGATTCTAAAATTTAGTTTAGGTAAGTAGAGGAAACTTAGAAGTGTTATAAAAATATTTAATTTTCTTTCCCTAAACTTTTACTCAAGGTACAGTTACATGATGAATAAAAATTGCTTAAAGTTAGTATAAATGCTAATTTCTCAAAGGCTAGATTGAAATAAAGATACCAACACAGAAGTAATTTTTTGTTTTTGTTTCAATTTTGCTCCCAGTTCCAACTGCCTGATCAGAGAACTTGGGTAAGTTTCCTGCTTATATTTTTGACTGAAATAATGTAGCATTAAAAAGAAAACATCTTACACTCTAAATTGCTATACAGACATAAAGAATTCTGAGCCCCTCTCCACTATGTAATACATACATCTCTAGCAGATAGTTTTCTAACTTTGTCAAGCTGCAGTACTTTCATTTATAATTGAGCATTTAGTGTGCTACAAATTGTTTACAGAAAAGAGTTTATTCTATAAATCTGACCCATTCCACATAATTATACCTGGATGTGAACTCCTTCTGGGTACCTGGGAACATGTTGTTAAAAGAGGTTTCAACATGGGTCACTAAGTGGAAACAGTCATTATTTGGGGGAGATTGTACCAGCATGTCAAAGATGCTTATGATAAAGCTTTCTAAAGGATAAAACCTTGAACGTATGTGTAGACACAAGCTGACATTGGAATCCATATCCGTATATCCCAGGGCAGAAATTGGTTCTGCCTATTTGAAGAAATAAGGCTAAATGTTTAAAAATCCATATCTGCCTAGTAAATGGATCTTTTAGCATTGGGCCTCACTTCCTCCATTTTCAGTTCCTATTCCCAGATACAGTCAGTCATCAGTTAATATTACTGGGAACAACTTTATTTTTTATTGGGGAAGACATTCAGGATACAAAAAGTACTGTTTATTTCATTTTCACCACCAAATAAACCTGGGGTCACTGGAAACAACATATATTACACAATTTTTTTTTAAAGTATATGTGCTTTGACTTCTCTTTACTCTCTTTTTCATTAAAAATTATGCTGATTTCTGAGGAATGGACAAAAACTTTTGGATGTAACTCAGATGTTCTTTTGAAGTCATGTTGCCATTACATAGAAATTATTGTAGGTTGGAGCACGTTAGCATTTTCCTGTTTCCTTTATCTTATGTTAGCTTTTCTCTCTCAGGAATTCTTCCATTTTATTCCTTCTATACAGTATGTAATGAGTTGTGATTTTTCCTTGTTCAGATAGACTTTAAAAATTATGTTCAGTTCTATGTGGCACTGGACAATCCGCACTGGACTACGAACCACAAGGTCAGCATTTCAAACTCAACCAGCCGCTTCTCCGAAACCCTATACAGGGTCGTTATGAATCGCAACAGACTCAGTGGCACTTAACAACAACAACAAGAAGAAATATGTAAGGAGAGAGATAGACTGACACATAGACTATATTAGGCAAAGTTGTGCAGCAGATAGGTTATTCTTTGATTACCCAGGCCTATATTTCCAGTGTTCCTCCTGTCTTTCTTTCCAGAGGTCTGTCCTGAGTATCATGCTACTCATCCTATCTAAGGACAATATTACTTCAAAGAAGCTAGCTACATTGTTAGCTGTTTCAAACTTAACACCTTCATAAATGGCCAGTGTTTCTAACCAACTCTCAAAACCAATCCAGGTTATAAATGAGATTCTCTTTCCTTTTAATACAGTTGCATTGCAATTGTCATTGCATTGATTTGGAAATACTCTCATTCTGTTGAACCACAGGAGGCCTGGTGTGGCACCATAAGATACGGCCCTCGACTCAAGGTCGGTTTGAACCATGAGGTCGGCAGTTCAAACACACCAGCTGCGCCTCGGAAACCCTACACGGGTTGCTTTAAATCAGAACCAACTACAATGCATCTAAAAACAACAACATTTGAATCCTATATTTTTAGAGCTATCCTTTCCATATGTGTTATAAAACATGGGGAGCCCTGGTGGTACAGTGGTTTTGTGCTAATTGAAATGTTAGTGATGTAAACCTACCAGCCTCTCCATGGGAGACATATATGGCACTCTGCTTCTGCAAAGATTACAGCCTGGGAAACACTATGAGGCTCTTCTATTTTACCCTATAAGGTGTCTCTGAGTTGGTATTGACTTGATGTCAATGTTGTTGTGAAGTGCCGTTGAATTGGCTACAACTCATAGTGACCATGTATAGATTTTGTTGCCGTTGTTAAGTGCTTTTGAGTTATTTCCGACTCATAGTGACCCTGTATAGGGTTTCTGAGGAGCAGCTGGTGAGTTTGAACCACTAACCTTGCAGTTCAAAGTTACCTTATAGCCCAGTGCTTATTCTGCAATGCTATACCAGACCTCTTGCATAGGGTTTTCAAAGCTGTAAATCTCTGTGAGAGCAGGAAGTCTCATCTTTCTCCTACTGAGGGGCTGGTGGGCTCGAACCACCAACCTTGTGGTTCACAGGCCAATATTTATCCTGCAAAGTCACAGCGCTCCTTGATGGCAGTGGGCTTTATTATAAAACATAGGTATTAATGGGAAATGTTAAAGGAATATATTTGTAACTTTTAGTAAAAGAAACTCAAAGTGATCTCATCATTATGACTGATGAATATTGTGCCTGGGATAAGATAGCTGTAAAATGTGGATATTTACTTCTCCCCCAAATGACCAGGATTTTGAGATTTCTCAAGATTATCAAATGAATAAATATAGAAAACTAGTAGGTCTACAAACTTTCCCATCAGAAGTTATTTATAAAAGGTTAGTTGTTTTATGATAAAACATGTACAGTCTAATTTGTGAAACATTAGGTTACATAATTCATCATGCTGTTGTACATATCGTTTCATATAATCAGGCTGTCACTTTAATAGTTTTAATGAGAAACTTCTTTTTTTATGTCATCAATTATTGGCTGTCAGATAATAATAATTAATCTAAGTGCTTAGGGCCTAGCTGATGATATCTTGCCTGTTGAAATGTTTTTAAAATACTTACTTTATTTGACTAGAGAGATAGCTACATTTTTTGGTAGGAGCTAGGGAATTGTGTCTAAATATTAGTTTGCGTCAGTATGAAGTTGATAGCCTCTCTGGGACTGGAAGGGGGTAAAACAACTTCCTCTTCCAGACATCTGTCTGCAGATACCATCAACAACTATTATATATGAAAATAAAAATTACTGTTCCATAGAAAATTAATTGTCATTTACTGATCTGAGATTAGCCTATGACATTAATGGATAACAAGGCAATATTTCTAAAATATATGTGCTAGCTTTTGTCCCTTTTATTTTTCCCATTCTCAGCAAACTTCTCGTTTAAACTTCTTATTCATAGTAGTATGTATATTGCTCGCTTTATTCAATGAAAAAAATATATAGCTCAATTCTGTTCCATTTATCCCATGTTATCTTGATTTTGAAAACACCAAGTCATACTTCAAAATGAATGTCAAAACTTACTATTTCTTTTGTAAAATGCCTATTAATACAGAAGGAATAGCAAGTGAGTCCAGATAGCAAGAGAAGTTGTAGTTTTGGCCCATACATTTGATAAAGATCATCTTAATCCAAGATAGGGCTGATGTTGGTCTCAATGGTGCTAAGCTTCCCCAACTGGCAAATATCTAAGTCACTCTGTCTTCCCTAATGGGGAAACATATTCTCTCCAGCTGAGCCAGAGTGCTATGAGAGTAAGTCTTATAAAGATGAAAAGATTCAGTGATAACTTTTATACTGCTTCAGTTGTTGCTAGTTGGGTAGAAAGAGAGAGCGAGAGAATATGTATGTGTGTGGTGTTAATAGTACACTTCAGCTCACTTCCCATCTTCCTTCTTTCTCTTTACCCACTGCAATTTAATCCTCTTTTCATTGGACACCAGAAGTCAAAGGTAGGGGTAGCTTATAAGAGAGGCATTTGGGTAAGCCCTGTTCTTTTTCCTATTATCTTTACGTATGTCATTATTTAGTCATCAAGCTCATAATATATTTTCTTGTTTCTTAATGGTTTTCCCAAATCGAACCATTTGAGGTAATCACAGTGATCTTTCTTCAGAAGGAGCTATTAGCAGCTACTAAAGCAAGACACTTTTCTTAACAGCCAATTGCTCTTAAATAACTTGAAGGACTTGTAGTTTATATGTGCTAAAGATGAAAGCTGAGAATAATAATAGTCATGAGTAAGCTATTTTCCATATAAAAGGAAAAGTGTTTCTAAAAGATGTATTGCTACAGGAATCAGGGCGGTCACTCAAATGATTTAAAACCACTAGATAATGAAACTTTACTCAAATATTAAATGTATATAAATAAAACATTTATAATCATCACACATGCACTTAATATTCTTCCCTATAAATACATGTGACTATGACCCTTACCCTTTCTTGTTACTGCTAATCAGCTTGAAGGCCAAGGGTCATTTTTCACTCAAACCATATACTCCAAAATGAATGGAATATCAAAAGGATTTTCTGCAAGGAACAATTAAAAGGAATAAATGCAAATAAAATAGAATCATAAAATATTTTCAGATTGATTTTTTAATAAATAAAATCCCAAGTAATATGAAAATGCTAATGTGCCAGCAAGAGGAGGACGATGATCATCTTCGGCAGAGACAGCGTTTCTTCTAACCTCTCTGAGCAGCAGCATCATTCCATTTCTCTGCCCTGTGATCAGTATGTGTCAAAATCCTTCATAGTGACAAATGTGCTGTCCACTTGCATCTGTGGAGAATGTTTTAGCAGCTGAGTGATTATGAATCAAACCCCTGAGCTTATAGCCCTTACTGCCTCCCAATGCGTTCACATTTGTTGTCTGACAAGTAAATGTATCTTGACTTTCCTCTGAGATTTTTTTTTCCCCCCACCCCACCATGTTTGATGAAAGACATTTGGCAAATTGGCAGTGGTACCCTGTACGTTGCAATTTGTAGCTAGCATTAGGAGTCTGGGCATAAAATGAGAGGGCAGGCTCCAGGCTAAAGGGAAAAGGGAAAGAGCTAACTAGAACATGAATAGTCATTTGAAGAATCAAGCATATAATATTCCCTTTGTAAGAAGAGGACCATGTTAAGACCAATCCGTTAAGATTTTGCTCCAGTTAAGATGCCCAGACATAGTATGCTAGCCACCTGTGTGTCCCCAGGATATATGTTTATTTTTAATTTTCCTCTTAAGTAGGGAATTAGGTTTTTCACTTTTTACCTTGAGCTCTATGAATTAGACCTCTATTTCTGTCCTGCTGTCCTATAACAAGAGAGTTAGCCTGTTGGGTTAATTAATTGCCTGTGTTCCAGCTGTCTTTACTCTTTTGTATATGAATCTTCTGATCTACAACTCTGACTATGTAGAAACACAGAGTCCATGTACAGTACAACATCTTTAAAATAGCTTTATGAGCTCTCCAGTGGCATAGTGCCCTGGGAACCAAATAAGTAATGGGTGAGTTAATTCAACAAGGTGGCCTGAAAGCTTGCTTTCTCAACTTAAAAATTCAGTAGTAAGCCGCTTCCAAATGCAACTTGAGCCCTGAGGAAATTTAACATTTAGGGAGGGTCAAAAGATGTGATAGAATCACTCTAACTATGGCATTAAGGACCAAGTTAACTTATAAAAAAGTAAATGACACTGTTTGTGACACTGTCAAATATGGATAAAAACTTGAAGATTTTAAGTAAAATAAATTAAGTTGCTAAAGGGGAAGAATTAGGCAAGGTAGTTTTTCATTAAGAATATTGCTCCAAGAGTATATTTATACTGACTGCTCCCTTTTTCTAATAACACATGCCAAGTTATGTTATATGAACTTATGATAATATAAGTTATAATCAACTGTCATTGCAACTCATTGTTTGTCTACAACAAATTACTGTTTCATCAAAATTCTTTGTTTACGAGTCCTTTTGAAAATCTGGTATATTCAGATCTTAATTTAACACAGTCATAGGCAATATGCCTCTTACATATTTAATTTTTTTTCTTTCTGGGTTACACATATTTGGCTTAAACTGTAACTTTGGAATGCCTAATGTTCTTTCATGCTGTGAGTTCTTTCCATGTGACTCTCTGGTTTCTAAAACTTTTCTCTATAATGTGCAGTTTATTATTGAAGTTCTTAACAGAATAGTGATGCTATTATTTTTTTAAAATAAAAATTTAATTTGGCTTTATTATCTTTCTTATATATTTCACTGCACACTTGCTTATGAAAGTGTTATAAAATGGTCTCTCAAAAGCCTTAGGAAGGCTAAGTTTTTCATAAATTGGTTGCTACCTTTGATGCTTCCACAATGAATCAATTCTCTGGTCATTTGTTTAATGTTGGGACACTGCAACCTCTCTCAACCTCTTACAAGCAGACTCAAGGCTTCCCTTTAAGTGATGTTCTTGATTTGCCAGGTTTCGTTATGGAAGAAAAGATGTCAGACCCTTCTTAGTCCTATGTTTTTGCCTTTCAGATGTCCGCTATTGAAAACATGGCAGAAAAGCTAGAGAGCTTCAGTGCCCTGAAGCCAGAAGCTAGTGAGCTTCTGCAATCAGTTCCTTCCATGTTCAACTTCCGAGCGCCTCCCAATGCCCTACCAGAGAACCTCCTACGCAAAGGAAAAGAACGCTATACTTGCAGGTAACTCTGAAGTTAATTGTGCTGGCTTTCCAAAAATCTCCCCTATGATTTCAAAAGGCCCTGCTGTTTGTTTTGGAAATTATTCTTGATTGGATGATTAATAGCAGTTGTGATAGATCTCAGGGACTTCAAAGTGCTATTTAGTTGGTGAGATATAAAAATAGTGGCTTTAAAAAATTATTATTAAATGAGAATTTTAACACAAGTGATTTGGTTTTGATAAATGAGGTTGGAAACTGTCCAAATAGGATCTATTTGTCTCAGTTCCCCCATTTCTTTGATAATTATGAATTTCCTTTCACAGTTAATTATTTTCATCCAAAGGTATTATATACTACTGTCTTCAATCATAACACTTATTAATCGCCATGGCATTGAAGAATAAAGCCAGTAAGTGAGGGATGAATAAAGTTGGTAGGTGAAGAGACCTAGTTAATAAGTATCTTGTTATGCATCAAAAGTACAGTAAATTTGTGTTTTGTTTGTTTGCTGTGGTTTCTTTTGTTTGTTTTTCTTTTTTTTTTCAAACTGTGCTGGTCATTTTTGAATTGTCTTCCGAAATCTATGACATCTGACTCAAGCATATCAATTTATCTGCTCTTTGAAAAACTTGTCACTTTCTTCACTGGAAAGCTTTTATGGGAACATACCTTGATGGATGAGGTCTCAGAATCTTGTCTGATCTGATACCACTCATTGTACAGAGAGTTGTCACTGTAGCTGACATATAAAATGAGTTAGAACATTTGAAATCTGTTTGCATCAACCCAGAATCACAAACTCTGTCATTTTTTTTTTTTTTTTTAATCCACTTGTCTGGTTTGGTTTTTTGAATGTAAAGGTACAAAGTTAATAAAAGAGTATGGGGTCATCAAACTAAAGTCTATTTTCATAAATTGCTTGCTTATGCATGAGCAAATTCAACCAGATCTCATCAGGCAGGCTTTATTTGTAGAGTTATTTATATCTGTAGAATGGCTTTGTTGCAAATTTTAAATACCAAAGACATATGAGTTCCATGCAAGATTAATTAAATCAGGAATAGGCATCTGGCTTCTTATGCGGCTCAAGTGAAACAAAGTCAACTGTGCTGACTTTTGCTTATAAACATCTTTTCATAACAGATACTGTGGCAAGATTTTTCCAAGATCTGCAAACCTAACACGGCACTTGAGAACTCACACAGGAGAGCAGCCTTACAGGTTTGACAATTTTTGTTAAATTAACTTGATAAATATTGTAATCATGAAGGTGGACTTGTGGACAGAATTTTAAAGGAAGCTATTTTTGTGCATGTATGTCTTTTCAACTTTGAGTCAAGGAAGAATCGACCAAAAGCAAAATAAATAAATAAATAAAATGGATTAAGGGCTAGGATAAAAATTACAAGGATCCTAATTTCTTTCACCAATGTTTCCTACATTGTTAGCAACCTTCATAATCTTAGTTGTAAAGTTCTAATCAAGTGACTGATTTAATATTCTGTTACTGATGCCTTAGGTGTTAGCATAGAGAGCAATGGAGACAGAATGATCTGGATTTTAGCCATTTGTCATGTTATTTATCTTTCTGAGATCAGTTTGCCTGTCTTGAAATATCAAGGTACTAACATCTCTATCCTTGTGTGATTATTAAAGGAAAAAAAAAAATGATAATATGTTAATAAAGCACCTAGTACATAGGTACTTGATAAATGTGAATTCATATAATTTTTTGGCAAGGCAGAGGAATTTTGTCACGGTAATCAGAGTATTCTATCTGGATTTAAACTGAGTCTTTACCACTTCAGAGCAGTGAAACTATATGCACATTCTGAACCACTCTGAACTGAGATGATTTTCTTCATTTGTATAATGTAAATAATTACAAACTTCCTTCTTAGAGTCTTGTGAAGATTAAATGAACTAATTCATACGAGAGACCCTTAGAATGGTGTGCAGTACAGAATAAATGTTACAGACATGCTATTGTTATGTGCCATCAAGTCAGTTCCGACTCATAGCGACCCTGTATAGGGTTTCTATTGGAGCTGCTAGTGAGCTCGAACTGTCAACCTTGTGGTTCAGACTGACCTTGCAGTCCAGTGCATTAACCCGCAGAGCCACACTAGGACTACTTTTTAATTGTCAGGAATCATAACATGGAGTCCTGGTGTTACACTGTGGGTCGGTGGCTCAAATTCACCAGCCAATCTTCAGAAAGGCTATACAGAGTCACTATGAGTTGGAATCAGCATGACAGCGCTTAGCAACAATCATAACACTGAAGCCTCTCTTTTCTAAATTTTAATTCTTTACTAGGAGATAACAACCCACATATAATAACTTCGTTTCCCAGTATGACTAAGCCAATGTCCACAGGTCCTAATAATAGGTCTGAGAGAAAACCTGGAGCAAAGGGGAAAAAATTATAGAACAGATAAGAATAGATTACAGGAAGAGGGGCAAGTTCACCAACAACTTCCTAAAATGCTTCTTAGTTTATTAAATGCCAATATTTTCTGTATGCCATATGGGGCATTCATCTGATTTCAGTGTCTATATTGTTGACTACTTAAGAGTAAAAATAATCAGCATAAATGTTGTTTATCATAAGTAAAATCATAATCTCATCCTGAATTGAAAGTTTAATGCTTATTATTCTTGTCTAAGGCTCATTTGTTTCACTGAAATAAGTCAATTCTGTCTCAGATTTCAAAGCTTTTTACATGCAAGAATAAGAAAATAGCAAACCAAAGTCCAGCTGTTTAAAGAGGATTGAATTAGGGGGAAAAACTGAAGAGACTTAAACTCAGAAAATATTTTCTGAAATTATTTTTGTTTATGTACATGTTTATAAGTCATTGATCATGAATGATCTCCCTTCTATATGTTGGAATGCACTTGCTTTATAATAGGTCTCAGAAAGAACTATGGCAGTGGGACGTGGTAGTACTGTATCTCAGGAAGAGATCTAGTAATGAGATAGAAATATAGAATGTGACTTTCTTTTTTGAGAAAATTCAGTATCCTAGGAATTCTGCCTAAGCAGTTTAACACTCTAAGAAGAAAGGACTTCCATGACATATTTTGTTATGGCCAAGGATCTTGGTATGCAACTATGATATCATTCTGGTCTGATTAACCCCAGAATTCCTTTGAATCTCAATACAGTGATTTTACTCTGCCTCATAGATGGTGCTATTATTGTGCGTATATTTTTAAAAAGCATAAACTAGAATTTTTGCACAGCTAAACATCTTAAACAATGATTTTTTTCAGAGACTTTGTTTTAGAAATTAAGAACCTCAGAGCTACTAGGCCTCCCTCGAGTTACCACTTGAGAATTTTTGTATCATGCCATGATCTCATAGTTTCCATTGGCCTCTTAGTCTGTATCCACTGACGACCTGTTTCAGTGGTTGATTTTTCAGAAGTAGAGTGTCAGCCCTTTTCTCCCAGGAGCCTCTAGGTAGACTTGAGCCCTCAACCTTTCAGTTGGTCATTGAATAATTAATTGTTTGCTTCACTCAGTGACTCCATAAGAAAAGAATATATTGCATTTTATATTCACTTTAATAATTTTTGAAACAAAGGCTCTAGTTTGATTTGTGTCTTGACCACTGACTAATTTTTATTTTCTGGAGTTAGAATGAATTTTTTTTTTTTAATTATTTATAACTCTTAACATTTTACCCAGATGTAAAATAATAGCTGATTCTTGCTTAGAATGTTCGTTATCGACCAATTTTATTCATATTACAAAATATTATGTTTACTAGATTTGAAAAAACCCCTTTGCATATAAACAGAAAGTTTGAAGCATGTCAAAAACATAATCTCTGATTTTTGTGATTTGTATAGATGACTTAAGTGAAAATTTTGATAAAGTGGTTGATCAAACTGTAAATTGTGTGAACATTTTTATAAAGTCTGCTGGAAATATATATTTCCTTTTTTAGTGAAAGAAAAATTCTATTCTGTTCTGCTTAGTGCAATACAGGGTAAAGTGTATTGTATTAATGTATTACAGTGGGGGGATCCACAGAATCATGCACAGCACGGCATAACTCCATAAGCATTATTTCCCAAAAGCAGAGACTAAAATATTACAACTACTGTCCATGTGGAATTTCACATAATTTTCATTAATGTTGTAAGTATGGAAAGTTGAAGAACTTCATAATGTCAGAATAGTTTTCTTAAAGGGCAAAAAATTAAACCATTCCTTCGGTAGGTCTACTGATACTAAAAATAAAATGAGAAACTTGTTCAACAGATCACTTTTCCCTTGTGTACCGACTAGACTGCTGGATTCACACAAGGAGAGCCTAGGGACCCCAATCCCCTTGAGTGGAGTAGGTGATTTCTGTTCTTGTACCCTAACCTCATGTATGCACTGAGTCCAGATTCAGAGTGGGAGGAGAAAGACACAAGTAAAATTGAGCTAAGAATTTTGGGCAGCTAAATTAGAAAAGTTAACTTAAAAATCATTTGTAAAAAGTCAACTTGTTCTTGCAAGCAACACACACACACAAATCACATGCACAAATGATACAATCTTTATCTTAAAATACCAGAAGAGAATAGCCCATCAATTATAAAATAATCACTTTTCTTCCTCACTGATAAGAACTGGAGGGGAGGTTTAGATTTTTCTTTTATGACTAAAGGAAAACTTTGAAGTAATTTATGGTTTTCCATTACATGGAAGGCAGAAACAATTAGTCAACAAATAATATGTGCTTTCCTGAAAAACTGACTTGGTTCAGAACAGCTACTGATATTTTAAGAAAAATAGCAATGGAAAATTGGGGAGAATATGGAGAGAGGAGATTAATGAAGTCCATTGCTTTCATTTCAAAAGGAGAATTCAGTAGCACTAGGTGTAGCACTGTAGGTTGATGCACTGGACTGCAAAGTTGGTTTGAACTGCAAGGTCGTCAGTTTGAGCTGACTCAACAGTACTTAATAACAACAACAACAACATTAGTGACACTATTACTTGCTTGGAGTCTTGGTGTGGCGCTGTAGGATAAACACTGAACTACAAGGTTGGTTTGAACCGCAAGGTCGGTGGTTCAAACCCACCAGCGGTTCCTCAGAAAACATATGCAGGTTCCAACTCCTTGTGAGTTGTAACCAATTCCATGGCACATAAAAACAACAATATTACTTGCTTTTATAACAGTTTAAAGATGAATAGAGTGAGGACTTGGTGGACTCCTGATCACTATAGATTATGAAAATCTATGTCAAATAGTCACATCACCTCTGATTGGCTGCTTATTGCTGGTTTGGAGAAGATAACTGAAATTCCTTAGGATTGTCAATCTAGACAATGAATTTACTGCAAAATGATTTAATAACACACTACAATTTTGAATGCAAAAAAGATCTTTATACATTATTGTGTTGTTGTTGTTAAGTGCCGTCGAGTTGGTTCCGACTCATAGCAATCCTGTATAGGGTTTCCAAGGAGCAGCTGGTGAGCTTGAACCGCCAACCTTGTGGTTCAAACTGATTTTGCAGTCCAGTGCGTTAATCCACAGTGCCACACCAAGATTACATTATTTTAGGACTACATAAATCTGTTTCATGGTCGTTTTACAAAGAGTTTAATTGTATTGTACTAAGCAAAAAGGAGTCTTGGTGTGGTGCTGTAGGCTAAACACTGGACTCCAAACTGCAAGATTGGCAGTTCAAACCCACCAACCACTCCTTAGAAACCCTACACAGGGTCGCTATCAGTCGGAACCCACTCAACGGCACTAAACAACAACAACAACAAGCAAAAGACATTTGCTATTTCTTAATGTCCTTCATTTTATGAGGTTTTATTGGGATTGTTTGCATAAATTTGGGAAGCAATCCACTCATCAATGTTTTATTTTATTTGTTTATACATTTTTTAGAAAATAATGACAATCTTTGAAGGAAAATATATTAAAATTGAATCTCAACTCTGGCTTTTCTCTATATAGTTGTTTTGTGTATAATCGTTTTTGATATCTGGTTTACTAGTCTTGAGAAACCTCTTATGATTTGCTTGAGAATTTATTCTCTGTGTTTATTTTTCAGATGCAAATACTGTGACAGATCGTTTAGCATATCTTCTAACTTGCAGCGGCACGTTCGGAACATCCACAATAAGGAGAAGCCATTTAAGTGCCACTTATGTGATCGGTGTTTTGGGCAACAAACCAACCTAGACAGACACCTAAAGAAACATGAGAATGGGAACATGTCAGGTAGGTGACAATTGTGTTATGAAAAGATGACTTACTGTTTTATATTTTAAAAGGTTATTGAATTATTTCTGCTCTTATTTTACTTTGATATCAGAATAAGATCCTATGGTGAAACTTTGCTCCAAGTTTCTCTGATTTAGAATGATGATGGTTAATATAAATATAAAACTCACTGGCTTTATATAAATTAAAAAAAAAAAAATTATCATCCTCCTGAGTTATATCTCAATTAGGCAATCTTAAGCAAAGAGAACCATGATTCAAACTCAGAGGAGACTTAACTATGAAGCAAGGTTTCCTAAATTGCCAGGGAACAAACTTTCCACCTGTTGGTTCAGATTGTGACCCCAGGAATGGCAGGATTTCCAGAGTACTAGTCTCTGAATATTACTTAGAAATCATGTCTGCTTTTGCAGAAAGTCCACGTTCCAAAGAACCTCTATAGGACAACGTCTTTAAAGTAATAGACAAACGATAGTGGTGTGTGATTTCAGTCACAGACTCTGATGTAGAAGTTACAGTAGTGGTAAGGACTTTTGTCTTTGTCACTAGCAAAAAAAAAAAATTTTTGCCTGTGCTTAATTTGGAATTGGCAGCACATGGATTGCAGAAGGTATTACAAAAGTTTTTTTGTCTTTTAACTTTTGGATTCTGAGAGTTGGTAATGATACACTAACATCTACAACCAGAATATATATGCAGAGTCAGCCTGTACAACCACGGTTTCTTTCTAGGACATCAGAGAATTTAGTTGTGTTGGGTTAAGGGGGATGGAATTCAGGAAAAGTCATTTTTGGAGCAGAAAACATTGGGATTATCCAAATGATAATCTTTACTTAAGGAAATTGTTTTATTATTCTTCCTTCTTCCACAGTGCAGGCATATTGCTTATGAGCTTGAATGGTAACTGCTTAGAACTATATAGTGTTCATTTCACCCAAAGTCAAAATTGGTGTAAAAATATTAGATTTTATAAGCAGAAGTCTAATCCAATATACAGAACTGGCCACACTTTCTAACTATACATACTTTCATAGCATATTATTATAATTTTCTAGTCAAAATTATTTCAGAAAAACATTAAATAAGTTAAGAATGTAATGTGTCTAAGTTGACTGCTTAATTGTGAACCCAGATTATAGCTTCATTAAGAAAAGGGTAGGTTCTATCCTTTTGTTATTTACATAGAGACTATTGTGAGAAAATATTAAATTGCACATTTTGTGGGGAAAATAAACACATGAAGCTAAGGTTGGTGTGAAGTTTAACCACATGACCACTTAGAAAGTGCTTTTTGTTGGTTGTCTGCTGTGAAACCAACCTGCGACTCATGACAACCCCATGCACAATGGACCAAAGCACTGCTTGATCCTGTATCATTCCAGATTGGTTGCAATTGAACCATTATGATTCATAAGACTTTCATTGGCTGATTTTCAAAAATAAATCACAAGGTTTTTCTTCCTACTTTGTCTTAGTCTCGAAGATCTACTGAAAACTGCTCAAAATCATAGCAACACTAAAGTCTACACTGAGGTACATTGGCCAGGAATAGGACCGGAATCTCTCTCATGAAAGGCGAGAATTCTACCTTTGAACCACCAGTGTGTCCATGTAAAAAGTGCTTACATATATGTAATCTTATGTAAGCCTTAAGACAATCCTTTGAGACAGATATTATGATTCCATATCGTGATTTCAGTGTTGTAGGTGAAAGGGCTGAAGGTAATCCCATAATCAACAAATGAATAGTATCCTTTTAATATGATACCACTCTAGATTCTGGCCTGGTATGTTTGGAATCCACCTGCTGCTTAACCAACTATGTAAGGTTGCATAGTGTTCAGCATCCCTTCAACTTTCATTTGTAATATCCCTTAGTGTTGGTTGGTTGGAATGATAAAAATGTATTAACTGAGATCAGTCAACTGAGTGTGCAGTTTTCTATGGCCAAACCTAAGACCTATAAATTGTGGCACTGTAGGATAAGCACTGGATGACAAAGTCAGTTTGAATTGCAAGGTGGTTGCTTCAAACCCACCAACTGCTACTTGGAAGCCCTATGCGGCCACTATGAGTTGAACTGATTTGATGGCACTTAACGTCAACAACAACATCTTCATTTTGGAGTCCTGATGCGGCTCTGTAGGATGAAAACTGGACAGCTGACTGCAAGATAGGCAATTCAAACCCACCAGTCACTCCGCAGTAGCCCTATACAGGGTTGCTATGAGTCAAAATGAACTCAACCGCAAGTTAACATGTCAAGATCAAGTTGGAGGAACTAGTAGAAACGACAGAAGGAAACTATAGTTATTCTATTAATATTTTAAATGGCCTGTTTTGATCAAATTCAGAAGAAATGGGGTTCAACATAAGTTGTCATAAAAATAATAGTTTTTGTCAAAAAAGGCTTTCTGTTCCCTACAGGTACGGCAACATCATCGCCTCATTCTGAACTGGAAAGTACAGGCGCAATTCTCGATGATAAAGAAGATGCTTACTTTACAGAAATTCGAAATTTCATTGGAAATAGCAACCACGGTAGCCAGTCACCCAGGAATGCAGAAGAGAGGTGAGGCTTTTTTTATTTTTTTATTTTTTTAATGCTGTGCCTTTTGATATGAATCTTTTAAAAAAGATTTTTGCAACACGAGTATTACTAGTATTAGTCATTGCCACAATCAATGACTACTGTTTATTTAGTGTGTATTAAATACCATCAGGAGAAAGATGGGGCTTTCTGCTGCCCTTAAAGATTTACAACCTCGGAAACCCTGTAAAGGGTCGCTATGAGTTGAAATTGACTCCACTACCAAAATGCCATATGTTTTTATAAGTACTTTATATAGGTAAATTAATTTAAATTTTCATAATAATCCTATGAGAGAGAGACTTGTTATCTAATGTTATCAGTGAAGGAATGAAGATGTTGAAGGTTAATGCCATGCCAAAGATCACACGAGTAATAATGACTTTTAAAGCTAGACAATCTGGCTCCAGAGCTTATACTTTTACCACCACGCTGTTCTGCCTCTCTTGATAGCTAAGTAGAACATGTTATCAAATCGTGCCAAATAGAATGGAAAGGCACCACAGTGATTCTGTGAATTAAGTGTTTTAAGCCATTATGCATCATGCTGTTGTCGTTTAATTGCCGTCAAGTCGGTTCCGACTCATAGCAACCCGATATAGCATTACCAAGGGACATCTGGTGAGTTTGAACTTCTGCCCTTGTGGTTCACAGGTCATTGCTTATCCTACAGTGCCACACGAGGAGGTAACAAATAACATTATGCATATTTATATATAATATAATATACATATATAGCCTCCTGGTGTGGCGCTGGACTTCAAAATTGGTTTGAACCACAAGGTCAATGGTTTAAGATCAGCAGCTGCTCCTTGTAAACCCTATACAGGGTCGCTATCGGTTGGAACCCACTTTGACAGCACTTAACAACAACTATCCATACGTATGTACATAAAATACTTGTTTAAAGGGCTTGAGCATCACCCATATATAACTTTTATAGAAAAACAATGTTATTATGAGTTTTTAGTAAGATTCTGGCACCATTTTATGTGCTTTCCAGTGCAGGCTCATTTTGTTCTGGCGTGTTTGCTTAATGGATGTGATCATCCTTGTTTCCTGTGACCTGGTGCACTGGCTCACTCTTATCATCCTCAACTTCAAACATGCACAGCTCAGTTCATTCAAAAAGAAAGAAAAGCTTGTAATACTGTGATAACAATAGTTAACACTTATCTAGCATTTTGCATTAAGTTAATGAAATGTTATTTCACAAAAACTATTGAATTTTTCTCATCTGTAAATTATAATTAAGTACCCTTAATTGAGAACCATATCTCTCTGGCTATTAAATCATGAAGCTGCACTGTACAATTTTATATAACATGGAATTAGTGAAAGTTCTATTACTTTTCAGCATACGAGTCACAAGTATCATTGCGTTAGTGTCCCCTAGTTTTGATGGTATTAAAAGTCAAAGTTAATTATTTCAAGTAGCTTTCCTATTAAGGCAAACTTCAAATAAATAAGATAACTTGCAAACATGACTGCTTCAGTATAAAATGTACTGAAGGAAAAAGAGAGAGACCCTCTCCAGTCTTTATAAAAGTTTGACGTTGCATTTTGGTGCCATTGAGTGCATATTGTCTTCTGTTAGTGTGCTTGTGTTTATGAGTATCTGTTGTGTGTGTGGATGTGTGTGTAGGTGCAGGCATGAAAGAGGGAGAGGAGTAGATCAGAAGTATAAAGTACTAAGAGCAAGTCATAGAGACATTTGCAATTATGTATTTTGATAATAATATTTACATGACAACAAAAATATTGAGCATGAAACACCATTTCAGTTCTGCGATGACTATTCAGATTCTCTAGCCCTTAACTGGGTATTTATATGACTATGGAGCTGAAACATCTGGCTTCAACATGTCTAAACAGTACAGAAGGAAGAAAGTTGAGTCATCTAACTTTTTTTCCCTCCTTTCCTCCTATCAGGCTACTTTTGATGAATATTTTATTCCCCAATAATTGCCACATTTGAAAGCATAATTAGCAAATATGTTTTCTTAATCATGCTGGCTTTTGTTACTTTTGGGTTTCATCCATGCACTCTTTTGTTCTTTTTCTTTTTTTCTTAAATAACAATTTCTATCCATTCAAGCTAGCGAGTTGGCAGCCTATCTGGAAACTAATAATTTATGTCTGTGCAAAACATGTTTTCATCATTCTTCGATAAAGCTAAGAGGTGGTTATAGGGAAAGCTTAAGGATGGTATAAGCTTTTCTGGTGAATGGATTTTTACTATGTGCATCTGTCACTTCAAGATTGCTTTATTTATTTAGTTTTAACCTGGGAAATCTAAATATTAAATAATAGGTTTGCTGTTGTTGTTGTTGGTTTAATGTGGGGAAAGTGATGTGGATGGATTGCTGATATCCTGTCTTACAAGTGAGCTGAAAAAATGGCTACATTGCATGTGAAAATCATGCATGGCTATGACAATTTCTTAACAGTCTCAGAAGAGTTATCTGAATTAGTAAATGGGAAGCAAGATAAGATAAAGAGATTATTAATGGATCTGTAATCAGGACACCTGAATATCTGTGATGTTTCTGTCACTCACAAGTGTCTGAGCTTGGGCAAGTTCCTT
Organism: Chrysochloris asiatica; assembly: GCF_000296735.1. NCBI lineage: Eukaryota > Metazoa > Chordata > Mammalia > Afrosoricida > Chrysochloridae > Chrysochloris > Chrysochloris asiatica. The sequence goes on along the minus strand of NW_006408561.1, from coordinate 16,406,591 downwards.
AATTTCCTTTAAAATGAGGAGTTAAAAGACAATGTATCCTGTAGTTCAAAATATTTATAATTACTTTGTACCTTAAATTCTGTTTTTAAATCCTGCCATTAAGCTGAAATCTGATTTACACGTTTGAATGTTTATTTAAAGTTTGAAAAGTGTATTCATCAGTTTCATAAAAGCTCTCAAATTAGCCACTACTCATCTATCAGTGTAGCATACTGGTTACGAATCGGCTGCTAATCTCACTGTCATAAGTTCCAAACTACCAGCTGTTCCGTGGGAGAAAGATGAGGCTTTCTGCTTCCATAAAGATTTACAGCCTCGGAAACCCTGCGCAGGGTCACTAAGAGTCGGAACCAACTCCAGGGCACATTACCCCCATGAAGCAAAACTGACACAATGGCACTTAACAACAAACGGCTGTCAGTTTGTAGTAAGTACTGTGGTGGCTTGCATTTTGCTGTGATGTTGGAAGCTATGCCACCAGTGTTTTAAATACCAGTAGGATCCCCATAGTGGAGAGATTTCAGTGGAGCTTCCAGACTAAGATTAACTAGAAAAAAGGAGAGGTAAACTACTCCTGAATGTTTGTGTTGTTGTATTGTTGTTGTTAAGTGCCATCGAGTCGGTTCTGACCCATAGCGACCCTGTACAGGGTTTCCGAGGGTGTAAATCTTTACGGGAGTAGAAAGCCTCATCTTTCTCCCGCAGAGCGGCTGGTAGTTTCGAACCGCTGACCTTAAGGTTCGCAGCCCGATTCGTAACCACTACGCTACCAGAGTAGTTAAACCTTTTTGTTCAATGTTTGAATCATGTATTACAATCCTTGGAACCACGAACAAATTATTTCTAAATATATAGTGGGGTTTTTTTTGTTGTTGCTTGTTTTTTTTAAATCATAGTATTAGACATACCTACACCCTCGGAAACCCTGTACAGGGTCGCTATGGGTCGGAACCGACTCGACGGCACTTAACAACAACAACAACAACACTAAGCTTCCAAAATAATGGTGCAATTAAATTGCTTGATCTTATCCCACCCTGGTGTTCTTCTGGGAAACAAGGACCTTTGTCACATTCAGACTTACAAAAATAACTTGAAAATTATACAATTTAGTGAGCTTGAAATCATATTAAAATTTGGGTAGAGTGTTTAAATGGAATGTACCACAGTGTCACCCAGAAATATCAAGTATTGGGCTGGGTCAGTCCTTAGTAGCTAAGCTACCTTAACATTTTCTTTGAACTCTTTCATTCACTTGGGCTGTGTGTTACAGCTATTTTCAATTTTACTCAGGAATATGAGCCTTGCAGAAATCTATTATTTTAAATGGTGGGCACTTACATGGCAATTAGGTGCATTATCCAGAGAAAATATTTATATGTTTTTAACATTATAAATAACAATATCATTTATCATGTGAAGGTCTGATAAGGAATAGGAGACTCAGATTGTTTTTACAGTTCTGCCAAGAGCTCCATTAATAATCTGAATAATCACCTAATTATTTTTTCCTCATTTATGAAATTATGTTATTTTCCCATGCATGCCATCAAGCATAAACAATAGAAAGTTACCACACAGTGGTTGAAATTCTAAATGTTTTTAGGAAGACAAGTGAATTAACTGCGCAGTTAAAATCTTAGCTAGTAATCGGAAACGTTTCCCCTTTTTATACTTTAAAGGATGAATGGCAGTCACTTTAAAGATGAAAAGACTTTGGTGACCAGTCAAAATTCAGATTTACTGGATGATGATGAAGTAGAAGATGAAGTGTTGTTAGATGAGGAGGATGAAGACAATGATATGACTGGGAAAACAGGAAAAGAACCATTAACAAGTAATTTACATGAAGGAAACCCTGAGGATGACTATGAAGAAGCTAGCGCCCTGGAGATGAACTGTAAGACCTCCCCAGTGAGGTAAGTGCCAATGTGATTTAGTGAGTAAGTGATGATAAGCTACTTCTTTTGGGATTTCCAGTGCTCTGCCTTTTCACTAGAGTCGTATTTCAGGTGTAAGCAGATTCTGAGTATTGAGTTTGGTTAATCATGAAAATTAAATTTGAATTTACAACCGTCATCTCTGCACAAATGTTAAAATAGATAAAAATAGCATGATGTTGGTCCGCATAATACACAAGTATGCTGCTGTTGTTGCTAAATGCCTTCCAGTCAGCAACCCTGTATAGGGTTTCCAAGGAGCGGCTGGTGAGCTTGAACTGCCAACCTTGCAGTTCAAACAGACTTTGCTGTCTTGAGCACTAACCCACAGCGCCACACCAGGATTCCTCACAAGCACATAAACCCATTAATGTTGTTGTTGTTGTTGTGTGCCGTGGAGTCGGTTCTGACTCATAGTGACCTTGCACAGGGTTTCCAAGGCTGTAAATCTTTACGGGAGCAGAAAACCTCATCTTTCTCCTGCGGAACAGCTGGTTGTTTGGAACTGCTGACCGTGAGATTAACAGCCAGATTCGTAACCACCGTGCTATCAGATCAGAGCTCCTTCATTAATATTATAGAAACAAATGAACTCCAGTTACAAAGGCTACATGAGAAGTGTATGAATACAAGAGCATTTATTTTTAGATACTACCAGTATGCATTTTGCATACTAGATTCTTTCAGATATGTGCTTTGTAAATATTTTCTCCCATTCTGTTATCTTTTCATTTTTTTTATCATGTCCTTTAATGCACAACATTTTTGTTTTCAGTTTTGATGAAGCCCAATTAAATTTTTTTCTTTTGTTGCTTGTTTATTTGGTGTCACAGTTAAGACTCTATTGCAAAATCCAATGTCAAAGATTATTGCCAAATCCATGGTTACCAAGATTTACCTAGACCCTGCCTAAAAATCAAAAAAAGGAAGAAAAGAAACAAATACATTGTCATCCAGTAGATTCCAGCTCCTTCAGGACAAAGTAGAATTGCTGCCCCATAGAGTTTCCTAGAGTGTCATCTTTACAGGAACCTGCTGACACATCTTTCCCTCACCCAGCAGCTGGTGCCTTGGAACTACTACCCTTCATTTAATAGCCAAGTGCTTACCAGCCATCCCCTGCCCCAAAATGTAGAGATTTGGAGATTTCCTAATTCATTTGATAATCTGGCATTATTTTTATCAGTCAACTATTATTGGAAGTTAAAAAAATCTTTACTTCATTTGATATATGTTATCTATATAAATGACAGGTTTTTAGTTGAAAAAAATTAACCAAATAGCTAAATTGGTGTTGTTGTGTGCCTTTGACTCTATTTCAACTCATAGGGACCCTGTATAGATTTCCCAAGATCAACTGGTAGGTTTGAACTGCTGACCATGAATTACCATTCCAGTGCTTATGCTACAGTGCCACACCAGAGCTCGGCATATTTTATTTTCACATAGATAGTGTGGACAAAATATTATTGTAATTGGCTATATTTTACATTGAAATTATAAATGTATAAATTCTGTCTCCACTGCATTGATGACTTAGCATGTCATTAACTTTATCTCTTTATCTCAAATACATCTTTCACTTTAGTGATTAAAAATCTTAGAAGAACATGTTTAAGATTTTACATTTTAACAGAGACAGTAGTAATTAGTAATCGATGCATGCTACTTTACACTGCAAAGACAAAGTTTTGACAGCTGTATAGATAAAAATGAAAATTGATTTAATTGGATAACAGACTGAAAAAGAAAAGAAAAAAAAATATCTATGCTTTCCCATTGATTCATTTTAGATATAAAGAGGAAGAGTATAAAACTGGACTTTCTGCTCTAGATCATATAAGGCATTTCACAGATAGCCTCAAAATGAGGAAACTGGAAGATAATCAATATACTGAAGCTGAGCTGTCTTCTTTTAGTACGTCCCATGTGCCGGAGGAACTTAAACAGCCGTTACACAGAAAGTCCAAATCACAGGTACATATTTTCCTGCAGTGTAGCATCCTTGTAACATTGTTTGTGCATGAAAATGTGTATTTCCTTTGATTAACAAAAGGTAGTTATTCTATCTTTCTGATAGTCTAGAACCTGAACAGATAGAGGTACTTTAATCAAAGCGTTCATATCTGTAATTCTGTGTATCTGTTGTTGTTGCTCAGTGCCATCAAGTTGATTCCAACTCATAGCGATCCTGTATAGGGTTTCCAAGGCTTTAAATCTTCCAAAATAGTTAATCAACGCAGCAATTAATATGGCCGCATTCTGCCTGGAAACTTCTGTGCCATACTAGCCTACAAAAATTATTCCTTCATTTCCCGTACTTGTGTGTGTTGTTGTTGTTAAATGCTGTTGAGTTGGTTCTAACTTATAGCGACCCTGTATAGGGTGGGTTTGAATTGCCAACCTTGTGGTCCAAACTGACCTTGTGGTCCAGTGCTTATCCTACAGTGCCGCATTTTGGCCCGTGATTATAAGCTTGTATCTTTTATTATGTTTGTTACGTCAGAATTAATTCCCAATTGCTTTGTGTGTATAATTTTTGTCAATGTAATTATATGGTAGGGTTTTGGAAGACAATTCTGCACTTTTTGTTGTTGTTGTTGCCCCTTACCATTTCTAGAGGAGTCTTGTTGTGGTGCTGTAGGATCAGCACTGGACTGCTAACAACAGTTCAAACTTACCAGCCATTCCTTGGAAACCCTATATAGGTCCCTATGAGTTGGAGCCAACCTGACAGAACTTAACCACAAAAGTACCATCTCTAGTAAAATTGTATATGTAGTAATTTACAATTCATCTATATAATCATAAACATTTATAAGTAAAAAATAAAATTGAAGCTCAGAGATTAAATGAGTTGCCTGTTGTTGTTAAGTGCCATCGAGTCGGTTACAACTCATAGTGACCCTGTATAGGGTTTCCGAGGAGCAGCTAGCTAGTTTGAACAGCCAAACTTGTGGTTCGCAGTCTAGTGTTAAACCTATAGCACCACATCCGGAGTCCTGAGTTGCCAGTAGTCCACAGCAATTTAGTGGCAGATCAGAAAAAATATTTTCAAATGATAAGTGAATGAATGATGGTTCCCAAATTCATTGGACTTTATAGCATTCAATTCACATCTGGAAACTAAAAATAAATCAATGAAGAGATCCTCAGTTATTTTATCACACAATAAAGGAAGTCAATACTTTCTATATGACATCTACAATCGACTAGATTATTCATTCAGGTCAATTTTTAAAGCAATTTCCTGTTGTAGGTAGTCCTAGACTTATGATAGGCATCCACTCCAGTGACTCTCATAAGTCAGTTCTGAAGCAAGTCAAATACTGCCCCCCTTTTTAAAAAGAGTTTTTTTTTTATTATGATTGCTTTTAAATATCAGTAATCGTCATAAACCCTGTCTTTGAATATCTGCAGGTGAACATTTGAGAATGATGACATCAGCAAATTATTACAATGATAAGATGTGCACACACGTACCAAAAAAAAAAAAGGTCCTAAATCTAGATGTCATTCATCTAGAATACTTGAATACCTCATAACGTCAGACTCCCTGTATTACCATATTTATTATTCTCTTTGGTCTAATTGCTTGATACATTGTTCCATTTTGGAGGTGGCTTGACATTGTAAACAATGTGATCATATTGACTTTTACGTTAGGGAATTATTTCCTATTGGACAGAGATATTTTTGGTTGATCTTAACACGAAACGTAACAATATCTCAATTTAGATGGAGAAAACATTATGCTGATGCAGTAATACCAGTTTTTTAAAGCCAGCCCAAAGTTTCAAGATGTCATGTATGAGAATATGGAAAATAAATTTCCTTCATGAATCTAATTAAAAGCAGTGCAAACTCTAAAATGGCCTAGTTCTATGAATTTCAGAGCATCACTTAATGGCTGTGAATACCACTTCCTCATTGTAGACTGAGAAAAGTGGAGAATGTATCTAAGATCCCTTTCTGCTCAGTGATTCAGTGGGGATAAAATTTGTTTTGTTTTCAATGTTTTAGCATTAAAAGCAAACTATCCAGAGTAGATTACTTGTTTTCACTTAGAGCAATCCATAAGAAATGGCTGGTATTGTTTTAAAGCTTGAATTTCCAGTAATTCTTTCCTACTTAGTGATCAGAGATACAGAGGATTGTTTTTGTTTTTGTTTTCATTGTTCATTTAAGATACTTTTCTTGGAAGAGATAATACGTGAAAATTGCAGAAAGTTTCAGATGTAATAGAAAGCAAAATATAGGCCTAAGAATCTAAAGATTATGGGCATATTTTAGTAGTAGCATTTTGAAAGCCTAGCTCATATTTTTCTTGGTACTTAATAAGGTCATGTATATCAATTTGAAAATGGTAAGGAACTTTTGAGAATTTACTTTATTTCATACTAGTCTTTATTCATTCATTCATTCAGTGATCATTGACTGCCAATTCTGTGCTAAGCACTAATCCTTGTACAGGGAAATGTTCATTTACTTTGATTACTGAAAGACGGTTATTCTATCTTTGTAATTTTCTGGAACCTCAAAACATTCATGTCCTTACACTGTCTGTGATTTTTTAGTGATTGGTTTCAAAATTGTTGGCCCATCCAGCAACTGATATAGCTGTATTCTGTATAGGAACCCTAGCCTATAAAAATTAATTTCATGATAATTGGTAATATTTATGTCAAGTACTTTATGTAAGTTAGTAGCTTTAGAGGTAAGCATGAGGGGAGCTTCAAAAAGTTTATGGGAAAATTACATTATCTTTTAGCTCCATTTTCCCATAAATTTTTTGAAGCCCCTGTATGTGTTTTTCACACCTGTGAAAGCTGGAACCTGTGTGAGGTGGAAACATGTCAGAAAATTCAAATATTATTTCACTAATAGAGAGTTATAGTAAACTGGTATGTTTGAATCCTGTCAAAGGCAGAAAACTTGTCAGTCCCTTTGAGTTCGAGCTTTCATAAGGTTCAGCGTATTATTTCCACTTTATATGAGGAAAATGAAGCTTGAAAGGTTATGCAGCATGCTCCAGGTCACACATATAGTTAAATAGAGGCAGGATAGACAACCAGGATTAAAACTGAGGCCTCCAGAATTTTTTCCATGTTACCTTTTGTCTTTCCAAATATCCAAATGGTTTTGTTAAGACAATTTCAGAATAGTCTTCATCCTGAGCTCTCAAAGTGGGTACATCATAGAAAACATAGTTTAAGTTCAGAACTCACTTGGCCCATGCTCTGTACAACAAGAGGAAAAGGAGTGCACATGATTTATCCTTGACTCCCTAGTACCTAGCATGGTGCCTGTCAGAGAGTTGATGCTTAAGAAGTATTTGTTAAGTGGATGCTGAGGCTTTGAAGACTTCCAGAAGGCAAATTGACTACATAAAAGTCAAATGTGTACATTTTGAGCACTGACCCTGCAAATCAAAATCAGTCTGCAAGGAAGGGCAGATTTTTAACTGAATGCCATGATTACCGATGAAACCACAGACTGGCCACATGTCTCAGCATGACTCCCAGAGATGAAATTCTGCCTAACAACAGAGGCATTTTGTCTTTGTTTACAGACAGTGGAATGTCTTTGGCAGGACTTTAATGATTCCACTTCAGCAGCATTTTGACAAGCAAGTTTAGCAATGGATGAGACCAACAATAGCAAATCAACAGTGAAAAGTTCACTCACAAGTTAAGACCAAACATTTCATTTGAATATTTTACTTGGCAGTAAACAGAGGATTCTCTGAACAGTTGTTTGGAATTTGACATGATAATAGGGAAGAAACAGCAGTGTCTCCCAGAACACCTCTGAACACCTTCTAGTATCTGCTTAACAGATACTAGAACACAAGTTGGTTAGAACATTGTGGGGTCTTGTGCTTTGTCTTTTATTTTTTTTTTTATAGAACTGTGTATCTTTTTTTAACTTTCTAGGTCTTTGGGTTTCATCATTGACTATTACAAGCATGGATGAAGAAAATTGGAGAAAGGACACTGGATTAAAAATTGATAGATTAAATTTTATTTCCTCCCCCACTAGCTGAGTGACTCTGGGCAAGTTATTTTGCCTTCATTGCTCACAGCTGTAACATGTAAGAGCCATCCGTTGCTCTGCTTTAGAGCACAGTGTTGTCAAGGCAGGTCTCTGTGCTGTTCATGTTTTCAGTTTCATTTGTAAGCACGCAATGCTACTTTTGATGAATGGAACCTGTAACATAGATAGATTTCTGTATACCCATATATCTCAATGGAGGCACTATTGGATGGAACACATTTTTGTTTTGTAGAAAATGCCACTTTTGAGGGCCCCTATATGTTGAAGGCCAGCGGTCAACCCAAGTCACTATAACAACAACAAAACCAAACTATATGCCCCATAGTTTTCCAGTGAAAACATTAATGAGGATGCTTCTACTTAAGAGCCCTTTCCTTCTTAACATTCACCAAAAAAATCAAGCTTTTTATTTTAATTCAAATATTCTTTGAATTAAAAGAGTTGTTTTTCACATGTAATTGACTGAATATCTCCTTTTTACCTCAGGCATATGCTATGATGTTGTCACTGTCTGACAAGGAGTCCCTTCATTCTACATCCCACAGTTCTTCCAACGTGTGGCACAGTATGGCAAGGGCTGCAGCGGAATCCAGTGCCATCCAATCCATAAGCCACGTATGACATTACCAAGGTTGACCAGAGTGGGACCAAGTCCAACAGTAGCATGGCTCTTCCACATAGGACTATTTAAAAGACTGCTGAGCAGAATGCCTTATAAACCTGAAGGGTCACTCATTTATTAAAGTCTGGTGACCTTAAACTGAACGATTAAAAAAAAAAAGAAAAGAAAGAAAAAAGAAACTATTTATTCTCGATATTTTGTTTTGCACAGCAAAGGCAGCTGCTGACTTCTGGAGGTTCAGTGCGACTTAAAGTGATTCAATGAAAATGAAAAACTTGCTGGGCAGAAGGCATCTTCCAGGTCACCCTACCCAAGGAGGTAGGTGGGAGAGAGGGGCAGTTGAGATATCTGCATTGATACGGATGAACACTCCATAGAAACGGAATCCTTTTTTGTACAAGATCACCTGACACATGATTGGGAACAGTTGCTTTTAATTACAGATCTAATTGATTTTTCTTTGTTGAATTTTTAAGTAATTTAACCCTTTGAAGATGGAAGTAGTTGGATGCAATGCACACTCGATTATTCTAGAAGCTGATAACAGGGAGTTCTTGTTCCCCCTTAACCTTTGCCTTCTTAAATACATTATTGAAACATAGGGAGAAAGGGTATGTGTATATTGTAAACTATGGATGTTCAGTTCTTAACGAGGTTAAGTCAGTGAAAAACCTGCTCATCACCAGTACCACTGTACCACTAATAAAATGTTTGCCAAATCCTTATAATAACATCTTAATTTTAGACAATCATGTCACTGTTTTTTAATGTTTAATTTTTTTGTGTTGTGTGTATCATGTATTTATTTGTTGGCAAACTATTGTTTGTTGATTTAAATAGCACTGTTCCAGTCAGCCACTACTCTATAATGTCTGAGGTACCCCTTCTGAATTTCAAGGACCAAGGTGACTTGACCTGTGTATAGGGGTACCAAATGGTGTTTGGCTTTTTCTTAACATTCCTTTTCTTTTTGTTGTTTTGTTTTCCTTCTTAATGAACTAAATAAGGAATAGATGCAACTTAGTTTTTGTAATACTGAAATTGATTCAATTGTATAAATGATTATAATTTCTTCATGAAAGCATGATTCTTCTGATTAAAAACTATACCCCATATTTTATGCTGGTTGTCTGCAAGCTTGTGCGATGTTATGTTCATGTTAATCCTATCTGTAAGATGAAGTGTTCCAGACCTTACTTTAAAAGAGAGAAGTAAATAACAGACTGTATTCAGTTATTTTGCCTTTTATTGAGGAACCAGATTTGTTTTCTTTTTGTTTGTAATCTCATTTTGAAATAATCGGCAAATTGAGGTACTTTCTTCAAATGCTTTGTACAATATAAACTGTTATGCCATTTCAGTGCATTACTATGGGAGGAGCAACTAAAAAATAAAGACTTACAAAAATGATGACTTTTTCCACTGTGTGGTATTTTCCCCTTCTCATACGATTTTTGTTTCCCTTTGGGATCCAATGATTTAAAGTTAGGGGGGCCAAGACTTTGATGCCCTAACAGATCCATGGAATGTAGAAAATATTTGTGTTGTTTTTAGATGACATACATGATCATTCATAGCCAACAGAGAGTTGAGACATTGCTGCTCATCGTTCTGAACTTTCTCCATGTGAGGGTAAAGTCAGGGCTCTCGTTCACCACTACACAGTTCTGGCATCATTCCAGATTCACAGTACCCATTGCAGTTAGAACAGAAAGGAATGGATAGTTGTGTATCTTGTGTTTTATTGTGCTAAGTATATATGTACCAATCTCAAAATGTTTGTCATTTCAGCACTTTTTACATGTACAATTCAGTGACATTAATCATTTTCACTTTGATGTGTAACTATCATGAATACATGTTTCCAAATTTTCCATCACCATTAACAGAAGCTTAAGACCCCTTAAGCAACACATCCCTCTTTTTTTCTCTCTCCCACCTATGGTAACCATTTTGGTCTCCATATATTTGCCTATTCTAGATATTTCTTATAAGGGTGTTCATACCAACATACCATACTTATACTGAATTTTACAGAGTATGCCAAGAGGAAACGGATGGTTAAAATGATTGGCAGCTAAACAAAAGTTTAACAGTTAGAACTCCCCATCATCACCACAGGAGAAAGATGTGGCAGTCTGCTTGCATAAAGATTACAGCCTTGAAAGCCCAATGGGGCAGTTCTTCTATAGGGTTGCTATGAGTCACAATTGGCTCGTGGGCAATGGTTTGGTTTGTGGTATGCCAAAAGTTGTTCTGTTTCCATTTTTGTTTTAATTGTACAATTACTATTACCTTATTCATTCACAAGAGAGAGAGAGGAAAAACAAAAACAAAACAACTACCTTATAATCTTTCTACTTCCATTTTAAGTTTTTGTCCACATGCAAAATTTTCTAATTTCATACTTACAGTAATGTAGCTATTACTTTGTGCTTTCTTTATCTGTGGCAAAAATACCATTGCATATTACTATATTGTTGTTAAGTGCTATAGAGTCAGTTCCGACTCATACTGACACTGAATAGCTTTAATTTTTGTATAGTTGTAAATCTTTGTGCAAGAAGAAAGCTGCATATTTGTCCCACAGAGTGTCTGCTGGGCTCAAAATACAAAATTTGTGGTTCGCAATCCAATGCTTCAAAATAATCATTTGATAATTGCCCAGTTTGCCAACTTTGTTTGTTTTTTCAATGTTTTATTGTGAATTATTTGATAGTATACATGGGAGAACATTAGCTTTACATTCACCCTGTTGTGTATCATTTCAATGCCATGATTACAATCCCCTCCATGCATCTTCAACCAACCATAGGTTATATCCCACAAGCCTGCCCCCTGGTCATCAGTATACAGCCCTACTCCCTCTCTGCGTCTAGAATCCCCAGTCGCTCCATCTCTCCATGTCATCATCTCTGCCTCCATCTCTGGTGTCACTGCTTCTCTGAGTAGGGTCCTGCTCTCTGTTCTTGTCCCTTGATGGTCCCAGAGACCTCTGATCCTAGACTGGAGAGTCAATCACTCCCTTCCTTTTGCTACAAAAAAATCTACCTTTACATTTCAAACCCTCCCAATCAATCCTGATAACAATTATTTGCTATTATATCACAAGAGACCTATCCACATCTCTGTTCATCAGCCCCACCCAGACAAATTAGATACTACTCAGTGGAGAGTCTACCTTCCTCCGCACCCTCTGGATCTAGGCTCCCTCCTGAAAGCTTGTAAGACAGTCACTTCTTGCCTTTGTAGCAACCCCCTGCCGCCCATTTTGGGTAGCTAATGTCCAAGTTGCCCATCCCTGTCTACTCTGTGTATGGAGGGGGTGGGAATGATCTTCCTTGTAAAGATTTGTTCCCTCTTTTGAGCTATTACATCAATAGGTGTAGGACAAGTTCATCAGATTACTCTTTTTTTCGTTTTCTTTCTTTTTCTAGTTGAGCTCTGATCTTCCAGTCATTGAAGCCAGGTCAAGTGGGTATTATCTGTAAGTGTGGGTGTTCTTGTGCATATGCCCTCTCTTCTTATCAGCTGGATGCTTCACTCTCCACTCTAGTCCTCTGTGGCTATGTCACTGATTCTGGTCCCAAGAGTCCCCAGGTCTTGCCACACTGCTGGCCAACCAGGTCTCCACTAGGATTCACAAGAGTCTATTGAATATTGTAGGGCTTAGCTTGCAGTTTCATTGCTGTTTTTCCCTCACTTCCCCTAATCAGTGACAAACTTGGTCACCAATCAGAGCATGTATTCCCATTGAGTCTTAGTCTTGGAAGGGGGTTTGCCCTGAGGGGACCCGAACACTTGGCTTGATGTCTCCAGGGCGAGGAACTTGCTTGTTCTTGTAGTAATCATTTGGACTGCCGTTATTGTTTTGTATTTTTCCTGTTGGTCTTTTTTCCAAGAAGTATCTTCTGTTCTTCTAGCTGTTCCAGGCTGGTCTGCTTGTCCTTTCAAGTGGAAATTTCCCACCTCAGAAGATTCTGAATGTGGTTCAGAATTCCACCTATGGTCTTATGTAATGCAGAGGCTCTAAAGGAAGCCTCCTTCACTGGGCACCTTGTAGCCCCATTTTAGGTATTCCAATCAGTTATAGGCAGAAGACAGTTTTATAAGCTTTTAATGGTGATATTTCTGGCTATTTCTTACTCTCCCCTTCAAATGTCTATTTAATAATGATATACCAGGGAAACCAAGATTCAAAAGACAGTCAAGCATCTTAACCTTATTTCCCCCTTTTCCTCATTCTAACCATGTCTCAATCCCTGTATCCCAGAGTGCTGTTGTACCAAGGTTGGATATACATCATTATTTACCTCTGGCCCACTTAGCTGATGTAAACCTGACTAATTGTTTTCCCATCCCCTTTGTCCTTCCATTCCCCTCCCCCTTCTTGTGTATTGCCCCCCTCCCTAGCACCCACACTAGCCTGTGTCTATTCCCTATCCTGTGCTCCACCTTTCCTTCCCTCCCCTCACCCCACTCCCACATCCCGTAACCAGCAAAGAATTCCCTCTTTAATATAGGTTCTTTTTCTTAGTCTTTTACAGTAGTGGTCCTATGCAGTATTTCTCTTTTTGTGACTGACTAATTTCACTCAACATAATGTCCTCAAGGTTCATCCATGTTATGCGGTGGCTGGCAGCTTCCTTGTTATTCTTCAAGGTAGCATAATATTCCATTGTGAGTATGTACCACAGTTTGTTTATCCATTCTTCAGTTGATAGGCACTTAGGCTGTTTCCATCTTTTTGCTATTGTAAATTGTGCTGCTATGAACATTGGCGTGCATATATCTACTCATGTTATGGCTCCTATTTCTTGTGGGCAAATACCAAGAAGAGGAATTGCTGGAACATAGGTATTTCTATTTCCAACTTTCTGAGGAATCGCCATATTGCTTTCCAGAGAGCTTGGACCATTTTGCAATCCCACCAGCAATGCAGGAGTGTCCCAGTGTCTCCACATCCTCGCCAGCATTTATTGTCCTCTAATTTTTTTTATCTTTGCTGTTATTGCTGGTGTGACATGATATCTCATTGTTGTTTTGATTTGCATGTCTCTAATGGCTAGTGTAGGTGCTGTAGGATAAGCACTGGATTGCTAACCACAAGGTCGATAGTTCAAACAAACCAACTGCTCCTCAGAAACCCTATAGGGTCCTACTATAAGTTGGAATCAACTTAATGGCACTTAACCACAGCAAGAAGTGTACATGGTATTTTAATTCTCATGTATATAAAACTATTTCTATGTGTCCAGATATGTACATTCAGGGTTAGACTGTGAAGAATATATTTGCATATAATAATTCTATAGAGTAATTATGTATATATATTTTGTTTTGTTAAGACAGTGCTTGTTTCAGAATGGAGTTATTCCAATGTTGGCAGACTGTAGAGGTTTTAAACAAGGAGTCCTGGTGTGGCACTGTGGGTTAATGCGCCAGACTGCAAAGCTGTTTCAATTGTGGTTTGGTTGATGGTTCAAGCTCACCAGCTGCTCCTCGAAAACCCTATACAGGGTCGTTATAGGTCAGAACCAACTCGACAGCACTTCACAACAACAACAACAAAAAAGAACAAAGAATAAATATGACACATTGAAACAGATTCAGACTAGTTCCTTCCTTCATTTATTCTTAATCACAATGCCAGATATATAGAGAATTTCCACATATCATTTCTAAATGTAACCAATATAGGAATTAAAAATATGGAGCATATTCATTTTTTTAAAATAAAAAGTATACATAGGAAGAATTATTTAGGAAATAAATAAAGCTATAAATCTGATGTAGATTTGTCTGATATTTGGGCCATAAGAACACATTTGACAAAAGTGCAAATCTTGAATGTGTTGAGAATTTTGCTTTGCTTTAAAGAATACACCTATAAATTCCTAAGCAAATCTTACACTCCCAATGCTCCTGAATTCTTTTGAGACTTTGAACATGCCATTTCAGTTGTTTGCTAGTATTTGTTGGTGGTGGTAAGTGCCATCAAGTAGGTCCAACTCATCTTGACCCTATATAGGGTTTTCGAGGAGCAACTGGTGAGTTTGAACTGCCAGTTTTTTAGTTAGCAGTCCAGTGCTTATCCTATAATGCCACACCAGGACTCCTTGCTAATATTTAGTCCATCCAAATTACAAAAATGCTTGTATGTTTTACATTGCTTCCCAACTTACCTCCCTACGTGCTTCTGTGTGGAGGCAGTGAGGTATAATAGAGACACGGTTGAATCTGGAAACCGGGTTTATATTCTGGCTCCACTACTTCATTAACTTGATGCTCTTAAGAGTGTCACATCTTTTTGTTCTGACTTTAGATAAGATACATAAAAAACCATGGAGACCTGTTCTAAATACTTCTCTAATAAGAGTCTTAGTCATTTTGCTTGTAAATTCCTAGCAGGTGGCTTGAGTTTCTTCCATATCCTTTTTTCTTTTTTTTTTCAAATTCATTCCTTTTTGAAATTTATTAAACTCAATCTGTTTTTATGAACGGAAACCTAAATTTTTGTCATCACAAGCAGTTTGGAGTCAACTGTTTAAACAAAACATGGTGTAATTTTACTGCTGAAAATACAGTCTGGAACTTTATATATTAAAACAATGATTTAAGTTATTCAAAGAAAAGCATAAAAGCAAACAAAAATAGCCAGCCAACAATAACAATGCACTAGCAAAACAATGTGCTTCAAACTATCATTAGAAGAAAGATTGCCCCACAGGTCAAAAAGTTAGTATTATAAACAAACTGTTGGATAGCACAAATATTACTCAGCGAGTAACTCTCACCACCACCACCTCAAGGTTTTCTAAATTGTTTTTTGCAATATTTTCGAAGACCCTGATCTCCTACTGCATCACTCAAGTAATGAGCTAGGGTGCTCACTTTGGCAATAAAATTGGAAAGATACACACAGAAGATTAGCATGGCCCCTGCAAAGGATGACACACAAATTCGTGAAGTTTTCTATATTTTTGCAGACATCAGAAAAGCATATCATAAGCTTTCACTAACTTTGTTGTTTTTGTTGCTAAGTACCGTGGAGTCGGTTCTGACTCATAGTGACCCTGCACAAGGTTTCCGAGGCTGTAAGTCTTTACAGGAGCAGAATGCCTCATCTTTCTCCCGCAGAACCGCTGGTAGTTTTGAACTGCCAACCTTAAGGTTAGCAGCCCAATTGGTAACCACTCTGCTACCAGAGCTCCTTTACATCCAGATAAAAGTAAAGATGAAACCACAGAAACTCAATTTAGACATTGGTGGCCATTAATGAAGTTTTAAAAGATGATGAACGGAGGCAGAGGTATGATGATATTCTCATCAATGGACTTCCATATTGATGACAGCTGTATTCTACTACAGGCACGTGAGAAAAATGAGCAATGCCATTACTCTTGCTCATTATTCTTCCATATCATTTTGAAAAACAACAATAAAAACACATTATTTCAAACTTAGCAATTTGCAGTGATTAAAATGGCATGTGACCTGCTCCTTGTGTTGCTGCATTGGATTTTTGTGAATGCCAAAATCGAAACAAGTTTTGATCCTAAGGTCATTTTGATCATAAGTTTGATCCTAAGGTCAGTTTGATCCAATAGGTATGTGGTTCAAACTCACCAGCTGCTCAACGAAAACCCTATACAGGATTGCTATGAGTCGGAACTGATTCAATGGTACTTAACAATAACAACATATACATATATTTGTATATTATGTATGCATACATGTATGTGTATATGTGAGTCCTGCTGTGACACTGTAGGATAATCACTGGACTGCTAACCACAAGGTTGGTAGTTCAAATCCACCAACCACTCCTTGGAAACCATATACAGAGTCACTATAAGTTGGAACTGACTCAATAGCACTTAACAACAACATGTGTATACATACACCATGCACACAATATGTTATGTTCTAGAATATAACAGAAATACATTCTAGAATATATAAAAGTATACATGCATGTTTTCTAGTAAAAGAGTTAGAGATGTGTTCTGAACAAATATGTTGGCTTAAAAATAAACTCAGGCCTGTGAAAACACTAGACATCCAGTATCATTGTTGAGTCTGTGAAAAATTCAAGAAGTGTTTAAAAAAATGCACATTGAAAGAGTAGTGACAGGCACAATGTTATTTTCACATAATGAGCATTTATCAATCTCATTTCTGTACCAATTATCGACATAATTTTTAGCTGGATTTTATGTCGGTATTATAACAGAAGTGTCTATACTCATTACCTCGTTTCATAGTCACAAAAGGCTATAAGTAGACTTTTTGACTGATGATTCCTGTTTCACAGATGAGGAAACTGAGGCTAGAAGGTCTTAGAATCTTGTTCCAGTTCACTCAGTTGGGCACTGGCCACACTTAACTGCCAGGCTTACATCTCCCCATTCACACTTAGCTAAAGAAAAGTCAAGAAGGAATGCTCCAAACTGAGGGAAATGCACCCCAACAGACAGTGAAGCTGTTGGGATACAAATGTGCCATGGAAACATGTAGGCATGTGGATTTTGACTGTAAAGAACACTCATCTAAAGTCAGAACCAACAATACTAGTGCTTTTTAAAGATTCCGAATGCTCTTCTGGTGTGGTACTGTGGATTAATGTGCTGGACTGCAAAAGCAGTTTGAAGTACAAAGTTGGTGGTTCAAGCTCACCAGCCGCTCCTCGGAAACCCTATACAGGGTCGCTATAAGTCTGAACTGACTTGAGGGCACTTGACAACAACAAATGCTTTTCTAGGAGCCCTAGTGGTAATAGTAAGTTATGAAATGGGCTGCTCATGCAAGGTCAGCAGTTTGAATCTGCCAGCCACTGTGCAGGGGAAAAATGGGGCTGTCTGCTCTCATGAAGATTCTAAGCCTTCCAAACCCTATACTGTGAGTCTCAACAGACATGAAGACACACAGCAGCAACAGCAGCCTTAGTCATCTTGTTTGCAAATTCCTAGCAGGTGCCTTGAGCGTCCTCCTTATTCAACAATTTACTTCAAACTTAAATTTGCAATAATTTAAATAGCATGATTTAAACTCTTTCTAAAATGGTTCAGTAGATTCATTCTGAGAAAAAGCAAAAGCGAAAGCAAGTCCAGTTAGGAAGTGTACTTATGTTATTCTCTACATGTGAAAGGAATTGTTGTAGGAAGAAGGCACAATGGAAGAAAACATTATCAAACCAGTCTGGGCCTGGAGCACAAGAGACTAAGTACAGAGAGCTAACAACCTTATTTTCAAAAAACTTGGCTGCTGATTTGGCATGCCATTAAGTAGGTTCTGATAAGGAACTCTGGTAGCGTAGTGATTACGAATCGGGCTGCTAACCTCAAGGTAGGCAGTTCGAAACTACCAGCTGTTCCACGGGAGAAAGATGAGGCGTTATGCTCCCATAAATATTTGCAGCCTTGAAAACCCTGTGTAGGGTCACTGTGAGTTGGAACCGACTCCACGGTAACTTAACAACAACAACTAGGTTCTGATAGCCACCCTGAATAGGTTTTTGAGGCTGTAAATCTTTACGGGAGCACAAAGTCTCATCTTTCTCCCACAGAGCCACTTTTGGATTCGGTTAGCAGCCCAACATGTTGGTGCGGTGGCCCGGAAACTTCTCTTCTCTGCGCTCGAAGGAGTGGCCGCCGAGTTGTTGCCGCCCTGGAAGCAACGGGTGCCGAGGCAGACCTCATTCCCGGGTGATTGTCTACCGAGCACGCACCAGCGGGATTTATCACTGTGTGGACCCTCTCCTCCCGGACTGAGACCCGTCCCGGATCCTCATCCCTAAAAGACCAAGTGGGTGAAGAAACGACTGATCCTGGACTTCTGAACCGCAGTAAGGTAGTCAGATCTGGTCAATGACCAGAAGGGAAACATGATCAACCTTCGACCACCGTCCAAGTACCTACAACTAGGGAAACCATGGTGGTCCTCAGTCAGTTTGAAAGGTGAAGTCTTGTGTGCAGGAGTGAGTTTGTTTGGCACCGGGCCAGTGGTGAACCTCATACAGCTAGCCCAGAGTGGACTCCTGGTTTGAAACTCTCCAAAGCTAACAGATACTTGAAAATCCTTGAAAGAGGAACAGCAAGGTCTGGACTTGAGCTGTCTGTTGTGAAACTGGCCGCCATGGGAGGCACACAGGGGGAGGAAACACCTCTAAAAGTTATGCTAAGGAACTTAAAGAATATACTCAGAATTATGGAGTCAGACTCCATCCAAGGAAGCTGTGGGCTTTCTGTGAGGTGGACTGCCCTACTTTCAGGGTAGGCTGGCCCGCGCGGTAAGGAACTCTAAACAGGTCCACCACACAACGTGTGTAGCGAGTAGTAATTGAGGAACCAGGTCACCCTGATCAGTTTCCCTACATCACATCTAGCTCCAGTTAGTTCTACAGCCACCCCATTGGTTGCGAGGGTCAGACAGCCAAGTCCTAGTTGCACGGGCCAGTGGCTTACCTGAATCATCAGGAAGCATTGAAAAGGCTACAACCCCACGGGCGCCAGTCACATCTTCGGCCCTGTGTCTCCTGCATTCACTGTCTGCTTCTCATTTGAGATCCCCTTGCTTTATTCTGGGTGCACACATCGTGGCATGGGAGGCAGGAAGTAATTTCCTAAAAGTGAACCTTGTGTTTCCATTAAGGTTAACTCTCTGTATCTGAAATGGGAGTAGAGGCCTCAATTCCAAAGATAAGGTGTAATTCTAACTGGTTTCTTTATGGGTACCCTCCTATAACATCAGAGGAAATGGTGTTTTTCTGTAATACAGCTTGGCCAATGTACAATCTAGATGATGGGAAAAATAACCTTTGAATGAATCCTTAAAATTATTATACCATCTTACAGCTTGATTTATTAAACCACTGTGTCAGATTGTCTATTTGTTTGTAAAATTACTATGTTTTTGTTCTGTATTTGTTTAAGAAACTGAAAACAACCTGGAATTCCAAGAAATGAAAGTTATGTCACGTATATGTACAATAATGTACTTATTAATGCTAATATAAAAGCCATGCAGAGGAAATATGAATAAAGATGAGTGTTAGGTGAGAACAGAGTTCTAAACAGGCCTGTATATGAAAATACAAAGAGATGAATGCTCATTTTTTGTGAAATGTAGCTTTTAATTGTAGCATTGTCTTATTACAATTCCTGGTACACCAGCAGCTGCCATTAGGGAAAAGTATAGTTTGACCTAGTGAACCTGCCTGACCATATTCAGCCACTGAGAAAAGCTGTTTGAAAGTGATTTCTCTATACCATACCCTTCAAGGGGCCCATTTCATTAGAGGGCTACCTGGAACAGAGGCAAAGCAATACCTCCTCCAGAGATGCCCATAAGATTGAATACGGAAGGGCAAGCTGCAGAGTATTATTGGGCACATACTTCTTTCTCTATCTTGGACTTGTTAAATAGGAAAAATCCAAATCCTTCTTATTGAGATGTTGTTGGTCAGTGCTGTCGGGTCGATTCTGACTCATGGTGACCCTGTGTGAATTTTCCCAGGAGCGGCTGGTGGGACCAGCTGACCTTGTGCTTCGGATGGACTTGGTGGTCCAGTGCATTGACCCACAGTGCCACACCAGGATGACCCAACAAAATAACAAATTTAATAACCACTATTTTTGCTACCCATCGTCCTGTTGTTGTTGTTAGGTGCCACTGAGTCAGAACCGACTCATAGCGACCTTATGCACAGCAGAACAAAACACTGCCCGATCCTGGGCCAGCTTCACTACTGTTGCCACACTTGAGTCCATTGATGCTGCCACCTGGCCAATCCATCTCGTTGGGGGTCTTCCTCTTTTTCTCTGACC
>NW_006408561.1:16370911-16384389 GCF_000296735.1 Chrysochloris asiatica | reverse complement strand
TGATCTCTAAATTCAGGTGGGATATATTCAAGGTCATATTTTGGCTCTCGTGGACTTGTTTTCATTTTCTTCAGCTTCAGTTTGAATTTGCATATGACCATCATCCTAATTGGGCAGATATTCAGGTTCTGTTGACAATGCTCCTGACCAGCAATGAAGAAAAGGGTGGTCTGAGGTAAGGCATGGGATGAAACAGCATACATCCATGGAGAAAAACCTGAACAGGCCCCGTGCCCCAGTCTATGCAATTCCTCTAGCTGACACAAATTAAAATCTAAATGGGCCTGCCATGACTGGTGGTGGTGGTGATTATGGGCCGTGGAGTCATTTCCAACTCATAGTGACCCTGTGCAGGATTTCCGGGGCTGTAAATCTTTACGAGTGTGGAGGGCCTCGTCTTTCTCCTGTGGAACAGCTGGTAGTTTTGAACTGCTAACCTTGCATTTCGCAGCCCAATTCATAACCATTACACAACACTAGAGCACTGTAAAAGATACATTTCTCAGAGGTCTGAAAAAGGGAGTTCCTAACAAAAGAAATCAAACATGGTACAGGCAGTTCAACAGAAGCCAACTGAGGACCTCTCTGAATTCTTTGAATGAATCTACCAGGTTTACTGTAAGTACACAGACCTTGATCCTGAGAACTCAGTAAATATCTGAATGCTTAACATGACTTTTATCTCCCAGAGTGCCCTGGATATTAAAAAGAAATGGCAAAAACTCAACAGGGCAATCCATCCCAGCTAGTGAACATCACCTTCAAGGTAATTAACAGCTGAGAGCACAAGAAGTCTCAGGTCATAACTGTCTTCCTAAAAGACTACTAGAGGTAAGCCTGTGGAACCCCAGGGAGGACCCCTGAAAGGAAAGAGGGCCTTAAATAAGGACCGATGTGCTTATGCAAAAACATGGACACTGGAAAAATAAATGCCCAAATCTGGCAGAAAAAGCCATCCAACTCAACAGATAGTTGAACAAGCTTCAGTGTCTGCAGAAGACTAATGGTGTCAGGGGTTGAGGGGGTCCAGCAAGATTTGGCATCAACCTCAGCCACCCCTATTGCTCCACCCTTGGGACCTCAGCTGAAAATGATAATGGGAGACAGACTGTAATCATTCTGTTCAGTAATGGCAGCTGAGATCTCGGGGAGGCCTGAGGACCGTTCTTCCTAAAAGCCCTAGAGTGCTTCACTGGGGAAAAGAAAATGACTGTCTGGTCCCCTTACTGGGCCAGGACCGAGTTCCAAAGTTACATGTTCAAACAGCTTCCTGAAAGCAAAAATCTGCAGACGGAGGTTCCTCATAACATGCCTGGCAATTACTGATTCCAACTCAGGAAACCAGTCACATTGTCCTGAGGAGATGGACAATCATGTAAACTCCTGCGTGTGGGCTAGCAGAACTCCAGGGAGAACTAATAAGTATCCTCCGTCGAGGTCTAATTGAAGCCTAGAAGCTGACCATCCCACAGAAACCAATATCCTCTCAGGAAAGAGGCTGAGAAATTCACTCTGGCCAAGCCCATCACCGTCCCCATCAGGTCATCTCCCTGCTGCAAAAAAAAAGGGAAGCCTATGATTCACAACAGGACGACTAGGCAATGCCAGGTTATTTTACTGGACAATCCAAATATTACCCTGTAAATTATATGTCAACTAAACCTGCCATCCTCCTCCCTGATGTGACAACTGGAGGGCTGAACCATGATTGCATAGAAAGCATTAACCAAGTATTTTCCAGCCAGCCTGACCTGTTTAACTGTATCTGGTGGTCTAGACATTGTTCGTGGACAGAGTAGTTACATGCAAAAAGGAACTCGGATAGCAGGGTGTGTAATAGTAATCTTATAAGACCAGGTGGAGGCAATAGCCCTCCTGCCGGGGATTTCAGCTCATAAAGCTGAACTGACTACATTGACGAGGGCATTAGAAATGTTTGCAAAAAAGACTGTGAGTGTGTACCCAGAAGGCCTGAGTAGAACTGAGGCAGAAGGATTTGAGAGAGGAGTCAAAGGATGAAAAGTAAATGATGATGGAATTGTTCTGGTTCTGAGAAGCGAAAAACTAAGAAGTAAATGGCAATACAATGGAGCTGATCCTGTGAAAAGTAGCCCCTGCTCTGCTTAAATGAGTCCATGAAATGACCCACTATAGGAAAGAGGCCCTGGCTTGGTTCATTAGGCCCTGGTTCTAGGGCAAGAAATTAAAAAAAGAAAAAGTCATTCAGGATGTTAGCTCTAACTGTTTTACCTGCCTCAAGAACAATCTCAAAACAGGCTGTCTGGCACCGATATCAAGGCAAATGACCTCTGAAAATTAACAGGTTGATTTCATGCAGATGCCCCCAAGCAGGGGAGTTAAATAATCCCTGGTTTTGTTTTTATAGACACCTTTTCTGGTTGGGTAGACGTTTTCCCCACCAAAACTAAGAACTTAAGAAATAGTGAAAAGCCTCTTAAAGGAGATTATCTCCAAGTTTGAACTTCCAAAAAAAAGTGTCCAAAGCGACAACAGAGCAGCAAACACCTACAGATGAAATGGAAATTGCATTCAACATGGAGATTTTTAAAAAAATGAACCATACTCTAAAGAAACAAATGACAAACTGTAAGACATTTATCTACATTAGGACCAGGTGTTGCCTTAGCCCTGTTTTGAATTCAGGTAGTCTACCAAAAGCAGGCTTAAATTGAGCCCTTATTAAATTATGTATAGTAAACCTTCCCAGGCAGCTTCCCTCAACCCTCTCCCTAACCTCAGCCAAGATTTAAAGGTGCAGTGGTATGTACAATACCTCCAACACACACCGGACCCCATGTAGACTGGAGATCATATTCTGCTCAAAACGTGGAGAGACAGATTTGAAAACCAATTAGAGAAAAAAAGTGTACTGGACTCTGAGAAGTCCTTTTAGTCACTACGTCAGCTGTCAAGGTAACCAGATTCAGAACTTGGACACACCATACCAGAATCAAGTCTTACCCGTCAGTCTACAGGACCACCTGGACATCAGAAGCAACTGTAGAAATTTAGCTAAATGTAAGAAGATTCCCCTTAAAATAATGTATTTCCCACTTTTTACAATAGGACTCTCCCAAGATATTATTCCTTTCAACGGGATGAAAACATTTGGGTCTATTTAGCTCAGAGTGTATGTAATACATGTATTTGATTTTTTTCTTTCGGGAGGGTATCCAGAAACATCTGCAAAAATTACTGAGGACTGGATCAAGAAATTATCCCAAACCCAGGTGACCTGGTGTGGGCGAGGAACTGGAATTTGACCCCACTGAAACCCAAGTGGTGAGGACAGCTGACTGTAATCCTGACCACTCCCACAGCAATCAAGGTAAAAGGAGTCCACACCTGGATTCACCACAGCAGACTGAAGAAAGCCTCATCTTCGTGGGAAGCTGAAACTGAGCCTACCAAAGCTTGTAAGGTAACATTGACATGTACGACCCGCCCTGCTTCAGCCACAAACGGGGAGCTGGCTGATCTAACCATGTCCGAAGCATGATGACGTCCTCTGTGGGACTCATCTTAATTAGACTTTGGGGTGTAGGAAAAGAGAGAAATCTGTGTAATCTATACAACCATACCACCAAGGTGGGCCAAACAGTGACCACCACAGTACTCTTCTATAGTTATTATAAATGTAAGGGGCACCCTCCTAGCTAACTGAACCTATAACCAGTGAAACTGAGAGAGCCTTAACCCTCTTGTTGTTAAGTGCCATCGAGTCGGGTCCGACCCATAGCGACCCTGTACAGGGTTTCCGAGGGTGTAAATCTTTACGGGAGTAGAAAGCCTCATCTTTCTCCCGCGGAGCGGCTGGTAGTTTCAAACCGCTGACCTTAAGGTTTGCAGCCCGATTCATAACCACTACGCTACCAGAGCTCCTTTTAACCCTCTTAGCTCAGCAACAAATTCAACTCAGAAATGCTGTTTATCGAAACATACTAGCCCTAGACTATTTATTAGTTCAAGAAAGGGGAGTGGGTGTGTGGAAAATTTAACCTGACAAAATTGGTTACAGATAGATTATCAAGGATGAACCATTGAGGACATTGTGAAAAAGATCCAAAAACTAGCTCACATTCCTGTGTGAACTTGGCACGGATGGAGTCTAGATTCATTATGGGCAGGCAGGTTCTCAGCATTGGAAGATTCAAAACTCTGGTGAGAGGATTTCTGATCATCATAGGGGCGTGTCTGCGCATCCCATGCCTCCTTTCACTGGCTATCAAAACACTAAAATGCATAGCTGAAGCCAGGGTAGAAAAGAAAACTACTTTCTGGATACTCTGGCAACATACCTATCAGCCCGTGCCCACTGACCTAAAAAGTATCATCTAGGAAAGTGAGCCCCACTAGTTTGCTATCTAGCTACATGGGTCTCAAAGGGGGGAATGAGGTAAGCAGGACTGCGGAAATATGCACTGGCCCCCTTTGCCCCCCAGGCTAGTAGCTCATTCTGGAACAAGATTCACATTCCAGGAAATAAGTAACAGACCACCTCACCCAGGCTAATCTCCTGTTCCTGACCCACCTCCAGGAGGGAACAGAGTCCCGAGCTAACATTCACCCGCTTCCACTTCTGTCTTGCATGCTCATATATCCTTCCCTGACATCTTTGCTCTTCAACACTTTCAAAAGATCTTGTGCAGCAGATTTGCCTAATGCAATCAATATGTCGTTTGATTTCTTGACTGCTGCTTCCGGGAGTGTTGATAGTTGATCGAACAAGAATGAAGTCCTTGACAACGTCAATCTTTTCTCCATTGATAATAATGTTGTTTATTGGTCCTGTGGTGAGGATTTTTGTTTTCTTTACATTGAGCTGCAATCCATACCAAAGGTTGTGCTCTTTGATCTTCATCAGTAAATATTTTAAGTCCTGTTCACTTTCAGCAAGCAAGGTTATATCCTCTGCATATCGCAGGTTGTTAATGAGTCTTCCTCCAATCCTGATGCCATGTTTTTCTTCATAGAATCCAGCTTCTCAGCATACAAGTTGAATAAGTATGGTAAAAGAATATAGC
Organism: Chrysochloris asiatica; assembly: GCF_000296735.1. Classification (NCBI taxonomy): domain Eukaryota; kingdom Metazoa; phylum Chordata; class Mammalia; order Afrosoricida; family Chrysochloridae; genus Chrysochloris; species Chrysochloris asiatica. The sequence goes on along the minus strand of NW_006408561.1, from coordinate 16,379,344 downwards.
CTTGTTGCACACCTTTCTGATCTGGATATGTTCTTTTTAACAATGAATGCAACACTACTCCTCTTCAATTTGTCATTCCCGGCATAGTAAACATAAAAAATCTGTGGTTGTTGATTCAAAATGGCCAATACCAGTCTATTTTAGTTCACTAATGCCTAAGATACTAATGTTTATGCGTTCCATTTCATTTTTGACAACTTTCAATTTTCCCAATTTCATACTTTGTACATTCTATGTTCTGATTTTCAATAGATGTTTACAGCTATTTTTCTTCATTTTGAGTTGTGCCCATCAGCAAATGAAGGTCTCGAAGGCTTTTCTCCCAAGGGCTTTACTCCATTTGTGTCATCATGGTCAACTCTACTCTAAGGAGGCAGCTCTTCCCCAGTCGCATTTTGAGTGCCTTCCAACCTGAGGGGCTCATTTTCCTGCTTTATATCTGACAGTGTTTCTCTGCTATTCTTAAAGGTTTCTAAATGACTCAATATTCAGAAGTAGTTTGTCACTGTTTCTTCCTAGTCTGTCTTTCTGGAAGCTCATCTGAAACCTGTCCACAATGGGTGACCCTGTTGGTATTTAAAATACCAGTGGCATAGCTCACAGCAACTCACAAACCACCACAGTAAGAGAATCTGGCAAAGGAATGGTGGTTGCACCTCCTATTCACTATAAAATATCCTCACACAGAGAAGATAGGGCTCAGCCTCTGAATAGGAATCCACTGAGCCATGTGCTACCACAATAATGGCTTGTTGTTACAACCCACACAGCTTTGGCAACTCCTTCAGAGCGACTCTGGTAACACTACTACCACTACCACGGGAAAAAAAGAAAATGGCAATCCCTGTCTACTATGGTTTTTTAGATTGAATTACTCTAAATTTGTTTTAAGCAGAAAAGTAAATTACTAGATTGATATGAGGGAGCACATCAATTGAAGGAAAGGGTTGGGCACCTGACCTAAGATATGGCCTAAGACCACTCTGTATAGACAAGTAGAAAGAATCCATGGACATCCTCTTAGGCTGCTATCATCAAGCCAATTTGTTGGGGGAATGTCACTAAAAACAAAATCTCCTAGCCCCCAATGAAACTTCTCCATAAAATAGGGGACAAAGAATTGTTTTTATTACTGAATCAGCATTTCACCAGAATGTGATGCATCACATGTAATCCCCTAAAGAGACTGCAAAGACAGAAAGAAATCTTGCTCTTCATATAGTTAAGCATTTCTTGTTTTCAAGATAATATTGGTAATATTCTATGATCTTTAGGATATCTGAAGTTATGCTAAACTCCTTACAGGAAACTGGGGGAGGGGAAGAGGGCAGGCTAGAGCTCTTCCTTGACGATTACATTTCAAAAGAGGATGGTTCTTGTGTACTTGAGAAAACATCCTTAATTTACAAGCTTTGCAAAGGGGCAGAGAAATGGAGAATTTACAATTACAATATATCTAACAGGGATTCTTAAGGAACTTGGGAGGAGAGGACTTCTTCCCTTATTTTCAAGAGAATTGAAACCTCTTATTTTCCATTTGTATTTTTCCTTTAAAAAAAAAAAGACAATTACAAGTATTTTCAGAGTATGGTTTTGTTTTGTAACTTTTGTTCCCCATTAAAATCCTAGAGGAAGTGCCTCAAATTGGCCCTACTTGAAGCCCATGCACATTCCATGCTAATGAAAGTCAAGTACCTTGATCAAAAGCACAGTTGAAATCATCAAAAGGTGTAGGATTGTTGTTATGTGCCTTCAAGTTGGTTCCAACTCCTAACTATCTTGTATATGGTTTCCAAGGAGAGTTGATGAGTTTGAACTGCTGACCTTGAGGGTCAAACCAACTTTACTATGCAATGTTTGTCCTATAGCATCACATCAGGATGTTGTTGTTGTAGTCAAGTGCTATCGAGTTGGTTCCTCAGGATAGGAAAGACTAATTCCTTTACAACCAAATTGAGAGACTCCCAACAATAAACTGGAATAAATTATGGGCATGTAAAACAACAGAGATCTACACCACTTTTAGCATCAGACAGCCAACAAATATATAAAGAAATATTTTCATGACAGCTCGCAGAATTTGGTGAATACAAGAGAAAGTTTAGTGATGGCTTAATCACACATATAACATTATAATTTTTCTAGGAAACATTGGACTAGCAGAATACATTTTTAAGAAAATTCTTTAAGTAAGGATTTTTTTTTTAATGTTTCAATTATGATTTCTACTTATTACTCCACCAAGACTGATATTAGTCAAGTTGTTAGGTGTTGCCCTGAGCAGTTAATGAAAGGATCTAAACATTTATGTAGGATATATGAAGGAAAAACCAAACTAAACAACAACAAAATCATTAAAAAATTTGTGTTTGGATTAAAAGCCTTCAATAAATCAATGTCTAGAAAGGAAGCCAGAAACCACTCTGAAGCAGTTGGTTACACACAAAAGTTTTGGAAGGATTGCAAGAGCAAAAGGAAGACAAGGGAGTAAACCAAACACTAGGAAGTTTCTAGGACTCCATTCATCATGGGATTGTGAATGTCCTGCTGCTGTTGTGGCCTCCCAAAGCTTACCTGATGTTATTACTGGAAACTGATTGCCTACAGATACCTGTCGTTACTACTGATGGACTTCCACCAGTCTTCTCACCTCCTAACACTTTCCACTTTCCATTGGCAATTGTTGTTAAGTGCTGTTGAATTAGTTCCTACTCATATTGATCCTGTCTAGGGTGTCCACAGTGTCCGGTGTGGTGCTGTGGGTTAATGTGCCAGACTGCAACAACAAGGGTTTCGGAGGAGCAGCTGGTGAGTTTGAACCACCAACCTTACAGCTCAGATCGATTTTGTGGCCCAGTGCATTATCCTGTAGCACCACATTGGCCGTGTTGTTAATTGCCATCGAGTCGGTTCTGTCCCCTAGGACCCTGTATAGGGTTTCTGAGGAGCAGCTGGTGAGCTTAAACCTCCAACCTTGCAGTTCAAATGGCTTTGCAGTATGGTACATTAATCCACAGTGCCACACCAGGACTCCTTCCTGAAAAACAGCTGAAAAGAGAATTTAGGGAATGAGATTTTCAAACATCTAGGCCCTTTAGTTACTGAGAAAGGGTGGGGATGGTGCTGAGAGTCCCGGTGGTAGTGCTGAAACATAAGCCCTGAACTGCTAACCCCAATATCAGCAATTCAAACCCATCAGCCGCTCCTTGGAAGCCCTTTACAGGGTAGCAATGAGTCAGAACTGACTTGATGGCACTTAACAACAATAACAGTAATCCATAGAAGATATCTGGCATAGGATCATCCAGACCAGCCATAAACAATTAATGAGGAAAAGCCTCCATTGTTCTTAGAATGAAATATTAACTTACCTACATGGTCTCCAGCATTTCCCATGACCTGAGTCTTGCCAACTCATCTACTCAGTCTCATTCATACTGGATTTCTTGCAGTTACCAAGTTTAATTTCACTTTTAGGAACTGCACATTTTTCTGTGTGAACCTGAAGCTGTTGTAGAGCATGAAATATTAACATGTTTTGCTTGTGAGTGATTCCAACAAAGCACAGGTTAATTAATTCCATTTTGTGCATAGTTTTAAGTGTTCAGATTTCGATTTTTCTTGAGTACCTCATACAGTTCTGGTAGCCAAACTGCCAGAATTAGAAGTGGAGTATATTTTAAAATGGGTTTTGGGTCACTTCCCCCAGCTAGTCCTTGCAGGAACCTTCCTGGACCACCTTTTAATGGTTGCCTGGTGTGATGTCATATCCCGAAAGCTACAGAGACTATAAGCTTTCCTATCTACAATAGTCCCCTCCCTGCTTTCCATAGACCTGGCATGTGTATGTGACACATGGCTGTTGCTTAGTCCTGGTTGTTGGAGGAGAATCCTGTGTTCTCTGTGCCATATAAAAAGTTATCACGTGGAAATAGAATTCTGGAAACTCATCAGAGTGTCTATGATTTTCCTCACCCAGGTTATCTATACAAAGACAACTTTGTCTTATATTTACTCTTGTTTAAGACATAATAAATAGTCTCTATAATATTTATATAGGACTCCACGTGTGGCACTGTAAATAAGCACTGGACTGCTATGTAAAATGTCAGCAATTCAAACTCACCAGCTTCTCCTCAGAAGCCTTATACAAGGCCACTATGACTTGAACTTAACAACAACGTCACTTAACAGCAACAGAATACTATATATATATTACAGCCTCGGAAACCCTGTACAGGGTCGCTATGAGTCAGAACCAACTCCACAGCACATAACAACAAATATATATATATATATAAAGATGGGCTTCTTTTTCTCCCCTATAACAAAGCACTCTGCAAAAATGGTATGGAGGCCATGTCTGACCTTCTCCACCTTCAGGAGACAGGAGGAGGAGAATCCTGTTTATTCAGTGCTTCAACCTTGGGTGTGTTTGTTACCCACAGTAAAACAGCCCATCTTGACAATGTTAATGAACAAAATCTCATACTCCATTAGGAGTGAAAGAAAAGGAGTTGTGTTGAAGAATAATAGCACTTGAATGGGATTTTGTTGTTGTTAAGTACCTCGAGTCGGTTCTGACCCATAGAGACCCTGTATAGGGTTTCTGAGGAGCAGCTGATGAGCTTGAACAACTGACCTTGCAGTTCAAATGGCTTTGCAGTCTTGTGCATTAACTCACAGTGCCACACCAGGACTCCTTGAATGGGATAGCACTAGGCAAAAATGCAAATTACTTATATATATCTCTTTCTATCAAGTTAGAGATTATTATGCATAGCAAACTAAGGAAAGGTAAGGGGTTAATGACAGATTCATCTTCAGCTTTAGAGTACTTTGAAATGTAAAGGTTCACCATTTGGTTAAGTGGGCACAAGTTTTACACTCTAGGAGGGTAATGTCAGTTGGTTCAGTTATACACATTCTTCCTAGGAACGAATTGCTTACATTCTGACTTTTTACTTCCTGGAAATCCATGCTGATTACTCCATTCCTGTCCTGAGATAAGTACCTCAACGTTTGAAAATTTGTCTGCATAGTCTCCCCTTTTGATCAAGCATCCATTAGGGGGCGCTGATAGTCCACATTGAAGTAGTCTTTCTTCTGCAAGGACTTAATTTTTCTGAGGAGCATTTGTTGTTGTTGTTATGTGCCGAGGAGGAGCCAGTTCTGAGACTCATAGGGACCTTGTACAGGGTTTCTGAGGCTGTAAATCTTTACGGGAGCATTAGCTAACAAATAATTTTATTACTTTACTTTGCTGGACTAATAGGCCTCATCTTCAGGGTGAGTAGGTTTTATAGGGACCATCTTGACAAGCATTTGAGCAACAATTCTCAGTCAGTACATATAGAGATCAATACGAAACATGTTCAGGGAGACAAAAGGAATATTATTAAACAATATGACCATTGGTGAAAGCCTGTGACTCTAGTATGATTTTATGTGAAGGGTCAAATTGTTTTGAAGCTCAGCATTTCATGAATAAAGTACTTGACTTCTCACCACCAGGTCAACAGTTCAAACTCACCAATTGCTCCTCGGACATCTTACACTGGGTTGCTATGAGTCGGAATTGACTCATTAGCACTTAACAACAGCAAAGTACAATAACATTTTATAGTTATAATAATAAAATTTATGAGAAAAATAAAGATGCCAAAACAAAGTAGCAATTTTGTCTACCATCTACCTTAAGAGGAAAACCAGTTACTTATAAGATCAGTTAAAGAAGTAACAGTATCATTGAGTTGAGATATTTTACATTGTATATGATTAACATTCATAGCAATATTAGCACTATTGTCAGGAACATAGATACAGCAATTAGAATTTATAATGGCACATTCATGAACTGCAGTGAGAATGTCAAGGGCCATTTTATTTTGAAGTACTACACTATTTTGCAAGGAGCTCTGGTAGCGTAGTGGTTACGAATTGGGCTGTGAACCTCAAGATCAGCAGTACGAAACTACCAGCTGTACCGCGGGAGAAAGATGAGGCTTTCTGCTCCCATAAAGATTTATAGCCTCGGAAACCCTGTACAGGGTCGCTATGAGTTGGAACCAACTCCACAGCACATAACAACAACAACTCTATTTTGGCACTGAGCTCTTAAAGCCCACAGATACTGTAATTTGGGACAGTTTGTATCTACCTAGTTAATATTTCTATATGTGCCATAGCATCTTGAAGTCCTTTCTGAGGTATGAATAATGCTGTTAAATAATCAAGTCAATGAAACACTGACTGAGAACATTAAGCTCTTAATATGTTTACATTAACTGGGAGTTCAGTTAAAATACATCCTTGTCCATATCAGACACAGAGTACATCTTTCAATCCAGTCTGGTAGGAGCCAAGGCTAAAGGCTTGTTCCACATCACTAAAAAGTGACAATAGGAACTACCCAATAGATGTTGTTGTTGTTGTTAAGTGCTGTCGAGTCGGTTCTGACAATCTTTACGGGAGCAGAAAACCTCATCTTTCTCCCGCAGAGCAGCTGGTAGTTTCGAACTGCTGACTTTGCGGTTCATAGCCCGATTTGTAACCACTACGCTACCAGAGCTCCTTTATAGATACCTGAATTTAATAGACAGTCAGTGATGAATCAGTTAGTAACTTCCAAGGTTATAATTGATACACATTCAGACGTCGGAAGCCATCCCATAGGTCTTGTGAGGACTGGGTTATTGATAATGGGTGTGGTTAGTTTGTTCCCAGAAAAGGTGAGCAACTAGACTTACCTTCCCCACTTGGGTAGTTAACCAAATGAATTTGTCCCACAGTTGCTAATACGGACCTATAATACAAAGAATCCTATTTGTGAAAGATTCTTTAGCTAGCTCTGCTTGAGTAACTTAATAAGGTAATGGTTGTGTTAAGACGAAAGGTTGAGTTGTGTTCTAGATTTCATTCAGATATGAGAAGAGGCCATTTATCAATGGAAAAATCAAGTAATGGTGATTTCCTTTAGTAATGAACTGTTGCTCTGTAATTCTTGTATTCACAGATCAAGAGTAATCCAGTCAGATCTCTGTAGTAGAGAAATCCACCATGGAATGCAAGAATGATTTGAGTTTGGGAGGGTGTCATGTATCCAATAACTAAAGCTTTAGAAATCATGAGCATAAGCATCTGACTAATCTAGAAAAAGAAACGTAATAGCAACATGACTGTAACAAAGGTAAAGTGATAATGAGGTACATTTTCAGGCCTGATCCAGGATCTTGGCTAACCATCTGCCATAGATGCCGTCTGCTTCTGGCCACAGGGGCATTTAAATATAATCTTTAATTCTCCATCCAGTTAGGGTTGACTAGTCCTAAGAGATGTTTAAGTCTTTTTAAACTGTAACAATTGAATACAAGATATTATTCCCTCTAATTTGGTTTCACATGGATTGGTGAGAAGGACTAAGTATAATGCCTTCCAATTACATTCTATTTGAATCATTTATTTGGTGTCTCTTCCAAAATACATATTCTCTTGGGTTGATGTTTTACTGACTTTGAGAGACTAGTTTTTGTTTATCAAAAGAATATTAAAGTGGTGGTGGAGATGGTGGTAGTGTGCCGTGGAGTTGGTTCCAACTCATAGCAACCCTGTATAGGGTTTCTGAGGCTGTGAATCTTTATAGGAGCAGAAACCCTTATCTTTCTCTTGCGGACCTTGAGAGTAGCAGCCTGACTCATAACTACTTTGCTACTAGAGTTCCTTGAATATTAAAGTAAATACTAGCAATAGTTCAGTAATTCAGATTAAATGATATTAGGGTTTGTTTAGGCTACATAGGAAGGATCATAGATCTCCCAGTAATTATTTTATAGTGGATACGTTTGTGAGATTCAAGGACTTACTATAAGTCATAATACCATATTCAATTTGCTAGTGAGGACTAGTAGGATTAATTTTAAGTATGAAACATCCTCAAACAAAACTAAACCAGGATTAGTTAAGGGTGTGTCTTTTAAGTTTTTTCAAAGGGTCAAAAGTTTCCCAGTCAAGTCTAGACAATCATGTGTATGATAGTTGTTCTCATTAGTTGGGAGGAGAAGAGTATCTGGGTTTAAACAGACCATAGAATCTACTCTAATAATAGATGCAGCAAAGAGGAGAAATTCATAGGAGGTGAGCATGCTGGTAGAAAGATGTTGTGTCAAAGCTAAAATAAGTGAGGCAGACACAGCATGGGACACACAGAAACAAAAATGTTTCCCAGCACCTTATATACTATGGCTTCCACTACTTTGGATGTAGCATTCACAGCAGCAGCTAAGGTAGGGAAAGGATCCCCTGGCTATAGGGTCTAGCTGTAGGTTATGTTGTTGTTGTTAGGTGCCATCAAGTCAAGTCAGTACCGACTCGTAGTGACCTTATGCACAGCCTGATCCTGGGCCACCCTCACTAATGTTGCCACACTTGAGTCCA
>NW_006408561.1:16355545-16369306 GCF_000296735.1 Chrysochloris asiatica | reverse complement strand
TTTATCTTCTTGAGCTGATCTTTGAAATTTTCTGTTCAGTTCTTAGATCTCCTCATTTCTTCCATTTGCTTTAGCATCTCTATGCTGGAGGGCAAGTTTCAGTATTGATTTTTCCTGGTAAAAGAAAACAAATATTGATTTTCAGAATGAACAGGATACTGAAAAAAAAAAACTGCTACAAAAATCTACTGCTATAAAAGGAATTCTGGTAGCATAGTGGTTACAAATTGGGCTGCTAATCTCACAGTCAGCCGTTTGGAACTACCAGCTCTTTTGAGGTAGAAAGATGAGGCATTCTGCTCCCATAAAGATTTACAGCCTCAGAAATCCTGTACAGGGTCACTATGAGTTGGAACTGACTCCACAGCACATAACAACAACATAAAAGGAGTTGCATCTGAAGGGGTTTTGTTGGTGTTACTGTTGAGTCTGTTCTAACTCATAGCAACATTGGAAAGTAATAAATGAAGATTTGAAACTACCAGGAATGTAGGAATAACAATAGATGCTATACATATCTTGAACACAAAAAGGCAAACCTGTTTCTGTCAAGTCTATTCTGACTAAAAGCAACCCTATAGGACAGAGTAGAACTGCCCTATAGAGTTAATAAGGCTGTACATCTTTATGAGAACTGGTTGCTACATCTTTCTCTCATGGTGGTTTCTAACTGTTATTGTTTTTTTTACTGGAGGAAAAGGATTGTTATATTTCTAGAAAGGAAATCTTGTATAATGGGAACTAAGACTTCTTTTGTTTTGGTTTGCAAGGATACAGGGGGATTTTTTGGTAGTGGTTTGGATAAATACATTTGAATTTTAAATGGCTCAGCTGACAAAACCGGATCTACATCTGTGAATGTGGTGGCCTATAAGTTTTCAAGAACTAGAGAAAAAATGTAAGATGAGAGAGCACTAGGGTGACTTGAATTTTGGAGAGGCATAAATGTTTGTATATATAGTAAATGGTTTCTTCATAATTATTGTCTAATTCAAAGCCTGTCTCTATTGACTTAGGGACATCAAAAAGGATCAATACTATTTCCCCTTTTTCATTAAATAACGGATGGAAATTCTATTTGGATAAAACATCTCTTCCCAATAGATTGATAGGACAATGGGAACTGGGCATAAAAGGGTGTAAATTTTTAATAGGACTAAGAGGTATTAGAAAAGGTTGGGAATAAATCAATTTGTTCCTGATAGGTTACCTCCACAACTTTAAAAATTTAGTATTCTATGGTAGGTACATTTTTTTAACAGATTAGGTTAATAACACACAGTGTGGTTCTTATGTCAATGAAAAATTAGTAAGATTTTTCATTATTAAATAAATGATTTTCTACTTGAGGATTCAGAACCATCACAGGAAAAGTGTCTGTCTTGTCCCTGAAGCGCCTTCATTCCGAATCATATTGTAGGATTTAAAAAAGGATGTGAGGGGAGGCTATGTCAGTCTTTTGTTTATTTTTTAACTTATAGTAGTCATTTTTCAATGATCAATTTTTTATTGTTGCTGGGTTTTTTTGATTTTTTTTTTTTAAACAATACTGACAAACTTCTCTCCTTGTACCATTTGAAGGTTTGACATTTTTCTTTTGACTGGGAGAATGTAATTGTTGCAATTGAGGGCTATTAATTTAAATGCCTTATTAACCCTTTTATCTTCAAGAGTCTGGGAAAGTTCGTAAGCTAGTTGGTTAGCTCAACAGTAAGTCAGTAAGTGCTGTCGTCCACACTAACCAATGCCATTTTACTAAGGCTGAGATTTCAAGTTTAAGATCAGATGTGAAAACACAACATTGAAAACTCCAGAAGCACCAGCCAAGGCCAAAATAAGACAGAAATGTTCTGAAAACTTCTGGAGCAGCCAAGTCTGACAATCATAAACACTTTCATCTTTATTTTGTTTACAAGAGTAAACTTTAGTCCAACCAATTAGTTGAGAAAAGGCTTTGATGATAGTCTCTGACAACTTTTTACTCATGACTGGAGAATCTTCCAACAACTAGGTGATTGTTATGTCAATATTTAAGGCTAAACTGTCCTTTGGGTTTTCCCATTCTGCTCATTCTAACCAATATTGGGCTTCCCCTGGGTCACTGAACAAGGTGATGCAAGTTGGGGAGCCCAGGCTTGTAGACATTAATGGTATTTTAAGTTCTTAAAGCAAAAAAGTGTAGGGTTCTCATGGAGGGTTCCACAATGCTACATAATTATGAGTGCACCATGACAAAAGTGATGTAAAGGGAATCTTCAGCATCACTGCTGGGGTGAATTTTAGAGGGCAATTATGAAAAGGGTCTACTTGCTGTTTTATTAGGGGGAAAGAAAGTTCAGATAAAGTACTAGCAGAGACTAATAGGAAGGCACAGAAGAATACAAAGAGGTAGCAGGTGGCAGTATAGCAGAAAGGAGAGAGCTGAAGGTTAACATTGTAATTCTTTATCAGCTTAGTTAATTTAGAGATAGTGTCCTACAGGGAAGTAATCTACTGTCTTTTTTTTTTTTTTTTAGTAATTTACTGTCTTGATGTCTTTTGCTGATGTTAAGTTGTTATACTTTTGACTCATAACAACCCTGTATGAGTATAGGGTTTCAGTCCAATGGTTACCCCATAGCACCACACCAGGACTGATGATGTCTTTTGGAGGCCTCAATATACCAGTTTAATCCAAGAGCCTTGGTTCTCTAATTTACTGTACCGAAAAGTTAATTTAGATGTATCAAAAGAATCTTAAGGTAGCCGCTAATTTTCCAAACTGTCTTGAATGAAGCTGTCCCAGACATACAAGAAGCTATATGTCAAGAGACCCATTAAGCCTGTTCAGGTAGTGAGCCAGAGTTGTGTAAGTGGCTACCAAGGAGCTCTGGTAGTGTAGTGGTTATGAATCGGGCTGCTAATCGCAGAGTCGGGGGTTTGAAATTACCAGCTGTTCCGTGGAAGATGAGGCTTTCAGCGCCCATAAAGATTTACAGCCTTGGAAACCCTATACAGGGTCCATGGCACATAACAACAACACAGCACCAACTCCACGGCACATAACAACAACAGTCTCATTCAGACATGGCATTCTCATTTTATTATGACTCATCAGCTCAAATTCAACCCACTGCCATCAAGTTGATTCTGACTAATAGTGATCCTGTATAGGGTTTCTAAGGCTATTATCTTTACAGAAGAAAAAGGCTCATCTTTCTTCAGTGGAGTGACTGGTTGATTTGAATTGTCAAACTTGTAGTTAACAGTCCAGTGCTTTATATCTAATGATAGTTACAGCAAAACAAATGTTTACTTACAAGAATTAAAATAAATCTACAATAAAACTTGAAGAGCTATCAATGTAAGAAAGTGGAACTTGGATTTTTTTTTTTTGCTGTAGTTTTCTTTTTTTACCTTAAACAATTCCTGGGAATCCTCAGAGGCAGAGAAACCAAAATTGCTCAGCAGATATGCGCCCATATTCAAATATCTCATGAATCATCAAAGATAATGCACCTTTTAGGTGCTGCTTCTAACACTACAATAAAATCTCATACTCTGTGTGGAGTGAAAAAAAAAGATTCACTGAGCAAGAATACAGCTCACTCTGGGCATTGCTAGGTAAAAATACAAAGCACTCTGCTGTCTCTATTGAGTTAGATTTTCATATGCATAGAGAACAAAGAAAATATAGGAGGTTAATGATTGATTCACCTTCAGTTTTGGAATCCTTTGGAGCCATTTTCTTGAAGGCACTAAGTTTTACCCTCTAAGTAAGTCACACTAGCTGGTTCATTATATATATTCTTCCTAGGAACAAACTGTTTATGTCCTAACCTTTTACTTCCTGGGACTATATGATGATCCCACCATTTCTATCCTGAGATGAGTGCCTCCATGTTAAAAATGTCCATCTCTACCAGTTCTGTACTGCTACCCACTTAACACTGTACGTTGTTAGTTTACTTGCTCTGTAGTGAATTAAGGGAGTATCAACAAATCTTAGAGGGATATTAAGAAAACAGTAGCTCTAATCTAAGACTTCCTTCTTTGTTACGATAAAGAAAATAATGAATAAATAAAATGAGAACACTTTCTTTCATGTACATCAAGTGTATCACACATACATTGAACAAAATAAGAAAATACTTAGATCCTGGGTTTCCTTGTTGTCATGGACATGTTAGAGAGGTCTTTTGCAGCAGATTTGCCTAATGCAATTTGTTGTTTGAATTCTAGACAGCTACTTTCATGAGTATTGATGGTAGATACAAGCAAAATGAAGTCTTTGACAACTTAAATCTTGTCTCCATTTATCATGATGTTATTTATTCTCAAAAAGATCGAGTCAAACTCTCCAAAACCAAGGATAAGGAAAGAATACTAATAGCTACTCTGGAGAAATGAAAAGTTACCTATGTAGAAGACGAAGCTCTGGTTTTTCAGCAGAAACAAGGCAGGTATGGGATGAAACAAAGATAATGGGATGACGTACAGAAAATTCTGCAAGAAAAGGAAATTGCCAACCAAGAATCATATATCCAGTAAAATTGTTTCTCAATATGATGCAAAATTGGCACCGTTCCAGATAAATGGAATTTAAAAGAATTTATGAAAACCAGGTAACCTTACGAAAAATCCTAAAGGGAATTCTTTGACTAGAGAACCAGCAACAATGACAAGACTAACATATGTGCTAATATCACCTAGAACTCAACCCAAAGATAGAAATACCCAAAGTAAAACAAACCTTGTTGTTGTTGTTGTAAAGTGCTGTCGAGTCAGTTCTGACCCATAGTGACCCTATATAGGGTTTCCAAGGAGTGACTTGTGAATTTAAACTGCCAACTTTGCAGTTCAAATGTACCTTGCAGTACAGTGCATTAACCCACAGCGCCAAATCAGGACTAGACTAAAAATAGGGAACTAGCGATATCAGCTTGCAGCAATAAAAAGTCACAAAGTAATAAGAGTGCAATTCTAGAGCTTCCAAATGAAGAGGAAATTTAGTAGATTTTAAGAAAAAATTAAATTAATTAATACAAATAAATGTAACTGTAACAATACAACTAGACAGTCTTACTTCTTAATCCAATTACTAACCCTAATACTAACTCTAGTTCTAACCATAACCCTAGCACTACATGAAACCCTAGGCCTAGGCTAGACCTAAACATAGACTTAGCCATAGCCCTAACTCATTACTCCTAAACAAACAAAACAAAAAATGTTTGACCTTTATATACAAGACTTTATTACTGGCATTAGTGAAGTACCTGGGCCAGTAAATTTTCAAAGTAGACGTAAAACAAAACAGAAACCTTTTCCTTGATACTTATATACAGAATCAAGAAACAAGAATAGAATCCCTTCAAAGTCCCATTTTTCTCGAGCCCTTTAATAATGCCATAGATTCTACATGAGAATCTAAACATTTAGTCTTCAGAGATAACTGAACAATTTACCAACGAAAAGAAAAATTACCCAATCAAAAAACGAGCAAAAGGTTTGAAGAGACATATCTCCAAAGAGGACATTCAAAAGGCCACAAAACACACGAAAAGATGCTTCCTGTCAGTAGCCAATAGTTGCATTAAAAACTATAGGAGATGCCATACACTGCTACTAGGATGGCTAAGATTAAAAACAAACAAATAAATAACAACAAAAACAATGGTTGGTGAGGATGTGTGGAAACTGGAAATTATCCATTGGTGGGAATGCTAAATGGATCAGCCATTGTGGAAAACAGTGTGACAGTTGCTCAAAAAATTAAAAATTGAACTACCATTGTTGTTGTTAGGTGCCATCAAGTCAGTTCTGACTCATAGCGACTTTATGCACAGCAAAACGAAGCACTGCCCAATCCTGGCCAACCTCACTATTGTTGCCACGCTCGAGCCCATTGATGCTGCCACTTTGCCAATCCATCTCGCTGGGGGTCTTCCTCTTTTTCTCTGACCCTCCACTTTACCAAACATGATATCCTTTTCCAGCGACTGGTCCCTCCTTACTATGTCTGAAGTAGAAGAAACGAAGTTTAGCCATCCTGGCCTCCAAGGAGCACTCTGGCTGTACTTCTTCCAACATAGAACTGTTGGTTCTTTTGGCAGTCCATGGCACTTTCTATATTCTCCTCCAATACCATAACTAAAAAGCATCAATTCTTCTATGGCCTTCCTTATTCACTGTCCTGCTTTCGCATGCATATGAGGTTATTGAAAATACCATGGCTTGGGTCAGTCACACCTTAGTCTTCAAGCTGACATCTTTGGTCTTCAACACTTTAAAAAGATCTTGTGCAGCAGATTTGCCTAGTGCAATACGTCATTTGATTTCTTGACTGCTGCTTCCATGAATGTTGATAGTTGAACCAAGAAGAATGATCAACTATCATTCTTAACAACTTCATTCTTTTCTCTGTTGATAAGCATGTTGTTTATTGGTCCAGTGGTAAGAATTTTTGTTTTCTTTACATTGAGATGCAATCCATACTGAAACTCATCTCCTAAGTATGTTGTTGTTAAGTGCCATCGAATTGGTTCCGACTCATAGTTGGAGCCTATATAAGGTTTCCAAGGCACAGCTGGTAGGTGTGAACCACCTGTCTTGTTATCCAATGCGACCTTGCTGCCCAATGCTACAGTACCACACCAGAGCTCCACTCCTAAGTATGTTTCTGTTAAGTGCTGTCAAGTTGGTTCCAACTGACAGCGACCCTGTATAGGGTTTCCGAGGAGCAACTGGTAGGTTTGAACTACAGACCTTGTGGTTAACAATTCAGGGCTTATCCTATAGCACCACACCTAGACCCACAATTTTTGAAAGCTGAGATCCAAAAAGAGATTTGTACACAAATGTTTATTGCAGAACGAATCACAATAGACAAAAGATGAAAACAACTTAAAAAAAAAAAATACCCAAAAGAGTATGTATTATTTACTGAGTCCTTACCATGAATCATGGTGTGGTACTGTGGGTTAATGCGCCAGACTGCAAAGCCGTTTGAACTGCAAGGTCAGTGGTTCAAGCTCACCAGCTGCTCCTCAGAAATCCTATACAGTGTTGCTATGGGTTGGAATCAACTCGACGGCACTTAACAACAACAACAAACCATGAATCCAACACTTAGGATAATGCTTTACTTTTAAAAACTCTCTAGACACTCTTTCCCATGAGGGTGTTGTTAGCTGCCGTCCAGCTGGCCCCTAACTTATGGATACCCATGTACAATGGGACAAAATATTGTTTAGTTTTGTGCCATCTCCATGATCTGTTGCAGGTTGGACCATTGTGATCTATGGTGTTTTCTTAGGATGAATTTTGGAAGTTGGTACTCAGGCTTTTCTTCCCAGTTTGCCTTAGACTGGAAGTGCCAAGGAAACATATTCACCAGTATATAGAGCATGTTGCTGTTATCGTTAAGTGCTGTCGAGTCGATTCCAACTCATAGCAACCCTATACAGGGTTTCCGAGGGGCAGCTGGTGGGTTTCAACCACTGACCTTGTGGTTCGCAGTCCAGTGCTGATCCTACACACCACACCAGGAGTCCACAGTAGCTCATGAGCTTCCATTAATAGACAGGTGGTAACTGTGCATGAGGTACATCAGCCAACATTAAAGCTGGGTCTCCAACATGGTAGGTGAGCATTCTGCCAATGAATCACCTAAATGATTCCCTTTTTATCATCTGGAAAACAAGTTGAAGAAGTTAAGAAACTTATGCAAGATTGTTGTTGTTAAGTGCCATCGGATTGGTTAAGACTCATAGCTACCCTGTATAGAGTTTCTGAGGAGCGGCTGATGGGTTTGAATGACCAACCTTGCAGTTAGCAGTTCAGTATAACAGCAAACCAGTTGCCATCCAGTCAGTTCTGACTCATGATGAACCCATGTGTGTCAGAGTGCACTATTAGGTTTTTCAATGGCTGGGTTTTTCAAGGTCGATTCCTAGGTCTTTCTTCCAAGGTAACTCTAGGTAAACTTGAACCAGCAACATTTTGTTTACACCACCCAAGGACCATCCAACATTGTTGTTGTTGCTGTTGTTAGGTGCCATCGAGTCGGTACTAACTCATAGCGATCCTATATACAACAGAACGAAACACTGCCTGGTCCTTTGCCAACCTCACAATACAGGGTCGTTTGAAACCGTGGATGCTGCCAATCCATCTCACTGAGGGTCTTCCTCATTATCTCTGATCCTCCATTTTATCAAACATGATATCATTCTCCAGTGACTGGTCCCTCCTGACAATATGTACTCAGCAGTTAAATAAGAGAACTAGACACCCAACCCAGGTATAACTAGCTCCAAAGAGTGTGCACTCAATCATTATTCATTTTGATTGCAAGAGATGCTATTTTGTTGATCCAGTGATTAGCTAGCAATTACATTTTGCTATATCAACTGTGTCCTGCTGTTTGTCTTTCAAATATTTAGAATCGGATCATGAAAACAACCTGAGATATGTCCATGTGCTTAGAGTTTTGCCTGTGCAAACAGAACACTTTACAGAGGAATGCAAGTTTTGGGGGTTGCAAGAACAGTCCAACTTTGCAGAGTAGGTTGGATGCCACTTAACTTTGACCAATTATTCACATATGTCTTGAGCATGAAAACTATTTGTTGGTTTCCTACAATTATCCATGGAACAGTGCAAGGTTCTGGGTCACTTCACGGTTGGTGGTTGCTTTCCAAACAAAGTCAAATCTGCATGTTTATCAGTTTGTGTGAATATGAATGGGGAGGGATGGGAAAGGGACAAGGAAAAAGATAGATGGATTAGAAGTCTACCATTAGACATGAGATGTGGCACCAAGATGACTGAAAGAATCTCAGGAAAATATGTTGTTGCAAGAGGGAGCAAATTGCCAAGCGGTTCATGATCTGAGCCAGGCATATCTGCCATTGAATTCCAGTTCTATTATTAATCACTATATGACCTCGAGAAAGTCACTTTATCTCTTTGAGTTTCTTCATTTGTACAATAGAGACAGTATTATTCACCATATAGTGTTGGGGAAGGTTACAAACACTGGGAAATATAAGGAATTTTGGTCACAATCTATGCTTAATTGTTGTTAAGCACCATCGAGTCAAGTCAGTCCTGACTCATAGTGACCCTTTATAGGGTTTCTAAGGAGAGGCTGGTGAGCTTGATCCACTGCCTTGTGGTTCAAACTGACCCTAAAGTCCAGTGAGGCCACACTAAGACTCCATGCTCAATAAATAGTAGCAATACATTAACAGTATTGAGTTTTACCCTAAAATTCCTTTTGATTTTTTTGGTAAATGTTTTTTTTTTTTCATCTTTTGAATAGGTAAAATCTGTTCACAATAAGTATTAAAAAGTTATAAAACGTAATACAATAAAAAAATAAGTTTTATTCCCTTCCCTGTATCCCAACAACCTGGTTCTTCTTCACAGAAACAATCCTGGTAACAGGATTCTTGGGTATCTTACCAGAGAGAGTTTCATATTACTATTTTATTTCTCCTACAAATGGTACCATGTTATTATTGTTGTTAGGTGCTTTCTAGTTGGTTCTGACTCACAGCGACCCTGTGTAGAGTTTCAAAGGAGTGGCTGATGGGTTTGAACCATCGACCTGTGGTTAGCAGTTCAGTGCTTATCTTATAGCATCACACTATACTATAGACTCCTGGATTTTAAACTTAATTTCTCTTGGGTATAGAGATAGTTCAAGTAAAGCTTTCTTATTTTTTTTTTCTTCTTTGTCCCTTCCTACATCTCTTATATAACATTACATTGTACCATAATTTGATGCATCAGTACTCTACCAGTGGATATGTAGGGGTGTTTCCAGTCTTTTGCTATTGTAAACAATACTTCAATAAAATTCTGGTAAAGAGTCAAAAATTGCAGGGTACAGTAATATGGACACTAGACTGGTCTCTAAAGAGTTGTCACCAATTTACATTCCCACTTTTGTAGTATTAGAGTGCTTTTTTCCCCATCCTAACAGAACAAATAATCCAATATTTTGATCTTTGCCAATCTAAGATGATAAAGCATGATGCATTTCTTTTATTATGAGTGAGATTGTGTGAATTTTTTCATATGTATAAAAGCCACTAATTTTCCTCTTTATGCAGTGTGCTTGTTTAACTTTCTACTGCTTTCCTTTGCTTGTATTCTTACCAGGCTATTTGTTTTGCTTTCTAGGATCTTTTAAGCAAATAGCCATTTACTTGTGATACTAATGATAATGTACAAGTTTGTTATTTATATTTGCCATTTTCCTCCTTGCAGAGATTGTCTAATTTTACAGTTGAATTCAGCAGTCTTTTCTTTTTAGTTTTGCTTATACAGAAAGAGAAGTTTTCCATCCTGATTATTTTTCAATTTTTATTTTATTTGGATTCATCTAGAGTTCATTTTGTTGTAACATATAGAGATTCTATTTAGTTTCTCCAGCATCATTTGATGATAATTCATCTTTTTCATCACTGATTTAAAGGACTACCTTTTCTCAGATTTCTACATGACTTTTGATTTATTTTGAAAACGTTTGCACTCTTGATTGATCTATCTACTGTTTGGGAAAAGTTATTAGAAATGAAATCTAATTCCAACCCAGAGATTGTCTTTATCATAACAGAAGAGAAAGGAAAGTTTTATTATTGAATAAGCATTAAACCAGAATGTGATGTGTCACAGACAATCCACTAAAGAGAGTGAAAATACAGAAAGGTTTACAAAGTTGTATATTGGAGTCCTGGTGTGGTACTGTAGGATAAAGCACAGGACCACAAGGTCGGTTTGGACCACAAGCTCGGTGGTTCAAACTCACCAGGCACTCCTTGGAAACCCTATGCAGGGTCCCTGTGAGTCAGCACTGACTACTGGGCGGCACTTAACAACAACATATTGTGGAGGGGTTCAAACCACCTTTTAGTTGGCAGTCAAGTGCTTAGCCACTTTGCAACAGGGTTAAGAAAGAATTACAGTGGGGAGAGACAATCTATTTTATTCATGCTTTCAATGTAATTGTTAATTTTCTAATCTTTCTGTCTGGGGTGCCTGAGTTTATGCTAATCTCCTTCAAGGAAAAACAGGAAGGTAGAGAAGGATTACTTGAAGTCACAAATTCTAAGGGGTGGTAGTCATAACCTAGATTTACATGCTTTTCAAAGAGACAAAGAAAGAATTTGCGAATTACATGAAGTGAAATCTAAAGAAAATAGCTCTTTCTCCTGTTTTTACCTGGGGAATGTAAACCATTTTATTTCACTTTGTATTTGTTCTTACACCACCTACTGATAAACCAAGTGCACACTGTTTTAATCAATGTACCTTTATAATAGGTTTTATTTATATATGTATATATATTTGAGGTGCCTTTGAGTTGCTGAGTTGCTTCCCACTCATAGGGTGTCTGTATAGGGAGGACTTCCAAATTTATGGTAGTTGTTAAATTTATTGTTGTTGTTAAAGTGCCATCATTGAGTTGGTTCCTATGCAGAGCGTCCCATTGTTGTTGTTAAGTACTGTTTAGTTGGTTCCCAAGCAAAACGACCCTGAGTAGGAGTTTTGAAGAGCAGCTGGTGTGTTTGAACTACTGACCTTGTGGTTTCCAGTCCAGTGTTGATTCTACAGCACCACACCAGGAGTCCATAGTGCCCCTAGGACTGTTTTTGCACAGTCATGTAAATTGTACATTGCTTAATTGCAGGGTCATTTAAAAAGTAAACTCTAGGGTCAGTAATTCCCTCCCTACCATAGCCTGTACAACCAGTGAACCCATCCTCTCCCATATTAAACTTTTTTCAGAATATTACTAGCCATTATTGTTCATTTATTCCTTTATTTCATTATTTTTAAGAATTTTGGAATCAGCTTATATATTTTCAAAAAAACTTGCCTTGTTTTTAAATTGCTGTCATCCTGTAGAACAGAGTAGCACTGCCCCATAAGGTTTCCAAGGCAGCTTCTACTCCATAGTACAGGGTTATGAGTTGTAATCACCTCCACCTAAGTGCGTTTAATCTCCAGTTCTTTTGTACTGTGGAGCTGCTGGTGAGTTTAATGACTTTTGGGTTAGCAGTTTAACACTTACTCACTGCTAGTTTTCTTTTTGCATTAAATTCACAAATTCATTTAGGGAAAATTAACAACTTTTTTATATCACACCATTTTATTTATTTATTTTTTTAATTTCGTGAATTGTGTATAAATGTGGAAAGTGAAGAACTAATATTTGATATGACATATAGAGGAGCTCTGGTAGCGTAGTGGTTACGAATCGGGCTGCGAACCTTAAGGTCAGCGGTTCGAAACTACCAGCCGCTCCGCGGGAGAAAGATGAGGCTTTCTACTCCCGTAAGGATTTACACCCTCGGAAACCCTGTACAGGGTCGCTATGGGTCGGAACCGACTCGACGGCACTTAACAGCAACAGCAATAGTTAGAATAGATTAATGGCTTTAATGTACAGAAAATCTCTTAAATGTTGTTGTTGTTAAGTGCTGTCCAGTCATTTTCAACTCATAGGGACCCTATATAGTAGCTGGTGGGTTTGAACAGCTAACCTTGTGGTTTGAAGTCCAATGCTGATCCTATAGCGCCACACCAGGAGTTCAGTTTCTTAAATAGTTCTAACCAAAAAGATAATAGGTTAAAAATTGTGTTTAGTATATTTAATAAACTCTAGCCAATCAACAAGAGAAAGATGTTGTTGTTAAGTGCCATTCAGTTGGTTCTGACCCATAGTGACCCTGTATAGGGTTTCCGAGGAGTGACTGCAGGGTTGGAAGCAATGACCTTATGGTTCAAACTTACCTTGCAGTCAAGAGCATTGTCCTGTAGCCCCACACTAGGACTACAAGAGAAAGATAGACAACCTCAATAGAAAAATGGGCAAGAGACTTTTAAACAGGCACGTCACAAAAAAGGATATCTGAATAGTCAACCTCATCAAAATTCAGTGAATACCAATTAAGGCTCAATGAGAGATCTTTTCAGACAAACCAGACCTTCTAAAAAGACTGGCAACCCCAGCATTGATGGTATGAGTATAAAGTGGTCCACTATTTTGGGGGAGAGTCCTTGTGTGGCCTGCAGGTTAACACGTGGGACTGCAAGGTAGGTTTGAACTGCAAGATTGGAAGTTCAAGTTCACTAGCTACTCCTCAGAAACCCTAGACTGGGTTGCTATGAGTTGGAATTTACTGGAGAGCACTTAACAACTTTGGGAGAGTGCTAAAACAGTGTTGTGTGCTGTCAAATTGATTCTGACTCATAGCAACCCTACAGGATATGTAGCATTGTCCCATAGGGTTTCCGAGGCTACAATCTTTACAGAACCTTGAGCCCAGTGGCTCTGTATTATAAGAACTGGACCGCTAACCACAAGGTCTATAGTTTGAGTCCAGCAGCCTCTCTGAGGGACAAAAATGAGACTTGCTACTCCAGTGAAGATCTATAGCCTCGGAAACGCTATGAGTTGGAACTGACTCGATGGCACAGAACAACAGCAGTTTTTACATAAGCAGACTGCCACATCTTTTTCTGACAAAGTAACTGGTGAGTTAGAACTGCTGACCTTTTTGTTAGCAGCCACTGTGTTATCAGTGCTCCTGGTTTTAAAATCTCCTATTAAAATGGAGTTTATACCATATGATTCAGTACAATGCTCATTTACAGCTTATTTACCTTTGTAAATAATGCTGTCCCATTATTTGTAACAACCTCAAACTTTAAAACAACTCAAATATCTTTTAACAATAGAACGAATGATTATACCAGTGACCA
>NW_006408561.1:16349707-16350764 GCF_000296735.1 Chrysochloris asiatica | reverse complement strand
TGGGCTGCCAAAAGAACCAATAGATCCATTTTGTAAGAAGTGCAGCCAGAGTGTCCCTTGGAGGCCAAGGTGGCCAAACTTTGTCTCTCATACTTTGGACATACTGTGAGGAAGGACCAGTCAGTGGAGAAGGATAGCGCGTTTGGTAAGGTGAAGGGTCAGAGAAAAAGAGGAAGACCCTCAAGGAGATTGATTGGCCAAGTGGCTGGCTGCATCGATGGACTGAAGTGTGGCAACAGTAGTGAGGTATGTCCAGGATCAGGCAGGGTTTCTTTCTGCTGTGCATAAATAAGGTTGCTATGGGTCGGTAGCAACTTGATGGCACCGTATAACAACAACATACTGAAGGCTGTTGTCTTTGATCTTTATCAATAAATATTTTAAGTCCTTGATCCTGATGACACATTCTTCTTCATCTAATGCAGCTTCTCAGATTATTTGCTCAACATAGAGAGTAAGTATGGTGAAAGAATATAACCGTGACACACACCTTTCCTGATCTTAAACCATTCAGTATCCTCTTGTTCTTGTCAATGTACAGGTTCCCCATGAGCATAATTACGTGTTCTGGAATATCCGTTATTTTCAATGTTATTCATAGCTTGTCATAATCCACACAGTTGAAAGCCTTTTCATAGTCAGTAAGGTACAGGTAATCATCATTCTGGTACTCTCTGATTTCAGTTAAGATCCATTTTATATCAGCACTGATATCCTATGTCTTCGTCTGAATTTTTGAACCTCTGGCAGTTCCCTGTGAATGTACTGTTTAAAAAAAATGTTGGCTGATAGTTGGTCCCTCTAAGTTCAGCTCATGTATCTCTCCTTTCATATCTCAAGAGGTTGACTCAAGATACAACCTAATCTTGTAGATTGCATCTGACCTCATTAACATCAGAGACATGAGGGTTTACAACAGGATAATTACATCAGATCAGGGTTTATCTTATCAAACATATCATGGAGGTGATTGTATTATGTTAGATTTCATCATGGAGGTGATAAGTTCATCTTAATTGCTAAACTATTGAAGATCCTGGCCCAGCAAAGTTGAAAT
>NW_006408561.1:16320014-16349277 GCF_000296735.1 Chrysochloris asiatica | reverse complement strand
GGCACTTTCAATATTCTCCTCCAACACCATAACTCAAATGCATCAATTCTTCTACGGTCTTCCTTATTCACTGTCCAGCTTTCACATGCATATGATATCGTTGAAAATACCATGGTTTGGATCAGGCGCACCTTAGTCCTCAAGCTGACATCTTTGCTCTTCAACACTTTTAAAAGATCTTGTGCAGCAGATTTGCCTAATGCAATCAATACGTCGTCTGATTTCTTGACTGCTGCTTCTGGGAGTGTTGATAGTTGATCCAAGAATAATGAAGTCCTTGACAACTTTCCATTGATAATAATGTTGTTTATTGGTCCTGTGGTGAGGATTTTTGTTTTCGTTACATTGAAATGCAATCCATACCAAAGGCTGTGCTCTTGGATCTTCATCAGTAAATGTTTTAAGTCCTCTTCACTTTCAGCAAGCAAGGTGGTATCATCTAGATATTGCAGGTTGTTAATGAGTCTTTCTCCAATCCTGATGCTACGTTTTTCTTCATCGAACCCAGCTTCTAGGGTTATTTGCTCAGCATATAGGTTGAATAAGTATGGTGAAAGAATACAACCTTGTTGCACACATTTCTTAATTTTAAACCATTCAGTGATCCCATGTTCTGTTCAAACAACTGCCTCATGGTCCATGTATAGATTCCTCATGAACACAATTAAGTGTTCTGGAGTACTCATATTTCGCAATGTTGTCCATAGCTTGTTATGATCCACACAATCGAAAGCCTTTGCATAGTCAATAAAGCACAGGTAAACATCTTTCTGATATTCTCTGGTTTCAGCCAAGATCCATCAGACACCAGCAATGATATCCCTCATTCCATGGCCTCTTCTGAATCTGGCTTGAACCTCTAGAAGTTCTCTGTCAATGTATGATTATAGCCGTTTCTGTATAACCTTTAGCAAAACTTTACTCGCATGGGATATCAAAGAGATTGTCCGATGATTTCTGCATTCCGATGGTCACCACTCTTTGGAATGGGCACAAATATGGATCTCTTCCATTCAGTTGGCCAGATAGTTGTCTTCCAGATTTCTTGGCATAGATGAGTGAGTGCCTCCTGTTTCACCTCACTTTCCTGAAAAATTTCAATTTTCAGTCCATCAATTCCTGGTGCCTTGTTCTTTACTAATTCCTTCTGTGCACCTTGGACTTCCTCCCTAAGTATCATTGGCTCTTGATCATGTGCTACCTCTTGAAACATTTACTAAACTCTAAATCATTCAACTATTATCTGCATATTGAAGATTCATTCCCTAAATGAGTATAATGTAAAACTGAGCCATAACTGTTGTCCATACAGCTATCCTAGTGTGCAGTTTGGTTCATAGCACTATGTAATAGCAACTACTTGTCTATACTTCACCTGTCCCATGGAAACCTTCACCAAGGCCGGTCACACTAAGTTCTCTTAAATCTATTCCAATGACTCATTCTTTTATTTTCACTGTCCTACTTTTCATCATCTCTTCCTGGGTCAGTGCAATAGACTTCTGCTTCATTTTCTGTTCCAGTCTGTCCACATTCTCATTTGTCTGATACCATTAATGGATTTACATTTCAAATTACAGGTCAGATCAGATCATGCTCATGCTAAAACCATTTCAGTTGTATATTATTAAAGTATTTATAACGTTTTGCTATGAAAATGATGCGATAACAGAAAAATTCTCATATACAATGTTAAAAGCAAAAATAATAACAACAGAAAAACCACCCTCATTGTCATCAAGTAGAATCCAACTCTTAGTGATCCTACAGGACAAAGTAGAACTGTTTCTTAGGTTTTCCAAGCTTGCTATTTTTTTTGAATGTTTTATTGTGAATTATGTGATAGTTCACATGGGAGAACATTAACTTTACATTCATCCTATCATATATTGTTTCATTGCCATGGTTAAAATCCCCGCCATGCGTCGTCAACCAACCCGAAGGTATACCCTGCAAGCCTGCCCCCACCCCCATCCCCAATCATCAGCTCGCAGCCCCTCTCCCTCTCTGTGTCTAGAGTTCCCAGCCATTCCATCTCTCTTTGTCATTGTCTCTGCCTCCATCTCTGGTGTCATTCTTTCTCTGGGTAGGGTCCTGCACTCTGCATTTCTCCCTTGATCATCCCAGGAACCTCTGCTCCTAGACTGGAAAGCTGGGTAGGTTCAAAAGTATGTGATTTCTTACTTTTGCTGCAGGTTTTACTAGCTATAAGCCTTCAAACTTTTTAAATACTCCTACCTATGTGGTTCAGAGTTTTATAGCTGTGCCCTGAACCTGCTTCACCTGGTATTCTGTGGTATTGCTGATGGTGAACTTCACTGCACCTCTTCCCTGTCCGCCATCAAGCCTCACCTCTTGCCCATTCTACTCTATAGAAGTAGATTGCCTTATCTTTCTCATGAGTTCAAACCACAAACCTTATGTTAGCAGCACAATGCTTAATCACAGTGCCACCAGGGATCCTGTTGAATATAGAACTTTATATAAAATTTTGTCAAAGTTGACATATACACAGAAATCATATATATTAGAATGTTAATTGTATATGTAGGACATATGGGGCTCTTTGTATAACAGAATGAAATACTGCCTGGTCCTGCCTCATCTTCACAACCATTCCTGTGCTTGTGTTGGGGAGGAAAAGAAGGTCTCACCTTCTCTAAGGAGACTTGGTAGTGTAGGGATTATGCATTAGGCTGCTAACTACAAGGTCAGAAGTTTGAAACCACCAGTGGATCCATGGGAGAAAGATGGGGCTTTCAGTTCCCATAAAAGATTTACAGCCTTAGAAACCCTGTACAGGGTCACCATGTATTAGAACTAACTGGATGACACACTACCACCACCTTCAGGACACAGGGAAAGAAGGAAAACTATGACTACTGATTGTTTGTAGGTGGGAGGGAGTTTGATAATGTGCATACTTTGCAGTTAAGTGTCATAGAGTAGGTTCCAACTCATAGGGTTTCTGAGGAGTAGCTGGTGGGTTTGAACAAGCCACTTTATGGTTAGCAGTCCAGTGCTTATCTTACAGAGCCACATCAGGTTCATTCTTTGTGTTTCTGTTTTTGCTCTGAAATAAGAAAACAAAAATTCTGTTGGAAGAAAGCAGTTAGGAAGGAGAGGGGATGAGGAGAGTTGCAGTGGCAGGGAAAGCTACTCAGAGATGAATGAAAGAAAGCAAGTGTCTCTCAGGACCCAGCTGAGTTAGAAGTAAAAAAAAAAAAATCACAGTGTTCCAAGCTGCATGACTGTGAGGTGTTCGAGGCTTTGAAGGTCAAGTTCAAGGTCAATGCAAGCACTCACTCAGAGGACTCAATGTTTAATGGGGAGTTACATGATTATTTTTTAGGTCCCTCCCCCCCTACCCCCCCTTAATACTGAGCCACAGAAATGACAATGGAAAGCATCTCCTTTCTCTCCCCAAGCAAAACTGCTCATTAGATGAGACTCCATGAATGTGTGCCTCATTTTCAAAGCCCAGGGTAAGGAAGATATCCTCAATCCATCTAGGAATTATCTAGAGCTGAAAAGTCATTGTAGCCAGGAAGCTTGCTTTTCCTCCTGGCGTTTAGTCCGATGATAGTCTTCTTGATTTCAACCCATTATTGTTAGTCATTTCCTCATGGTTAGCTTAGGAATCTCTATCCCTTCCTGATATTTACACCTTCCAAATATTATGTTGACTTATCACCTGACCTGGCGATAACTGCTTAAAAATATACATTTTGGTTTTATATAGAGGATGATGGTTTTACATCCTATAAACACACTCTCATGCATGGACGTCAAGGGACTCGAGAAAATACACTCTTGTGTGAGAGAAAATATGAAAGCCATATATACCTGATATATGTAATTACAATCTTCATAATCATTCATCTTAGATTTGCCAACTTGCACATGTGGAAATGTTCAATTTGTAATGTGATTATAACACAAAAATAAAGCATGTTTGATACCTGTGGCTTGGTGTTTCATGGTAAGTGCAAAAAATTCGAAAACCCGTGTTACGTTTCATTTTCCCGGCCAAGTCAAATTCTGAAAGTAGCTCTATAATTCTTGGGGAATCTCTTTAAGCAGACTTGTGTCAAGCCCAATTAGAATCCAAACAGCCTTTTTCTAATTGGGGTGAGGTATGCAGCTTAATAATTGTGTCATTAAGTAAACCCCTTATAAAGGTTACAACTCTAAGGCAAACCTCAGCCTCAGGGCTGAATCAACACAAGAGGGTAGGAGTGCAGCATTCCACTGTTGACATTTTCTCTCCATAAGCCCTAGTGATGGGGGTGGGCAGGCTTTAAATTTCTCTCTCTGCCATTGCCATCACCTTCTCTGTTCATCTTCCTGTCATTATCATACCGGGCAAAGATATAACAGAATAACGGGAAAATGCAACTTTCAAATTAGCTTTCACCCAATTTAGAAGCTGGAAAAAGAGAAAACTGGAAAAGTTTATGGAGTCTATTCAATGGTTGAGTAAATTCACGTCTGCTGTGGTAATTACATCTTCTCACAATTTGAGCTCATCTGTCTTTTTCAGTCTTATCTTCTTCTACTTCTCTTCATGTTCCCAAGTACCAACTACCATACCCTGCTTACTCTTCACAGAATACTCCGTGTTCATGGCATTGCCACTGATGGCAATACTTGACCACTAAGAAACTTTCACAAACTTTAGAAATTGACAGATACAACTGAATTCCAGGGCCCACCAGTTATAGACTGTGTGATACTAGGGAAACTAGTTCATTTCTCTGGAGCCCTGATAGCACAGTGGATTATGAGCTGAGCTGCTAACCACAAGGGTAGCACTTCAAATCTACCAGATGCTTCATGTGAGAAAGATGACGTTTTCTGCTGCCATAAAGATTTATTTATAGCCGTGGAAACCCTACACAGGGTTGCTATGAGTCAGAACTGACCCAATGACACACCACCACCACCATTTCACTTCTCTAAGCCTCAATTTCCTTTACTGTAATGAATTCACAGTGGAACTAAGGGGCAGGATTAAATCCACACATGCTAAGTGCTTATCGATGATAATAATAATGATAGTATCTCACTCAGTGGGGTAGGTTGGGATCCCTGAGAAACAGATTTTGAAACAGAGGATTGGAAACAGGAAGTTTATTGGGGATTGCTCTTGGGATTAGCAAGGGTCTGAGTGAAGGAAGTAGGAGAAGGAAGGGAGAAAAGTTAAACTGTGATGCTGTCAAAACAAAGGTCTCAGTCTATCTTGTGAAGAGTTCTGGAGCTGAAATAGCTCTCGGAGTTGTCTCAAATTGTAGTAAAGAAAGGGTTGTTTCTTTATATCCTAGTATCCACTAATCATTGGATGAAGGCTGATACTGGAAAGAGAACATGGTCTTGGGTAAGGTGATTCTCTTCATCTGAGGGGAATTTCCTATAGCTGGAGGACTGAATGATTAGAACTGCAGTGAGGGAATATGTATTACTCACCACAGCATCCAACAGAGACCAATCTGTTTCCTGGAATAGCGTCTTCACAATTCTAATGGACTGCTTTTGGGGGAGAAATTTAAAAGAAGAGCATAAGAATAAACTACAGCCATCAATGCTGTAACGGGTCTTGAGGCTCAGCTGAAACTCATTGTGTCCTACCTCTAATACCTGTTTTAAATTCCCACTCAAACTTATGATTTGGTGAGTCTGATAGAGCCTGGTTTATGATGGGAATTTCTGGCCATATGGTTACTTGATATGCCATGGTCAGGGGCTTTGTATTTCCTATACCCTAGTAGGGAGTCCTGGTGTGGCGCTGTGGGTTAATGCGCCAGACAGCAAAACCATTTGAACTGCAAGGTCGGCAGTTCAAGCTCACCAGCTGCTCCTTAGAAACCCTATACAGGTTCGCTATGGGTCGGAATCGGCTCGACAGCACTTCACAACATCAACAAGCAGCAGGACAGAAGCTATCCAAGAGGTTTATCATTCCATTGCAAACTGCATGGATTTGCTCCAGAACCCCAGAGATACATGTTGTATTAATTCTCTTGGGGTTTGCTATACACTCTATATGTTGCCTTTGTTTTATACAAATAACTCTCATACCATAGGGTTTGCTGAATCATATGGCCACCTGGGCTGTATCATAACCTGGATCTTCTACAAAGCCAATACCTACTCTGGGCTCTACTCAAAGTTGTTACTCCTTTGTATCTCCCGGCTTTTGAGTCATACCAGTATACCCACACATGGAATATGCTTCCTCTACAATCTGTTGTGTCTCAATTTACCCACATGACCACTCAAGATGCTCAGGATTGATAAGGAAGCCTTTATTAGCTGGCCAGCGACTACAGCCTCCCTAAAACTAGGAAAAACGGCGGCCCCAACCCAGTTTTTCAAAGAGTATTTATACATAGGCAGTCTGACATTATCTTGTACAAACCAAGGGTATGATGTATGCATGAGCTGTTAGGATGGGGGCTAGGAGTACATCAGCTGGGACAGTTACTGCTCAAGATTAACTTGGGGATAGGGGCACATCTGCTGGGACAGTTTTCAAGATTAACTGTGGCCGGCTGTTCTCAAGGTTAGCCTTGGCCGCTGGCCACAGTATCCTGTTAGTCAGGCGGGCCCACTCAGATGTGAGGAATTTGCATAAGCAGTGTTACAGAAGCCAAGTTTAGCCAGAGTTAAGGGGAGAAGGGGGTTTCTGCATCCAGGGGAGTTGTTGATGCTAAAAATTATCCCACTTCAGCCTGATCCTTTCTTAAAAATTAGTTACTATAGGGCAATTGGGCCTTACAAATCCAAAGAGGACTACTAGTCATTGTGTTCCCTTGGTGGTGATGGGAGTTGTAAGATGCAATAATTTGTGCTTAAGTGGAAAGTTCTGGCATGTACCAGATTGCTAAAATCCAAAAAACAAAACAAATCAAAACAGAAACTTTATTGATATTTTAGACCTCTAAATCTTCATTGAGTTTAATTTCTGATTTAATTCAGAAGACTGCTATCCAAGGATTTGGTAATCTTGCATGAGAATGCACATCCACACACCTCTGCCCACACTGTTGACACTCTGTAAAAACTTTCTTTTGAGGTTTTAAAGCACCCTCCCTATAATCCTGATGTTGCTCCATCTGATTTTTCCCTGTTTAGTCCCCTGAAAGCAGCTCTTCAAGGACAAAGATTCATCTCTGATGAAGTAGTGAAGACTGTGGTGCGTTTGTGACTTGCAGATCAGCCTAAAACATTTTCCAATAAGAGGTATGAAAACTTGTTGAAAGATGAACAAAGTATATTGAAAAGTGAGAAGATTAAGTTAAAAAATGATGCATTTATCTTTTCTAAAAGCTGATTAAAATAAAATCTGCAACCTGAGTGCAGATAATTTTTGACTCAGCCTTGTAGTGAACTAATGTGATTTTTGGAAGAGTACTAATGCAATCCAAATCTTTTGACCTATACTATGACAGAAGGTGGGAGAGTTAACATAGCTTTGAGTACAAAGTTTTACAAATATATTGTTGACTATGTAAAGTGAATATGAACTATTCTTGATCTTCCTTTCTGATAGGACTAGTAAAGCAGGCATTTACCAATCAATGTCCATATGCAATGTATCTGCATATATGTTCTAGAAAATATGCCCTATCTGACATAACAGTTACAATTGTGCATCTCTTAGTTGAGTTTTCAAAAGTCTGTTGTGTTTCTCCATGGTCCATCTTGCTTTTTTTTGTAGGGACCACACTTGTGAATCAAATGAAGGCATGATATACAGTGCTACCCCTGTGCCCTTTAGGTTTCTGAGTGTCACTAATTCTCCCACTCATCCTGAATAATGTTTCAGAAGCTTACACTTAGCTTTCTCCACTAAAGTAGTTCTTACACCGTAGGTGAAAAAATCAATATGGGGATTCTTCCAGCTAACAAGTATATCCAATTAGACATTCAGGAACCAGAGAAATGACATGGGTCTGATGACTAGGAATTCATTTATTACTTCTCTTGTCTAACAGGGGTCATAATTATGTATCAGCAACCTGGATATCAACGTCTCTTAATCAGTATTGTCTCTAATCAATATTTAAGTATTATGTTTTTCATATTTTTAAAATCTACATTCATCAAAGTGAATGGTGTAGGCTCATTTTGGGCAAAGACTCTGGAAAATATTACCATACATACTTTCAATATGAGTCCTGGTAGCATAGTGGACTATGAGCTGGGCTGCTAACCGTAAGGTTAGCAGTGTAAATCTACCAGCTGTTCTGCAGGAGAAAGATGAAACGTTCTGCTCCTGTAATGATTTACAGCTTCGGAAACCCTATACAGGGTCGCTATGAGTCAGAACTGACTTGGTGGCATACAACCACCTCCACCACCACCATACTTGCAATAATGTGGCAAAGCTCTTTTTTGGCTCAGTCTTTTCTTTAGCTAAACTCTTAAATGACTCAGCTCTGGAAAGTGAGAAATGAACTAAGACATTTTTTAAATGAGGGAGGTAACTTTTGGCCTTCTGGATCATTCATCCTAGCTTTTTTTTTTTTTAAGATTGAACAATGTGTTTGTTAACTGCTTATCTATCTTGGTCATAAAGAAGCATTACTTCTATGAGTTGGGCTGCTAACCCCAGGGTCAGCAGTTTGAAATTACCAGCTGTTCCATGGGAGAAAGATGAGGCTTTCTGTTCCTGTAAACATTTATAGCCTCAGAAACCCTATAGAGGGTTGCTATGAGTTGGAACCGACTCCACAGCACACCGCCATCACCATCATCACTATTCCTATCATTATCAGGGTGCAGAGTTCTGTAGAAGCACCTCCTATAGAGAACAGCTTTGACCTACAGAGGGCGGTCACTACTGACATTCTCAGTGCTGCTGGATCTCCTGGGATAATCATATTCTTTATCATTTTGTGAAACAGTCTCCTTTAGTCTTTGTGCTTCAGAATGTTCATCTGGTACGTATTAGAGTCTTATGAAATGTAACATGCTCATTTCTGTCAGTCTTTCATTTATCCCTTCTTCCATAATCTACTACAATAGCCCGGTATGTGTACTTCACTTAGTGTAGGACTTCATGTTCAACAAACTCCTAAGGGACATTTAAGCAATGTATTAGCTTCATTTCCCAGGGTTCTTCGAGTGCTAAATCTTGTATTATGATGTTCCCACATTAAAAAAATTTCCCCTATCCAACTTAATAATGAATAAAGAAGATTAGAAGAATTGACATATTTGAGTTATGGCGTAGGAGGAGAATATTAAATGTACCGTGGACTGTCAAAAGAACAAACAAATGTGTGTTGGGAGAAGTAAAGTCAGGATAGTCCTTAGAAGCCAGCATGGCCAGACTTTGTCTCTCATACTTTGGACATATTATTAGGAGGGACAAGTTCCTGGAGAAGGACATCATGCTTGGTAAAGTCAGTGAAAAAGAGGGTCAGTGAAAAGGAGGAAGACCGTAAGTGAGATGGATTAGCACAGTGGTAATGGACTCAAGTGTAAAGATGATTGTGAGGTTGGTGCAGGACCGGGCAGTGTTTCATTTTGTTGTGCATAGGGTCATTATGAGTCAGTATCAACTCGATGGTACCTAAAAACAATAACAAACTTTATATTCCACTCTTCTTAATCCAGTATCCTCAGGATTCTGACTTGTAAATGCTCCATTGTCACCTGTCCATACGTGTCCGTTAGGTACTACCACTTTCTTTTTTCAGCAGACTCCAGCCCTTTATAGACTGGGTTATGCTTAGGTTTAACTCCAATTAGCAGCTTAGAGGACATGAGGAAGGCTATTTCTGAGGGCTTATTCTTCAAGATAGAGACATTTGCACAATTTTAAGACAAGAGACTGCAAAGTCGTATGAACTCCAAGGTGGGTGGTTCAAGCTCACCAGCTGCTCCTTGGAAATCCTATACAGGGTCGCTATGGGTTGGAACCGACTCGACAGCACTTAAAAACAACAAGACAAGAGAGATTACCTACTTTTGAAAGGGAAGAATAGGTCATGTATACGACCATAGGAAATTCAGGGTAATCTGGAGAGTAAATTTTAGTTTAGTGCCTTAACCCCAATATCCCCATCTCAAGTCTCAGTATACCATTCCTTTCCAACTCTGGTCCTGACCTTGGCATAGCTGACTTGTTTGAAAACTGAATCTCTTTTAGAACACTGTTACTCCTATAATTAAGTCCTGGGCTTGATCTTCATCTTTTTTCTGCCTTGTGGCTATAGGAGCTGAGAGTCTTATATATTAACAAGGAGGTCCCCTGACTTTCACACATAGTTACACGTGGGGAATAATCCTAGTAAACCTTTCATTTCCTACGTAATCCTCTAATATTTCTGTTCCCAGTGCATCCATTACCCACATCAATAGCCATACAATTTCACACTCATTAAAATTACTGATTCCAAATACTTCTCAAACATTTAACACATTGTACCCTTCCATCATTATCTGTCTTCATTATCTATTACTGCATAATTTATTTCCTCCAAAACTTAAGTGGCTTAAAATAACAATAAACATTTATTATCACCCATAGTTTCTTTGGGTCAGGAATTAAGAAGTGGCTTGGCTGGTTGGTCTCTGACTCAGCATGTGTCATGGGGTTCAGTCATAAGTCAGCCAGATCTGCAGTCATTTAAAAGCTTGACTGGAACTGAAGTATTCACTTCCACACAGCAGGCACATTAGTGAGACTATTTGGAGTTAGGCCTCACTGTCTATCTCTAGAGCTGCCCGAATGTATTCATGGCATGGGAGTTGGCTTCCCCAGAGTGGGATGAGACATCAAACTGGAAGCTTCAATGGCACTAATAACTTAGTGTTGGATGTCACACACTATCAGTCCATCAGTATTTCAGTGGTTATTAAGATTTCCCTTGAATCTTTGTAGGAGGGAGCTTTGTACAAGAGTGAGAATACTAGCAGGCAAAGAGTTTACATATTGCCTATCACAGCATTCCATCCAAGTTTGCTGCCAGTGAAAATTTTAACAATTGTGCCACTTATGTGAGGCATGAATTGCCAGTGCTCTCCTTATGATATTTAATAGGGTCCTCATTGCCATTTGACCAGCAGTGACTTTACACCAAAATTCCATTTTAGGTCAGCTTTGAGATTTATATGCAGAACATTTATAGAAGGTACCTTCAAAGTTAGCATTGTTTAGTGAAGGGATAAGAAGGAGACTGCTTGGAAATAAGATTGCAGAGGGAGAGTAGAACTGCTATGCAATTGCATGAAAGATCTCAATGGACTCCTATAAGGAGTTTTGCAGTTGGAATGGCCCTTCAAAGCTGTCCTGAATGAAGGCAAGGAAACTTTATAACATTACACCAACCAAGGGCTGCATATATGTATATATGTGCATGTATATATATGTACTGTATGTGTGCTACTTTGGGTTCTCAGCTTTGGTAGCATAGTGGTTATGAGTTGGGATGCTAACCTCAACCTTAAGGTCAACAGTTAGAAACTATCACCTGTTCCTCAGGAGAATATGAGGCTTTCTTCTTTCTTAAAGATATACAGCCTCGAAAATGCTATACAGGGTCTCTATGAGTCAGAAACCACGCTACGGCACATCACCAATCAATCAACCTACCAGAGGAGCAAAGGGACTCCTGGTACGGTGCTGTAGAATAAACACTGGTTTGCTAACTAGCAGGGGCTGCTAAGTCCTAAATTTGTGAGTTAGGAGATAAACTGAAGACCTCTGCTAGCTCATGGGGTTGTGAGGCTTGGTCTGTAGACTATGTCTTCCAAGCACTGGAGGTCAGGCAGTGAGAAAATAGAGCTTTCCCAGAACATTCATGTGTATACTGGAGACTGGAGACATTCATGTGTATACAAGGAAACTCCCCTTTCAACTGATTGACTGCTCACATTAGAACATAAAATGGAAAGTGTTTGCATAGTGTTCACCAAACATAATATTAACCATCACAGTATATATGTACTTTCAGAATTTCACTACTTTTTACCAGTTCCTATTACTCTTAGCTAAGCCACCATAAGGTCTTGTCAGGGCCCATAGTGTCCTTGTGATCTAAACCCCAGTTACCTCTCACACTTCTCTCCCACCTGCTTCTCCTGGCTCACTCCTCTCTGGCATACATGTCTCCTTGACAGACAGGTTATATCTGCCCATCCCCCCTTACTATTATTTCCCATTACGCTATCATTTTATTCAACTTCATTTTCCTTCATAGCACTTACGATTAACTGATTTATATTAGACTTCTTTATTCATTTATTTGTTGGTATCTTCTGTATTAGACCATATACAATGTAAGGACAGGGTTTGTTTTATTTACTCTGCTCTTCAACCCCAGTGCTTAGAACAGTGCCTGATAAACAGCGGGCATCCAATAAATATCTGTTTAACGAATGGATTAATGTATTATTAAAGGCTTCTTAGAATTATCATTGATAAACTCTGTTAGAAATATTTGTGGGTTCTGATGGAACCAGTGCAAGAAACTACAAACCTATTTTGTATTCAGTCTTCCCTGGGTTAAATTTGGCTTGAATTTTAAGACAAAAGGCACCATTCTGTTTTCTAAGTGGCCTTATTTCCTTTTACATTGACATCCATTTTGGAGCACCTATTGTACTGTGAACTTTGCTCATGCAGAGTCTATTGTCTGGTTTAGCACCAACACAGATTCCTTTGGAATTAAAACAAAAGGGATTATAATGAATATGTGTCACCGTTTTCCACGGTTTCTTTTCAACTTTTGGCCTCTAGATACTCACGTATTCTCATGACCAAATAACCTAGGGACCACTAAGACACCTTGGTTTTTCATTGCTCCCTCTGCCAATCAGTAGAAATGCTGAGTGTAAGAGGAACTGAAAAGGAACAAGGTCACAAAAAGTATTTATTTCTTGTAAGCGTCTTTGGTAGAGTTATTTGATATGTGATTTATGAGTATCCTAGTCTTTCTGTGGCACTGAAATGTTTAGGTTATCCAGGTTCACATAATACTTACCTATTTAGAAATAAATCACTGTAGTGGCAAAGTCACAAAGAGGTTTTATTCAAACTTCAGCATTTATCTCGAGTCACATCCTTGTGTCATTATATAGCATCTAGAATATTCAGCAGGAGGTACACTGATTAGAACCTATAAAAATTTTCTAGCTTCAGAGTGGAAAAGAAAAGGCTTAGAATGGCCTTGGGAAGACAACTAGGACATATTTAGGAAATATTTGAAATAGGCCAGACAAGAGATAATGCTGATGGAAATAGGGTGTTATCAGTAGAGATGGAGAAAAACCTATTAAACAATTGTGAATTGTCAAGACCTGCTGAATGATTAGATTTGGAAATGAAGTTTTGGAGATCTTATGGTGCCATTCTACTCTCTACTACAGGGTTACTATGAGTTGGCATTGACTCAGTGATAGTGGTTTGGTTTTTGTTGTTGTTGTTTGTTTATTTGAAATCTGGGACCCAGAATTCAGTGCAGCATTTTGTACAAAATACGACCATGTCAGAGTAATGTAAGACTACCACCATCCATTATAATTTTGTAGCTAACTAAATTTTTTTCAGAAAATTCCTATTTTTGTGAACATTTAAAAAAAAAAATCATCACTGTATCGCTAAAAATAAACACCGCTAAAAAGTAATTTGGAGCCCTGGTGTGGCACTGCAGGATAATGTGCTGGACTGCAAGGCCAGTTTGAACCACAAGGTCAGTGGCTCAAACCCACCAGACACTTCTCGGAAACCCTACACAGGGTCGCTATGGGTCAGAACTGATTTGACGGCACTTAACAACAACAAAAAGTCACTTATTTGAATGAAGACACTATCATCTAGTAAAATGAAAATATTCTTCTAAGTTTTAATCAACTAATATCCCTTAGCTTGTAGTTTTCCAATGGGTCATCTGAAAGGTGCTCTCTCTATGAAAACAAACAAACAAAATAAGCATTTTGAAAGAGAAAAGACGATTCCTGAACCAGAATACATTCAAAGTTGAACGAAAGTGGGGTGAGGTAGGGACTACGCTTCTAGCTCAATGAAACTACTAGGTGGGTTGAATGCATTTGGAAGAGGAATCAGCACTGAGTTAGAACTCCTAATGGGAGGTGAACTGAAACAATTCAGCTATAGCTGTAGTTGCAATTCTCACAGTCAAGGCACTCTCTTTTCAAGGTTACTTTATGAATGCTACCTGTCATGGAGTGGATTGTATAAAGCATGCTGTTTCTGTGCTTCTGATAAAGGATGTCTGCTTATAATGAGTGAGGATGATGAAAAAGCATAATAAAAAATCTTTGAAGTTCCAGTGATGGACTGTAGATCTGGGACCCATAACCTGTTGGCCATTCTCAATATATCAGATTCGGTGATGCTTTAATTATAATTCCTTGTAAGAGACAATCAATGATTGATGGTTAAATTGAATTCTTTTTGTCTACTGAGGAGGAAAATTGAGGAGGAGCTATGAGATGGCTTTTTCCA
The DNA here is from genome assembly GCF_000296735.1 of Chrysochloris asiatica. Classification (NCBI taxonomy): domain Eukaryota; kingdom Metazoa; phylum Chordata; class Mammalia; order Afrosoricida; family Chrysochloridae; genus Chrysochloris; species Chrysochloris asiatica. The sequence continues at coordinate 16,334,798 of NW_006408561.1, read as the reverse complement.
TAGTTATAGATGGTGTTGTAGGATAAGCACTGGATGTTAATCACAAGGTCAGAGGTTCAAACCTCCCAGGGGTTCCGAGTGAGAATGATGAGGCTGTCTGCTCCTGTAAATATTTGCAGCCTTGAAAACCCTATATAAGGGCGCTATGAGTTGGAATCTACTTGTTGGCAGTGGGCTTTTAAAATATATATTTTTTAGAATGTTCCAGGGGAAGAGCCAGGAATAGACATCATTTCTTCATACATTTGTGCAATTTCCAGCCATCATGAACCCTGCCAACTGATCCTGTGTGTGCTGGTAATCTGATGTAAATGATCACATGCCCCGGTTTCTGCAGAGCATCATTACCTTCTACACCTAGTAAAGGTTAGGCCCGCTGGCAGAAAGACTATCCAAATGAGACTGAAGTCTCACTGTCTTTCTTGGTCAGAGTTGTTTAGTAAAGAAATGCTTTGACTAAGTAAGGAAATACATAAGACATCTTACTTATTTACACTTTCTCGGGTCTTAGAGTCACTCTGAAGCTGCAGGTTTCATTTAACTTTCATAAGGTTACAGTGTTTAATCTCAGTAGGGTTATCAGTTCTGTCCTGTATTATAAACCCTCCAATCAGGGCAGTGGGAAACAGTGTTTCTATTTAATACCCGGAGAAATGGTGGAAGTCAGCGATTGATACCAACACAATGATGGGAAAAAGTGTCCAGAGGTGCTACTCACATAATCTCATTTTACAGCATCTTGAAAATTCAATAGAAAGGATCCCACTAACAATGCCATTACAAACTACTGATTATTGTTCTCAAATGTTCCTAAAGCTCTGAAAGCATAACTTAACAATAAAAACACTCTATAAATACAACCCAACAATGTACAAAACTGTGTTTCTTTTTCCTTTAAAAACAAAAGCACACAGCGTTAGTCATAAGTCATATAATTTTGCTAAAGTAATTTCTTGGTTGAAAGTGCATTATCATTTTAAGACATTAGATAAATATAAATAAATGAGCCATTCCTTGACTTTCTAAACAATCTAGAAATGGTGGCGAATATTCCATTTATTCTGGATTAACTACTTAATCCACGATCTTTATTGAGAAATAGATTTTGTTTACTTTTATATCTATTATAGGGAAAGATATTTGGGGGAAAATTTGCAAAAAGCATATGAAATTTTCTAGTTTCTGGCTAAAATGAGAATATGATTCATCCAAGTTTTCATCTTTGGCTGTTAAGACTTTCAGAGAAAGTACATTTTTAAAATGAGTTAAAATTCTAGGAAGATTTTACGGTTTTCTCTTCAAAAAGCAAACAAACAAGCAAACACATAAGCAAACAACAGTGTCATACATACAAAGGTATAACAGCTCTTTAAAAAAGATTTTAAAGCTTTACAAAATATATGTTGTGTTTCTTGTTCACTACTACCCCATAGGATGAGGACGGAGCACACATCAGTTTACATTGCTGAGAAAAAGTGCTAATATTGTTTCCCTAGGCACATTATTTTATTTCATAATGTTGTTGTTGTTGTTGTTAAGTGCCAGAGAATTGGTTCCAACTCATAGCAGCCCTGTATAGGGTTTCTAAGGAGCCGCTGGTAGTGGCTGGTGAGTTTGAACCACCAACCTTGAGGTTCAAACTGACCTTGTGGTCCAGTGCTTTATTCCACAGGACCACACCAGGACTCCATAATGAGAAGAAGAAATAATTTTTGACTTATGAAAAGCAGTATTTATTTTTCTATTTTAACAAGTCTTGATCTTAGGTTATTTGAATATATTGACAACACTGAACTATAAAGCTAAGGATATTCTTGAAGTGATTTTTAAGCCATTAGAGAAATATGTGTCCTTTTTAAAAACCCATATTTATATCTTTTCAAAGAATCACATGGAATGCCTTCAAATTTGTTGACTTAAAGATTTAATGGAGTTAGCATAATAATAGCAAATTTAAAAATAAAATCTCTATATTCTTATTAATGCCTAAAATACATTAGATTATCACATAGTGTTAAATTTTGTTATTGAGGGAACTGGTGTGTTATTCTTAAAATATATACATAGTATCTTTTGCATAAGAAAAATCTCTTTTCTACTGTTATTTACTAAATATCTGCAATGCTATCAGCTTACATTTTATTTAAATAGTTTGGAAGATGGCAATATTTTTAGGTTATAATCTTCTTTAGAAATTTTATGAACTCAGTAAGATTTGTTGACAGTTTTTATAAGCGGTATTTATTGGTAAACACAAGAATCATCAGAAAAAAAAAGTTTTAACTCCCTCAAATATAATAAAAGGAGTAAATGTTTAAAATAGAAGCAAATTATAAAAATGTGTTTTGACTGAGATGCTTTGCCCTAAGGAACCATGCCCTTGTGTTTGATGATTCTTCCATAAACCTGAGTTTATTTTTAAAATTGACCTCTTTAATGTGAGGAGCTGATGCCAAAGGAATTCTACTTATGAATTTTCCCACTAGTCACTAACTTGCTATTCAGTTAAAAAGTATCTTCAGTTCAAGGTTTACAGTTATCTCAGGGCAATAGTCTCAGGCATTCCTCCTAAAATATTTGATATTAGTCCATATTGTTAAATTTTGTTATTGAGGGATCAGGTGTGTTATCTTTAAGTAATATCCAGAATATTTAAAGGCCCAATAAGTCTGAGTCCTTTGAGAATTTGATGTTCTGTTCCACCATTTTCTCCTTTTCTGTTAGGATCCATCTTCTTATGATCTTGGTCAGAACGTTACTAACCCATATGCTTTAGATCTCCCTTTCATTCTCAGCCCTGTGCCTGTGCCACTCATCTGCTTTCTGTTTCTATGGATCTGCAGATGCCAAACATTTCATAGGAATAGAATCACGTAATATGAAGTATTCTGTAAATGGGATTTTTTCACTTAGAATACTGTTTTTAAGTTTATCCATTGTTGTTGTTATGTGCCGTGGAGTCTGTTCCGACTCATAGCGACCCTATACAGGGTTCCCAAGGCTGTAAATCTTTACGGGAGCAGAAAGCCTCATCTTTCTCCCGCGGAGCAGCTGGTAGTCCATAGTAACTTTTAAATAAATATTTCAAGGTTATTTATATTAAATACTTTTCTTGACTGTTGGTGATGTGGACCCAATAATTAATTGAGATAAAACAGAATGACCATCTTTAACATTTAGGGGGAAAAAAAAAAGCTCCCTATCTGATATAATTCTGAAAAATCTCCCAAATTTGTATGTTAATCTCTTTAAGTATGTTTGACCCTACTTAGACTGCAAACAATATACTTTTAAATAAAAATTTTTACTGAGATTAAAATAATATTGTTATTATAACATTTAAAGTAATAAATAACTCTCATAAGAATTTAGATAGATTTCTTAATTAATATTGCTAATTAATGTTTAAAAATATTGACCTGGCTTTAATGTGGAATTATATTTACCCATAAGATAGCAAATGAACAGAAGTTGAGTCAGAATTAACTCTTTAAATGCGCACCTGAATTTGTAATATTCTTTATTTCCTTTTTTCTGTTTAATAATAAAAAAAAAATATTGTTTCATGTTTGGTATTAGTTCTTATGCTATTTACTCAAATCAAAGTGAAACTTTTAATCCAATCTGTAATCACTATTGGCCAATTTTCCTGTAAAATTACAATTTCACACAGTTTCTAAGAAACTCTCTGTGAATTGTAGTTCACATTGGTTTGGCAGTAAGTGCATGGTGAATTGGGAGATGTTGATGTGATGCCTACTTTTTTGAGCACTTGGCATTTCCATTCTTTTCACTTAGTATGCATTAATGACTATCAGAGACCACAGCCTTCAATATGGATTACACCTCAGCACAAAGAAAACTAAAATCCTTACAGCTAGCTCAGTAAGCAGCATCATAATAAATGAAGACAAGATTGAAGTTGTCAAGGATTTTACTTTACTTGGACCCAAAATTAGTGCCCATCAAAGTAGAAATCAGAAAATTAAGACACATTGCACTGGGAAAGTCTGGCTCAAAAGGTCTCTTTAGACTGTTAAAAACAAAGATGTCACTTTGAAGGCTAAGTTGAGTCTAACACAAGTCATGGTATTTCCAGTTGCTTCAAATGCATGGAAAAGCTGAACAATGAATAAGGAAGGCTGAAGAAGAATCCATGCCTTTGAAGTACACTGTTGGTGAACAATACTAAATGTGCCACGGACAGCCAGAAGAATGAACAAATCTATGTTGTAAGAAGTACAGTCAGAATGCTACCTTGGACTTCTTATTAGGAGGTACCAGTCCCTGGAGAAGGACATCATACTTGATAAATTAGAGGTTCAATGATAAAGAAGGAAACTCTCAATGAGATGGATTGAAATAGTAACTGCCACAGTGGGCTGAATCATAGGAAGGAATGGTGTGAGGATGATGCAGGACTGGGCAATGTTTAAATGTTTAATTCAGTTGTACAAAGTGTTGCTTTGAGTCTGAACCAACTCAAAGGCTCCTAAGAACAACATTTACTGTTGAAGGATCCCTGTTGGCACTGATTAGTATATTTGGAAACACATAAATAGTTAAAGTAAGCTAAATTTCCTTCTCTTTTTTGTACATCAGTGATCATGAAGGATTATTCACTTCCATAGGTCAGGAAGAGCACATAGGTCAGGAAGAGCAGGGAGGTTTCTTTACCAGCTTTCATCTATCTGCAGACACTCTCTGGTGAGTTCTGTTGAAATCAGAGGCCTGAGAGAATGACTACTGTGGTCAATTGGAGATGTCTTCCAATGAATACAAAGGAAATCCCTGGGTGGTACAAGCAATTTTTCCTCCAACATTAACTTCACAAGGCACCCTGGCGGTACAGTGGTAAAACACTTGGTTGTTAATCAAGAGGTTGGTGGTTTGAACCTAACATCTGCTTCATGGGAGAAAGATCTGAAAATCTGATGATGTAAAGATGACAGCCTTGGGAACCCTATATTCGCTGCCATTCAGTTGATTCCAACCCATAGAGACCCTTGTAGGACATAGTAGAAATACTCATCAGGGTTTCTGAGACTTATGGGAACAGCTTTATCTTTCTCCTGAGAGTGGCTGGTGGATTTGAACCTCCTACCTTGTGGTTAGCAGTCCAATGCTTAACCAACTATGTCACCAGGGTTCCATTTGGAAACCATATGAGGCTTCTGTTAAGGATGATGGCTATATGTGGGAAAAGATAATGCTGATGGTTGAACAGTATGGTGAACACAATTAATGTAACTGAATTGTTCATGTGAAGATTGTTGACATGGAGAATGGTTGTTCCATACATATTTACCACAAATAACCAACCAAAAAAGGCAGTGGCTTTAAAAATCAGAAATACGAATGGAACAAATCTTTACTTGGGAAGTAAATGAGGGAAATGTTGTTGTCTCAGTTTTAAGTCTTACTTATCCCCCACCTCTGTCTCTGCCCTCACAAAAGTCATTGAGTCAATTCTGACTTGTAGTGACCCCATGGGACAGAATAGAATAACCCCATAGCGTTTCCTAGGCTGTAATCTTTACAGAGTCCTGGTGTGGCGCTGTGGTTTAATGTGCTGACTGCAAAGTTAGTTTGCATTGCAACACTGGTTGTTCAAGGTTGCCAGCTGCTCCTCAGAAACCCTCTACAGGGTCCAATGGTTTGGAATTGACTTGACGGCACTTAACAACAACAATATTTACAGGAGAAGATCACCAGGTCTTTTCCACCAAGGAGCATCTGGGGAATCGAACTAGCAAATGTGAGGTTCTTTCAGTTAGTAGCCACTGTGTTTAACATTGTGCCACCAGGAAGGGCTGTGTCCCCACAAGGTAAGAGCTAAAAAGTCACCCACATATTCTGATTATATTTAATGGGTAGAAATATTTTCCATTCCAGGTCTTATTGGTCTTATGTCTCGTAATTTTCACTTGAAAGTATGCTGAATGAATCACATTTGTCGTCATGCTTTCTTCTTTTCTTTCCTTTCTTTGTTTTTTAATTGCCATTTACTAATTGCGTTCATGAAGCAAAGAATAGAAAGGTCTTTCTTTCCATAAAGGGAGATGCAAATCTTGATATGTGTTTTGTAAATTCTCTCACATGCATATGGTCACTGTTTCACATTAATAGCATGTGCACAGATACAACAGCCCATAAATGTGTCTGATTATTAAGCCGTTCTTTTCAGTCATACCAATAAAGTAGTTTGACTTTATTATTTATAAGATGTTTAAAATACGCAAGCAACTGACCACACAAATAAACATGTGCTTTTGGATCAGTATAAAACCTTTTGTTTATGAACAGGGCTCTTTGTATTTTTAACAATATCTGGCACAATTTAAGCTGAACTCTTCTCTGAAATATGGAGCCTGGATAATTGTATGCTTCATGACCTGTACTGGGCAGGGACCCCAACCTCTGGTCTTCAGGCAGATATGAGTACAAAAAATCTGTTACTGCAGTTGGACATTTTCTTTGCATGATTAGATCACTTGGTAAATCTCCACTTTGCAGTTCTTAGAAGCTGAGATTTCCTGTTATATAGCAATATGGCTCTGATTATACCCTCATCGAAGGCCAGGCTCAGTACCTGTGTTCTGTTCTCAATTCTACATCTCATTTCCCATGTTAGCATGAGCCTCTTCTTGACCTGGTCACTCTCCTCTTGTGTGTAATTGTTGGGAAGACTGAGGATGGTGAGAGGGGTGAGAACAATGTAAGTTTTATTCTACGTTATGGTAAAGTGCTCTTAAGTTGGAGAAGAGAATCATGATGCACAAAACTTAAAACCGAGAGGCTTTATCTAGCCCAACATTGTAATTCTTGTCTTTTAATGCTTTAGTTTTCTGACTGTAACCACCAACATTAGTTTGTGAGACAATATGATTTTTCTTAAAAGAAAACTTCCAAAGCCTTCTAGTTGTTCTACAAGAAGCCCCAACCTTGCCCAATAACTTGTGATGAATCTCACCTATGGCACTATCACTGCTTACTTGACTGATGTGGTAGTTTTTTGCCCTCCCATGTTCCATTTCTTCCAGAGCAGCCGATACAGTCTTTTTTTAAAAAAAGGAATTCAATTTAGTACATTTATGATCACAAGGAAAAATTCACTTCTGTAGGCCAGGAAGAGCACATAGGTCAGGGAGGTTTCATCCCCTTTAGTAGCTTTGATCAGTCTGGAGAAGCTCTCTGGTGAGCTCCATTGAGAATGACTGCTGTGATCAAATGGAGATGTCTTCTCTTGGATACAAAGGAAATCTATATCCTGCTAGAATTAGCCAATGGTTCTTCTCTGTACTCTGATCAACATCCAGACTCCTTTTTGTGACATCAAGAGCCTGACATGATCTGGGCTGTGCCCTCTCCCTGCCTCATCTGCTCTTTGTGCATTGCATTTCCAGCATCAGTGAGCTTCTTCCTGGTTCTGCCATGAAGCCTTTGAACTGGCTCTTCCCTTTTCTTGGAAGACTCTCTTATTGCCTTATCACACTACTGAATTCTCATGTATCTTTTGGCTGTCAGCTCAGCAATCATGTCACCCACTCGGATAATTCTTCCCTGGCCTCTTTATCTAGTGGACCCCTTTTGAAAGCTCTATCATATTAAAAAACTAAAACTCAGTTCCAGCTGAGTAGATGAGGGGGTCTGCTAGATTAGATCTACTGGTAAACCTTAGACTCATGGTGGCCTCACGTTTAGCAAAGTAGAATTGATTGCTAGGATTTTCTTGGCTGTAATCTTTATGGACTCCTAGTCTGGCACTGTAAGATCAGCACTGACTACAAATGACAAGGTTGGCAGTTGAAACCTACCAGCTGTCCCTCAGAAACCCTATATAGGGTCACTATGAGTTAGAACTGACTCGATGGCACTTGAGATCAACAGCAACCTATTTGTGGAAGTGGATCGCCAGGTCTTTATTCTGGTGGGTTCAAACTGCCAATCTTTAGGTTAATAGCCAAGTGCAAGCCATTTATCCACCAAAAAACCATATTTCATTTTCTTCATAGCAGATAATACTGTGAGAGTATATAGTTATTTTGCTGATGTACTTGTTTGTTTTTTGCATCCTTGTATGGGGATGTGTTCTCCCTGAGGGAAAGGACCTTTTCTATCTTGTCCACAGTGGATCACTGACTGACCTAGAATAACCATCCAATACATTTTTTTGGGTGAGTGGATGATTGGCCAAATCATTTTATCAAAGCCTGTTGTTGTTGTTGTTGACCACCCTGTATAGGGTTCCAAGGAGGAGCTGGTGAGCATGAACTACTGACCTGGTGGTTCAAATCAACTTTGCAGTCCAGTGCATTAACCTACAGTGCCACACCAGGACTTCTTATCAAGGTCTACTAGCTAGTAAAGCTCAGGACTGGTTCCAGAGCCTCAGTTTACTATAATAAATTCAGTGCCTATTGATGTTCGTTCGTTCCTATTGATTTTCACAATTGCTTTAGTTCTTGATGAAGCCCTGCACTCATTTAGTTTCCATTAGTGTCTAGAAGATAATCCAATGCATATTAGGTTCTTAGTAAATATTAGCAGAAGCAATTTTGAGAATTATTATTATTAATAATATGATTAAGTAGAACAACCTTACATTTGCTATGTTGTTGTTGTTGTTGTTAGGTGCCCTCATGTTGGTTCCAACTCACAGTGACTCTATGCAGAAGAGAATGAAACACTGCCCGGTTCTGTGCCATCCTCACGATTGCATTTGAGCCCATTACTGCTGCCACTGTCAACCCATCTCATTGGGGCCTTCCTCTTCTTCACTGATCCTCCACTTTACCAGGCATGACATCCTTCTCCAGGGTCGGTCCCTCCTGATAACGTGTCCGAAGTACAAGAGATGAAGTCTGGCCATCTTAGCTTCTAAGGAGATTTCTGGCTATGTTTCTTCCAGCAGATTTGTTTGTTCTTCTGGCATCCCATGGTACTTTTAATATTCTCTTCCAATACCACAACTCAAATGCATCAATTCTTCATTTTCTATATAATCTAGTTACTCCTCTAGAAAGTTTCTTAACAAAAAAGAGAAAAGCTACTAATAGCAGTCCCTTGTTTCCGTGACAGCTAGGCTCATCTCCATCATTAAGCCGAGAGATAAAATAATACTTGGAGTTGTTAAGACCATCTTTCAAAGAGCTATTACATATTATGCCACTTGCTTACACAGACTTGCTCAAGGAGCTGATCTTAAATCCCTTTTTTCAGATGGAACTAATGATGAGTTGGTAGTAAAAGCAGCACCCCGTTTATCTTATCCTCCACTATGCCTATAGGCTTCCCTCCTCATAACTGATATCTCTAGCTTCCTACCTGTTTGTTGTTTGAATGCCTTTGTTTTATTTGCTTACCCTTGGATTTTCATAAGTATAGACTTTTTTTGTTGTTTTATATCTATTATTTAAAAGCATGCAAAAACAAATGACATGGGAGTGGGAAGAGGGTGGTGCTCAGGGAATAGAAGAGATGGGATGAGGAGAAACTATGATAAGAAGTAGGAAATCCTAAAAAGTTCAAGAAACCACAGAAGAGGGCCCAAGTTCAATGCACGGCCAAATCATTTTTCAATGTCAGACAGAAGAAAGTTAGAAATGATGAGTTCATTTATCCATGGTTTATGGCAATGCTCTGTCTATTGTACAACCAGAACCTAGATTTCCCATTTCTAGATCATCCTGTAAACCACCCTGTTGAGGACCTTTGAATGCATAGGCTATCAAAGACAAGTTGATTGATTGCTAAAGACTAGTGGTGGATGGACTCCTGGTGTGGCACTGTGGGATAAAGCACTGGACTGCAAGGTTGGTTTGAACCAAAAGGTTGGCAGTTCAAACTTACCAGCGGCTCCTTAAAAACTCTATTCAGGGTTGCTGTGAGTCAGAACCAACTTGACTCAATGGGCACTTAACAACAACAACAAGAGTGATGGATGAAATAGTGATGTTAGAATCTTACTTCCTATACTTATGGATGCAGTCCCATTTTGGAATAGGGCTGTTTGTTATGTTAATGAGACCAGGTCACTATAGGGTGTGTGTCCTAAATCTAATCACTTCTTATATATAAAGAGCACCATAGACACAGAGACAAGGAGCACAAATGATGAAAGATAGATGCTACCTGAAGATCACTAATGGACAGACAAGGATCTTACCCCAGAGCTGATACAGAGAGATTCTTCTTCCAGAGTCCAAATCAAATCAAACCCACTGCTGTTGCATTTATCCTAACTCAGAGTGACCCTATCTGATACAGTGGAACTGCTGCTCACAGTATCCAAAGCTGTAAATCTTCACAGAAGCACATCTTTCTCCTGCAGAGCACCTAGAGGGTTCAAACCATTGACCGTGAGGTTGGCAGTCAAGCGCTTTAACCACCGTGATTCTAGGGTTCCTTTCTCCTAGTACCAGTGCCCTGAATTCAGACTTCTTGCCTTTGAAATGGTGACAAAATTGATCTATATTCTTTAAAGCCACCCACATGTGGTATTTCTAATACAGCAGATCTAGAACACTAAGGTACAGAGACACCATTTCCTTTCCCCCCAAGAAGGATACAATACATTTTATAAAGGAGTGGCTATAACAGACCTATGAGGTTGGCTAACATTCCTACTTTGATTCTAAGAAATCAGCAATTACTCTTTAGTATATTCCTGTGGTAACTATTCCTGTGGTAACAAGCTATGGACAACATTGCAGAAAATGAATATTCTGATATTCATGAGAAAATTGTACACAGACCAAGAGGCAGTCATTCGAACAGAACAAAGGGACACCGAGTGGTTTAAAATCAGGAGAGATGTGAGTCCAGGTTATATTCTTTCACCATACTTACTCAAACTATTTTTGTTGTTGTTGTTAGGTGCCATCGAGTTGGTACCGACTCATAGCGACCTTATGCACAGCAGAACAAAACACTGCCTGATCCTGGGCCAACCTCACTACCGTTGCCACACTTGAGTCCATCCATGTTGCCACTTGGCCAATCCACCTCGTTGGGGGTCTTCCTCTTTTTCTCTGACCCTCCACCTTACCAAATATGATATCCTTCTCCAGCTACTGTTCCTTCCTGACAATATGTCCAAAGTATGAGAGACAAGTTTAGCCATCTTTGCCTCGAAGGAGCACTCTGCCTACACTTCTTCCAAAACAGATCTATTAACACCATAACTCAAAAGCATCAATTCTTCTACGGTCTTTCTTATTCGCTGTCCAGCTTTCACATGCATATGAGGTGATTGAAAATACCATGGCTTGGGTCAGGTGCACCTTAGTCCTCAAACTGACATCTTTGCTCTTCAACACTTTAAAAAAGGTCTTGTGCAGCAGATTTGCCTAATGCAGTACGTCATCTGATTTCTTGACTGATGCTTCTGTGAGTGTTGATAGTTGATCCAAGAAGAATGAAGTCCTTTACAACTTCAGTCTTTTCTCTGTTATTAGGAATATTGTTTATTGGTCCAGTGGTGAGGATTTTAGTTTTCTTTACATTGAGATGTAATCCATACTGAAGGCTGTGATCTTTGGTCTTCATCAGTAAATGTTTTAAGTCCTCTTCACTTTCAACAAGCAAGGTCTGGGATCATTTTTTGTTTGCCAATGCAGCATTATGTAGCAGGAAAGACACTAGATTCAGAGCTCCGGACTTTATTTTGGGCTTGGCCTCTGGAAGTCCTAACTCCCATGCTGTCTGATCACTTTTATAGGATTAATTTCTACAGGTGAAATTGTTAGAGCAAAGGAAATCCACAGTTTCATAGTTTTCAATATATATTTTCAAACATTCCTTGTGAAAATTGTTCCCACACATGCCCTAGTGTTTGTGAGTGATTTGTCTCTTTCATCAACAGTGGGCATTATTATTCTTTTAAATATGCGCCGATAAAATATTCATATTTTTAAAATAGGATAAAATATTATTTTATTTTGAATTTTTTTTTACCATTAAGTTTAATGTTGTTGTTGTTGTTGTTAAGTGCCATCGAGTCGGTTCCAACCCATAGCGACCCTGAATAGGGTTTCCGAGGCTGTAAATCTTTACGGGAGCAGAACGCCTCATCTTTCTCCCACGGAACAGCTGGTAGTTTCGAACTGCTGACCTTCCGGTTCACAGCCTGATTCGTAACCACTACGCTACTAATAGTATATTTAATTGCTATCTGTGACTCTGCTTTTGCAATCCTATTTGTATCTTTTGCCTATTTTTCTATTGTTGATGCATTTTCATATTGATCTCTAGTAACTTCTCATATGGTAATGGTGTTACCCCTAATAAGTGTTCTTACTCTGGAGCAGTGGAGCCAAATTCACCAACTATAAGTTACAGAGAAAAAGAAAAGTCTCGTTAAAGGTGGCACCATTAGGGATTCTATGGCAACACAGCTGTCTAATTGGAGTTTTACATTACTCAAGTCACAAGTCAAAAGATAATCACAAAATGCCAATGTCAAACAGAACAATCAGATAAAACAATTAGAATGTCATTTGTGTTTGATTCATAAGAAATCAGCCTCTGTATCTTAATGTCCCTCCCAGAAGAATTGTCTAGATGGCCGTATTATGATATATCTAGCCTTGAGCAACACAAAATTCCACAGAGGTTGGGGTGAAGAACGGTGTAAATATGGCATGAGTTAGGCTAACTAGAACCATGGGTTATGTTAGGATAATCCTTCAAGTTAGTACTTTAATACGTTACACTGGTAATTTTTGAAATTTATGACTTTTGCATTCATTTTTAATATTTGTGCCAGCCAAGATTCCCTGTTTAAAAAATGGCAAGGTTTGTGTGGGTAAATAAAAACGGGAAGGAACACAAGAAGGCAGACACAATAGAATATATAAGGTTTAAAAAATTAAAGACCACTAGGCCACAAGTCTGTTTGAAGCACAAAGTTAGTGGTTCAAGCTTACTAGCTCTCCTTTTTAACCCTATATATATCTGCAATGAGTCAGAACTGACTTGATGACACTTAACAACAATAACAATAAAGATGTACATATAGCTAAAAACAGACAAACACCCCCAAGCCTGAAAAACCATGCATTGTTTGGGGGGCAACGCTAGATAATAAAATGATAATGAAAGCCGAGGAAAGATGTGTTGTAGAAGTTGCATAGTGGTTAAAGCCAGGGAGGAGAGATGGAGATCTAAGCATTATGGAGGTTACACAGTGATGGTTTTATAATTATGTATTATCTATACATTAAAAAACCACCACTTATCTGTCAGTTTGTTGTACTGTGGTGGCTTGTGGTTTGCTGTGATTCTGGAAGCGATGCTATTGGTATTTTAAATACCAGCAGGATCACCCATGGTGGACAGGTTTCTGATGAGCTTACAGACAAAGACAGACTAGGAAGAAGGAGTGTTGTGCCCCTCAGGTTGAAAGGCACTCAAAATGCAACTGGGGAAGAGATGCCACCTCAAAGTAGAGTTGACCATGATGATGTGAATGGAGTAAAGCCCATGGGAGTAAAACCCATGGGACCTTCATTTGTTGATGGGGCACAACTCAAAATGCAGAGAAACAGCTGTAAAACATCCATTAATAATCAGAACAAGTAATGTATGAAGTATGAACCTAGGAAAATTGGAAATTGTCAAATATGAAATGGAATGCATAAACATCGATATCTTAGGCATTAGTGAGCTGAAATAGACTGGTATTGGCCATTTTGAATCTGACAACCATGTGGTTTACTATGCCAGGAATGACAAATTGAAAAGGAATGGTGTTACATTCATTGTTAAAAAGAACATATCCAGATCAGTCATGAATTACAATGCTGTCTGTGATAGGATAATATCCATGTGCTAGTGTACTGATTACGAATTGGGCTGTGAACCTCAAGGTCAGCAGTTTGAAACTACCAGCTGTTCCATGGGAGAAAGATGAGGCTTTCTGCTCCCATAAAAATTTACAGCCTCGGAAACCCTGTACAGGGTCGCTATGAGTCAAAACCGACTCCATGACATATAACAACCACCACCACAGGGAAGACCAGTTAATATCACGATTATTCAAATTTATGCACTATCCACTAAAGCCAGTGAGGATGAAATAGAAGAATTCTACCAACATCTTCAGTCTGAAATTGATCAAGCATGCAATCAGGATGTATTGATCGTAACAGATGATTGGAATGCAAAGGTTGGGAGCAAAGAAGAAGGATCAGTAGTTGGAAAATATGGCCTTGATGATTGAAATGATGCTGGATATCACATGATAGAATTCTGCAAAACCAATGATTGTTCATTTCAAATACCTTCTTTAACACAGCATAAGAGATGACTATACACACGGACCTCTCCAGATTAAATACATAGAAATCAAATTGACTACATCTGCAGAAAGAGATGATGGAAAAGCTCCATATCATCAGTCAAAACTAGGCCAGGGGCAGATTGTGGAACAGATCATCAATTGCTCATATACAAATTCAAACTAAAGCTGAAGAAAATGAAAACAAGTCCATGAGAGCCAAAATATGACCTTGACTATATCCCACCTGAATTTACAGATCATATGAAGAACAGATATAATACATTAACTACTAAGACTAAAGACCAAAAGATGACATCAAGAACATCATACAGGAAGAAAGCAAAAAGGTCAAAATGGATGTCAGAAGAGACACTGAAACTTGCTTTCAAGTGTAGAGATGCTAAAGAAACTGGAAGAAATGATGAGATACAAGAGCTGAACAGAAAATTTCAAAGATCAGCTCAAGAAGATAAAACCAAATATTACAACAAAATGTGCAA
>NW_006408561.1:16306693-16319025 GCF_000296735.1 Chrysochloris asiatica | reverse complement strand
GATATGCAGATGATACAACCTTGCTTACTGAAAGTGAAGAAGACTTAAAATATTTTCTGATGAAGATTAAAGAGCACAACCTTTGGTATGAATTGCATTTCAATGTAAAGAAAAAAATCCTCACAACTGGACTAATAAACAAAATTCTTATCAACAGAGAAAAGTTTGAAATTGTCAAGGACTTCATTCTTGAATCAGCTATCAACACTCATGGAAGCAGCAGTCAAGAAATTAAAGGAAGTATTGCACTGGGCAAATCTGCTGCACAAGACCTTTTTAAAGAGTTGAAGAGCAAAGATGTCAGCTTGAAGACTAAGGTGCACCTGACCCAAACCATGGTATTTTTAATAAACTCATATGCATGCGAAAGCTGGACAGTGAATAAGGAAGACCGTATAAGAATTGATACTTTTTTATTATGGTGTTGGAAGAGAATATTGAAAGTGCCATGGGCTGCCAAAAGGACCAACAGATCTGTGTTGGAAGAAGTGCAGCCAGAATGCTCGTTGGAGGCCAGGATGGCCAAACTTTGTCTCTAATACTTTAGACATACTGTCTGGAGGTACCAGTTGCTGGAGAAGGATATCATGTTTGATAGGGTGGAGGGTCAGAGAAAAACAGGAAGACCCCCCATGAGATGGATTGGCAAAGTGGCAGCATCTATGGGCTCAAGCGTGACAATGATAGTTAGGTTGGCCCAGGATCAGGTGGTGTTTCGTTCTGCTGTGCATGAAGTAGTTATGAGTTGGTACCGACTCGATGGTACCTAACAACATTATCTATATGGTTTTATGCTTTTCAGTATGTCTCCTATTTTTGAAATAAAAATTTTAATAACCTTGAAAGATACAAACTTCAGGATATAAAATTATAGAAAATTAAATCTTCTCTAGATAGTATGATCATAATGGTGTTAAATTTAGAAAGTGCTTTTATAGAAAAAAATTCAAAGAAAATTTAATAAAATATGAAGAGCAGTTGATTTGAGGTTTTTTAAAAAAATAGGGATGGACCTTACAACAAGAGACAGAGTTTTTGAAACATTATTTAAACTAATTGCTAAATTACAACATATAAAATAAATTTTTATAATGGATACACTTTTTAAATATTACCCAGGCTATAGAATGTGATTCTGGGATCTTCTCTTTCAATAGTAGAGAATTTGTTCTCAGGCTGACTCTTGTCTGTAAGCCAGATGACTCTCATGATGCCTTTTGCGCAACATAATTATTTCCTTCCATTTACAGATGAACTTGAGGTCCGTAAAAGTTCTAATTTACAGTAATTGACACTAAGGTCAGTGATGTTACTTACAGTGCCCCCCTAAAGGATTAAAAAACCAAGTAAGTAATTCAAGCTTTATTACTAAACTTAAGAATAAATATAAGAACCAAAAGAGACTTAAAAAAATGGAAGAATATACCATGTTTATGGATAGGAAGACTTTTATGTTGTTGTTGTTAGGAGTCATTGAATTGATACTGACTCATAGCGACCCTATGCACAACAGAATGACACACTACCCAGTCCTGGGCCAGCTTCTCAGTCATTACTTTGCCTGAGCCCATCACTGCCACCACTTTACCAATCCATCTCATCGGGGATATTCTCTTTGTCTCTGACCCTCTACTTAACCAAACATGATATTCTTCTCCAGTGACTGGTCCCTCTTGAAAATATAGCCAAAGTATGAGAGATGAGCCTTGGCCATCCTGGTTTCCAAGGAGCACTCTGGCTGTACTTCTTCCAACACAGATTTGTTTTTTGGCAGTGCATAGTACTTTCAATAGTCTTCTCCAACACCATAGCTGAAATGCATCAATTCTTCTACAGTCTTCCTTATTCACTGCCTAACTTTTGCATGCATATGAGGTTATTGAAAATAACATGGCTTGGGTCAGGCATACCTTAGTTCTCAAACTGTCATCTTTGCTCTTCAGCACTTTAAAGAGGTCTTGTGCAGCAGATTTGCCTAATGCAACACGCTGTTTAATTTTCTCTCTGCTAATTCTATGTGTGCTGAATGTTGAACCGAACAAAATGAAGTCTTTGACAACTTCAATCTTTTCTCCATTTATATGAATGTTGTTTATTGGTCATGTGGTGAGGAATTTTGTTTTCTTTACATTGAGATGCAACCCATACCAAAGGCTGTGCTCTTTGATCTTCATCAGTAAATATTTTAAGTCCTCTTTCCTTTCATCAAGCAAGGTTGTAGCAGCTTGTTAATGAGTCTTCCTCCAATCCTGATGACACATTTTTCTTCATATAATCCAGATTCTCAGATTATTTGTTCAGCATGTAAATTGAATAAGTATGGTGAAAAAAAATACAGCCCTGGCACATACTTTTCCTAATTTTAAACCATTTGGTGTTCCCTTGTTCTGTTTGAACGACTCTTGGTCTATGTACAGGTTCCGTATAAGCATAATTAAGTGTTCTGGAATACTTTGCAATGTTGTTCATAGCTTGTCATTATTCACACATTTGAAAGCCTTTGCCTAGTCAATAAAGCACAGGTAAACATCTTTCTCGTATACTCTGCTTTTGGCCACAATCCATCAGACGTCAGCAGTTATATACCTCATTCTGAATCTGGCTTGAATCTATGGAAGTTCTTTGTCAATGTATGGTTGCAGACATTTTTGAATTTCCTTAGTAAAACATTGTATGCATGGGATATTAACAATATTGCCTGATGATTTCCGCATTCCGTTGGGTCACCTCTCTTTGGAATGGGCACAGATATGGATCTCTTCCAGTCAGTTGGCCAGATAGTTGTCTTTCAAATTTCTTGTCATAGATGAGTGAGTGCTTCCAGTGCTGCATCAGTTTGTTGAAAGGTTTCAATTTGCATTCTATCAACATTGTGAAAATGTCCACATCGCCTAAAGCTATCTATAGATGTGACACAATCCCAATACAGATTACAGCATCATTATTTAAAGAGATGGAAAAACTGATCACTAACTTTATAAAGAAGTCCTGGTGTGGCGCTGTGGGTTAATGTGCTGGACTGCAAAGTTGGTTTGAACCACAAGGTTGGTTGTTCAAGCTCACCAACCACACCTCAGAAACTCTGTACAGCGTCACTATGGCTTGGAACCAGCTTGATGGAACTTAACAATAACAACAACAACAACTTTATATGGAAAGGAAAGAGACCTTGGATAAGCAATACATTGCTTAAGAAGAAGAACAAAGATGGAGGCCTCTCACTTCCTAATCTCAAAATTTACTACACAGCCACAGTGGTCAGAACAGCCTGATAACTGGTACAAGGAAAGATTCATAGATCATTGGAACAGAATTAAGGACCCAGAAGTAAATCGGTCCACATCCAATCAATCAGCTGATCTTTGGCAAAGGGCCAAAACATATTAAATAGAGAAGGGATAGTCTCTTCAACAAATGGTGCTGGCAAAACCGGAAATCCATTTAGAGAAGAATGAAATATTTTACACCATATACAAAACAAAGTCAACATGGATTAAAGGCCTAAATGTAAAACCTAAAACTATAAAGATCATCAATGAAAAAATAAGGACAAATTTAGGGGCTCAAAATCCTGGTGTGGCACTGTGAGCTAATGCGTCAGACTGCAAAGTCGTTTGAACTGCAAGGTCAGTGGTTCAAGCTCACCAGCTGCTCCTTGGAAATCCTATACAGGGTCGCTATGGGTTGGAATTGACTTGATGGCACTTAACAACAACAACAACAATGCATGGCATGGAGTCCTGGTGTCACGCTGTGGATTAATGTGCCAGACTGTAAAACTGTTTGAACTACAATATCAGCAGTTCAACTCACCAGCTGCTCCTTGGAAAACCTATACAGGGTCGCTATGGGTCAGAACTGACTTGACAGCACTTCACAACAACAACAACAATGCATGGCATAAATACACTACTAAATTCACAACAACAACAACAATGCATGGCATAAATACATTACTTAAAACACATAAACAGTAGAAGACAAGACAGATGATTGGAACCTCCTAAAAATCAGACACTTATCTGCACCAATAGATTTTGTCAAAAGAGCAAAAATGTAGCCCACAGACATGAATTTTTTTTTTTGCAATGACATATCAGAAAAGGGACTAGTCTCTAAAATTTGTAGAAAACAACACCTCTGGAGTCCTGGTGTGGTCCTATAGGACTCCAGAGGTATTAGACTGCTAACTATAAGGTTGGCTGTACAAATCCAACAACTGCTCCTTGGAAACCCTCTACAGGGTCGCTATGGGTCAGTACTGACTCCATGGCACTTAAAAACAACAACAACAACAACACCTCTGCAAGAAAAAAATCAAATAACCCAATTAAAAAGTGGGCACAGGATATGAACAGACACTTCACTAAGGAAGACATCAGGGCAGCCAACAAACATATGAAGACATGTTCATGATCAAAACAACAATGGTATATAATCTCACCACAGCATTAATACAAAGTTTAAAAAATCCCGTAGAAAACAACAAATGCTGGTGAGGGTGTTGAGAGACTGGGACCCTCCCACATCGCTGGTTATTGTTAAGTGCCTTCAGGTAGGTTCTGACTAACAGCTACCCAGTCTACGGTTTCTGAGGAGGGGATGGTGGGTTTGAGTTGCTGACCTTGCGGTTCAAACTGACCTTATAGTCCAGTGCATTATCATGCTGTGCCATACCAGAACTCATTGCTGGTGGGACTGTAAAATGGTTCAACTTCTGTGGAAACTGGTATTGCACTTTCTTAGAAATTTGGAAATAGAAATACTGTATGTAATCCCTCTAGTTGCTATAAGAAATAAGAAATAGTTGCCGTAAGAAATAAGAGCCAGAACACAATGTACACTCATATTCATTGCAACACTATTCACAACAGCAAAAAGATGGAGGTAGCCTAAATGTCCATCATTGGAAGAATGGATAAGCAAACTTTGTTGCATACACACAATAGAATACTAGGCAATGTTGAACAATAACGATGAGTCTGTGAAACACCTCATAACCTGGATGATCCTGGAGGGCATCATACTGAGTGAAATTAGTCAATCACAAAAGGACAAATATTATATGAGGCCACTATTGTAAAAACACATGAAAAGCTTTTCATACTAAAAGAAACATTCTTTGATGGTTACCAGCAGTATGAGGGTACACACATGTTAACTTGGGTGACAGGGAGGGCAATGTACAAGGAGAGGGAGGTTGGCATAAGAATGATGAAGACAGGTGAAGAGACAGGGAAGTATGCAATATCTAAAGGGAGTGGAGGTAAATAGTGTTATACACAACCTTGAAATTAACAATGTTCTGCAGGTAGATTCATGAATAGAGACACAGTCTCAAAGGGTATGGGAGAAAGAGTGGGGTATATATATTGTTGTTAAGTGCTGTCAAGTCAGTTGTGACCCACAGTGACCCTGGATAGGGTTTCTGAGGAGCGGCTAGTGAGTTTGAACCACCAACTATGTGGTTCAAACTGACTTTACGGTCAAGTGCTTATCCTACAGTGCTACACTTGTTGTTGTTGAGTACTGTCGAGTTGGTTCTGACCCACTGCGACCCTGTATAGAGTTTCCGAGAAGCAGTTGGTGAGATTAAACCGCCAACTTTGCAGTTCAAACAGCTTTGTAATCTGACGCATTAACCCACAGCGCCACACCAGGACTCCACAGTGCCACACTAGAACTCCACAAATATATATATAAATATGTATTTATACATCCCACAAATATATAAGCTTTGAAAGAGGGTGTAGTTACATGAGTATTTACCTTTCCTGCAAACACAACTATGTATGCATGTATGTATAGCCAAAATAATGAAAACTTCTTAGATATTATTAAGCACATTAAGGCAATGAGTTGCTGCAACTGTGGGCTCAGAACCCAGCTTTCAAGGGTCACTAGGGTCAATTGGCATAATATGGTTCACAAAGATAATGTTCTACATCCTACTTTGGTAAGTAGCATCTGGGATTGTTAAAGCTCAGAAGTGGCCATCTAAGGTGCAGCTATTGGTCTCTCCATGTGCAGAGGAAAGAAGAGTGATAAGAACTGAAGAAGCTTGGAATTAATTAGCCCAATGGACTAATGAAACATGTGAATCTCAGTCTCCATGACTCTGAGATGAGAAGAACTAGATGGTGACTGACTACCACTACTCACTGGTCTGAAAGGGACCACATTACAAGGGCCCGGATAGAGGAGCAGAATATGTGAAACTAAGCTCAAATACTAAAAGTAATACAGAAACGGCTACAATCATACATTGACAGAGAACTTCCAGAGGTTCAAGCCAGATTCAGAAGAGGCCATTGGAACAAGGGATATCATTGCTGATGTCTGATGGATCTTGGCTGAAAGCAGAGAATATCAGAAAGATGTTTACTTTCACATTATTGACTACACAAAGACTTTTGATGGTGTGGATCATGACAACCTATGGACAACATTGTGAAGTATGAGTATTCCAGAACACTTAATTGTGCTCATGAGGAATCTGTACCTGGACCAAGAGGCAGTTGTTTGAACAGAACATGGGAACCCTGAATGGTTTAAAATTAAGAAAGGTATGTGACAAGGTTGTATTCTTTCACCATACTTGCTCAACCTGTATGCTGAGCAAATACTCCCAGAAGCTGGGTTCTGTGAAGAAAAATGTGGCATCAGGATTGGAGGAAGACTCGTTAACAACCTGCGATACGCAGATGATACAACCTTGCTTGCTGAAAGTGAAGCAGACTTAAAAAATTTACTGATGAAGATCAAAGACCACTTCGGTATGGATTACATCTCCATGTAAAGAAAACAAAAATCCTCACCACTGGACCAATAGACAACATTCTTATCAATGGAGAAAAGATTGAAGTTGTCAAGGACTTCATTCTTCCTGGATCAATCATCAACATTCATGGAAGCAGCAGTCAAGAAATAAAATGACGTATTGCATTAGGCAAATCTGCTGCACAAGACCTTTTTAAAGTGTTGAAGAGCAAAGATGTCCTCTTGAGGACTAAGGTGAGCCTGACCCAAGCCATGGTATTTTCAATAACATCATATGCATGCGAAAGCTGGACAGTGAATAAGGAAGACTGTAGAAGAATCGATGCTTTTGAATTACAGCGTTGGAGGAGAATATTGAAAGTGCCATGGGCTTCCAACAGATCTGTGTTGGAAGAAGTGAAGCCAGAGTGCTCCTTGGAGGCCACGATAGCCAAACTTCGTCTCTCATACTTTGGACATGTTGTCAGGAGGGACAAGTCACTCAATAAGGATATCATGTTTGATAGGGTAGATGGTCAGAGAAAAAGAGGAAAACCCCTCGTGAGATGGATTGGCAAAGTGGCAACATCAATGGGCTCAAGTGTGGCAACAGTAGTGAGGTTGGCCCAGGATCAGGCAGTGTTTCGTTTTGTTGTGCATAAGGTCGTTATGAGTCGGTACCAACTCGATGGCACCTAACAACAATAACAAACTCTAAATTATTTTAAAAAGGAAAAACAAAATATGACTGGGCTTACTAGTCAGAAAGAGACTGGAAGAACCTGAAACTACGGCCTCAACCACCCTTCAGATCTGGAATGGAAATTACCCTTATCGCCTAACTTTTAGTCAACCAGTAGATAGGTATATAGTGCGGACAACAAAACTAGTAAATATGCTCACCATGGAATGGTAATCACTCAAAATCAAAAGGGTAACATCTACCTAAGGACAAAGTTGAGAAGGGATGGGAAGGTAGATGGAATGGAAATAGGAACCACAGGGAGGTTGTTGCATGGAAGGGATTGCAATCATTGAGATTAAACAATGTGTATGATTTACTGCATGTAAAACTGAAAGATCTTGTCTGTATACCTTCACTTAATAAAAAGATTTTGCTTTTTTTTTTTTTTTTTTAAACTCTCATGTTTTTTTATTAAATAGAGAATAAAAAGCAGAAATTATAAATATATGTAGGTTAGTCTTTCAATTAGTGACGCTCTGGGGGCACAGGGTTAAGTTTTCAGCTGCTAACAGATAGCTCAGCAGTTTGAATCCCCTTAGCACTCTGCATGAGAGAGATGTCATTGGAGTCTACTTCTGTTAAGATTTTCTGCTGTGGAATTCCTATGGGGTAGTTGTACTCTGTCCTGTAGGTTTCCTATGAATCAGAATTAACTCAACAGTGATGGGTTTGTCTTTCAATTCTGCCTATTAGCAGCTGGCATACAAATTGTGACCATGAGTCAACTTTTAAAGATTTAATTTCTTACTGCTCTCTTGTGGCCATTCAAATGTATTGTCCAGATGTGCCCCCACACTCTTCCTTTTTGTTTTCTTAAAAAAGCTGATCCCATAATATTAATAGGAAAAAAATTCCAAACAGAATGATCTAATTTTAATTTTGGGGCAAGTATTTTCAACAGTTGAACATGAAGACTGCAAAATAAGTCATTTTGTTATTGAGTTCTGGAATGGACTTGCAAAATAGGGAAGGACTGTAAGTTTATTCCTTTTTTAAAAATAAAAGAAACCACATTATTAGTCATCTATGAAGTCATCAAAAGGCTGAGATCCAAAATAGTTTTGGCCATTCTGAAGGTAAAAAATGCAACTCCCATTTTGTTCTCTTACTATGGTTTTGGGGGTTTCAATAGGGTCTACTTTAGTCATAATTTAAAACAGTCTGTTTTTAGGGAGAAAGAAGAATTCAAATGATGACTAGAGGGTAAAAATATGATATATTAGGGAATAAAATTATTCTGTTACATTTTGGCCTTTTAATTCTGTCTTGTGGGTAATGAGGACCCAGGAACTGCATTATCATCAAACATAAGATAGAATGAATTTAAATGCCTGACTCATCCAGTCCTAAGAGTCAGTGGTGCAAATTATGATGTTGTCTAACAAATCTCTACTCTACTTCACTTCAGTTCCTATGACTATTTTTATTCAAACATGGCAAACTGTAACTATAGTTCTTAATCACTTTGCCATAATTAACATATATAAGAGTAAGCCAAAAAGTATTGCTACAAAATCATACAAATGTTTACTAAACAAAACTATCAAAATATGAAGCAATTATTTTTCCATATATCCTTCATCTGTATCTAGATGAAAGCAACATTCCTACCTCTCTAGCCTTTCCCTGAAGAACTCTGCAGTTTTCATATTACAGTACCTGAAAGTGGCAATTTTGGGACTCAAATCAAGTTTTTAAAAAAATGGTCTTTGAGTTTTGAGAACAAAAAGAAGTCTAAAAGGGCAAGATCAAGGTTATAGGGTAGATGGGGTAAGGTTTCCAAATGAAATTCTTGTAGGACAGTTTGCTCCCCGTGAAAAATAAGCAGGTGTATTGTTGTGATGGGAAAAAAAAAAAATGTTGTCTATGCAAGTTTCCTAGCCTTTTCCTTACCAATGCAATTTTCAATTTTCTCAAAATTTCTTTATAATAAGACCCCATGATTGTCCTGTGTCTGTTGAGAAACTTGATGAAGATGAGCCTTACGGAATCTGAAAAAAAAAAAAAATCACCATAATCTTCTGAGCTGACCTCTCTGCCTTGAATTTAGCTGGTCCAGGAAATCCCATTGGAAGCTACTGTGGAGATTGGATGTTTTTTGAAGGCACCCTAAGGAGGATAAGACAAATGTATAACTTTGAGAGCTTATCTGTTGCCTTCACTGATCACAGAGACATATTTAACATGTTTTGGTGGTTGTGTGCTTTTGAGTCAGTTATAACTGATAGCAACTCTGTATAGGGTCTCTGGTAGTGTTGTGGTTACGAATCAGGCTGTGAACCTTAAGGTCAGCAGTTCAAAACTACCAGCTGTTCCACGGGAGAAAGACGAGGCTTTCTGCTCCTGTCAAGATTTATAGCCTCGGAAACCCTGTACAGGGTCGCTATGGGTTGGTACTGACTCAATGGCACTTAACAACAATCTTTTTAGGAGCAGAAAGCCTCATCTTTCTCACTTGGAGTGCCTGGTGAACTTGAATTGTTGACCTTGCCCACCACCTAACCCACTATGCTATGAGGCTATATATAAGTATATATGGTAGTGGTGGGTGGTGGTTTTGTGCCGTGGAGTTGGTACTGACTCATTGCGACCCTGAACAGGGTTTCCGAGGCTGTAAATCTTTATGGGAGCAGAAAGCCTCATCTTTCTCCCGCGGAACATCTGGTAGTTTCAAACTGCTGACCTTGCATTTTGTAGACTGATTCATTACCACTATGCTACCAGAGCTCCTTATAAGTATATATAGTTGTTATATATACTTAATAACAACTAAGTATATATGTTGTTATTAAGTTCCATCAAATTGGTTAGATTCAGCCACCCTGTGTAGGGTTTCTGCGGAGTGGCTGGTGGGTTTCAACTACTGATCATGCAGTTCAGTCTGACTTTGTAGTCCAGTACTTATGATTTGTTTTTGACTTCTAGCTGCCCTGCATAGGGCTTCCAAGGAGTGGCTGGTGAGTTTGAACTACCAACCTTGCAGTTCAAACTGACTGTGTATATATATATATATATATATATATATATATATATATATATACTCCCTACTGCTTTGATACTGTCAGTTATACTACTAGTAGTCCAAATACCAGCACGGTCACCCATGGTGGACTGATTTCAGTGTAACTTTCAGATTAAGACAGACTAGGAAGAAAGGCCTGGGCATCTACTTCCAAAAATTAGCCAATAAAAGTCCTATGAACCTCATTGTGCTGGAAGATAACTACCCTAGGTTAGAAGGCACAAAACTATTACCACAATAATCAACTCTAACATACCATCGGAGTCCTCGTGTGGCACTGTCCAATAAGCATTGGACTGATAAACACAAGGTCTGTGGTTCAAACCTACCAGCTGCTCCTCAGAAATTCTATACAGAGTTACTATGCCAGAACTGATTGGAGGATACTTAGCAACAACAACAACAACAACAACAAGAAGCATACCATTTATCATGAAGATGTCACCAAAACCAAGAAAAGCAAACCCACTCTCATTGACTCTATGTGGGTTCACAGTGACCCTACAGGACAGAGTGGAACTGCTCCCTAGGGGTTCTGAGACTTTAATTTTTATTATTGAAAGTTTTTATTGTAAATTGAGTGAAAGGTTACAGGGCAGATCATCAGTTTTACATTCAACATATCATACACCATGTTTCATTACAATAATGATTATAATCCCTTCCATGTACCATCAGTTAACAGTTGTTGTTGTTGTTGTAATGTGCCGTGGAGTCGGTTCCGACTCATAGCGACCGTGTACAGGGTTTCTGAGGCTGTAAATCTTTACGGGAGCAGAAAGCCTCATCTTTCTCCCACGGAGCAGCTGGTAGTTTCAAACTGCTCCCCCTGAGGTTCACAGCCCGATTCATAACCACTACGCTACCAGAGCAGTATTTCTCTCTATTCACTTTAGCTTTTCTTTTTTTTTTAAATACTCAGGCATATATAATTATTTAAACCACCAAGAGCACATTCTGCAGGTCTGCCTCCTGGCAGCCAGCTCTTGTTCTCTCTCTTCCCATGAACCTAGAGTCCTCATCTGCTGCCTCTCTCCATGTCCCTATCTCTGCCTCCATCTCTGGTGTCGCTGCTTCTCTGGATAAAGTCCTGCATTCCGCTTGTGCTCTTCTTCCTTGATGATCCTAGGGTCCTTTGTTTCTGGACTGTAAAATTAAGTACTACCCCATTTTTGTTACAAAACTTCTACCTTTACAGTTGTGACAGTTGCAATTAGTCATGATAACTATTACTCACTATTGAATCACAAAAATTTCATCACCATCTCTTTTAACCATATCCATCTAGACAAGATAAAAACTATTCAGTGGGGACTCTTTCTTCACCCCCACACTCTTAAACTAAACTTCCTCTTGAAACCTTGTAAACCAGTCACTTCATGCCTCCATCACCTCCTCAATTTAGGTAGCCTATTTCTAAGTTCCACCACTCCTCTGTCAGTTTATTGTACTGTGGTGGCTTGTGAGTTGCTGTGATTCTGGAAGCTATGCCATGGGTATTTTAAATACCAGCAGATTTGCCCATGGTGGACAGGGTTCAGATGAGCTTACAGATGAAGACAGACAAGGAAGAAGGAGTGACAAACTATTTCCGAATATTTAGTCACTGAAAACCTTGTGAATAGCAGAGAAACACTGCCAGATATAGTGCCAGAAAATGAGCCCCTCAGATGGGAAAGCACTCAAAATGTGAATGCGGAAGAGCTGCCTCCTCAAAGTAGAGTTGACCATGATGACGTGAATGGAGTAAAGCCTGTGGGAGAAAAGCCCATGGGACCTTCATTTGCTGATGGGGCAAAACTAAAA
>NW_006408561.1:16279230-16302007 GCF_000296735.1 Chrysochloris asiatica | reverse complement strand
TTACATTTATTCCTAAATATTTCATCCTTTGGTTGACTATTTTAACTGGTATTGATTTCCTAATTTCCTTTTCAGCATTGTCATTAGTAGTATAGGGGAACCCAACTGATTTTTGTATGTTGAGTTTTGTATGATGTCACTTTGCTGAATCTTCCAATGAGTTCTAGTATTTTTTTGCTGAGTCTTTGGGGATTTTCTGTGTATAGGGTCAAATCATCTGCAAATAGAGAGAAATTAATTACTTTCTCTTTGCCAATTTGGATGCCTTTAATTTCCCAGAGCCTTATAGCTCTGGCTAAGACTTCCCAAACAATATTGAATAGGAGTGATGATAAAAGGCATCCTTGTCTGGTACCTGTTCACATGGGGAAGGCTTTCAGTTTCTCTCTATTGAGAATGATGTTAGCTCTTGGTGGGAGTGTCCCTCCTCAGAAGGTTCTGGTATTGGGCTCAGGATTCCACCTAATATCCTATACACTGCAACAGCTCTGCGAGTGGACTATTTCACTGGGCAAGTTCTAGAACTCCTTTTAGGTATTCCAATTTGTTATAGGCTGAAGACAGGATTATAAGCCTTCTGTAATCATATGTTCTGATATTCCTTTCTATCCCTCAAGTGTCTATTTTATAGTACTAGGCAAGGGAAGCCAATATTTATAAGACAGTCAGGCATCTTAGTATTATTTTCCTTCTTCAAACTATGCATAGATCCCTGTATCACAGAGCCCTGTTGTTCCTAGGTTGAGCATTCCTCACAATTTACCTCTGTCTCACTTTGCCCATACAAGCCTATCTCATTGTTTCCCTATCTACCTTGTTGTTCCACTTTCCACCTTCTTGTGTATTGCCCTCCTCAACACCTGATATGTGTGTGAAGCTTCAAATTTTGATGTCAGTAGAGTGCCTCATCTTTCTCCCATGAAGTGACTGGTGGATTCGAACCGCTCACCTTTCAGTTAGTAGCCCAACTCTTAACTCAGTGTAGTGGCACAGGAAAATTTTATTCTGTTATGTATAGGGCTGTCATGAACTGGAACTGATTTGATGATAGCAATCCATGCTGCTAATTCTCCTGGAGGATGAAGTCCATGCTGTTCCAGGCATTGTGCTATAGAGATAAAACTGGGCTCAGAATTAGATGCCTTTGATCAATATGTACTGGATCAGTGTCTATATGCTAGGCCCTGGGGATACATTAGTGGCTACCCATCCCCAAAGGAATAGCCATTTTCCTCATGAAGTTTATAATCTACTCTATGAGGCAGACATAGTCAACGAATGAACATGAAACAGTAAAAACTACAGCTATCATAAATGCTACTTGCTTGGAAGACCAGAGGGTGCTTTCCTGAAATGTAATGATATGGCCAGGATGTGAAGACAAGTTAGAACTGATGAGGCAAAGAGTGGGGAAGGATCATAAAGAATAGGATGTACAAAGACCCTGTAAGTGAAAGGGAGCAATTGAATTTTCTTGAAATGAAGCCATGGTCAATTATTTTATAAAGAAAGCAAGAACAAGTACAAAATTATTGAAAGCTGTTGAGGTAATTTCATGGGCTTAGTCAAGTTGTTATTTTGTCTTTGTTATAAGAGTAGGGGAAAGACATCGACACATTCTAAGCAGGTGATGATAGGATCTCCTTGTGTTTGAAAAAAGATAATTTTACTTGATGCATGAGAAATGGATAGACAGGGATCCGAGTGATGAGAGGAGAACTTTGAAAGCTATTGCAGTAATCCAGGTGAAAGGTAATGGTAGCACTGGATCAGTATTAGGAAAATGTGAACAAAGATTTATAGGAAGTACAATCGTCAAAACTTAGTGATGCATTGGGTAGATAGTAGAGGTAAAAGATGTAGATATAGTCAGGATGATTTCTTGGTTTCAAGCTAACATAGCATGTTCTATGCTTGTTCTATTCAGTAAGATCAGAATACCAGAAAGTGACCAAGTTTGTGAGAATGGTTGAATTTAAGTTGCATGTTAAATCTTCAAGTAGAAAGATATTAAGAAGGTGATTGTGTCAATGAAGGATTCAGAAAAATAGTTTATTCAGGAAATGAGAAATTTGAGTAAACTTGATATCCTAATGTGTGAATTTTTATGAGATTTACAAGCTACCCAAAACTGACAAAAAGAATGGACCTTTTAAGTGAAACTTGAAGAACATCAATGTTTACCTAATAAGTGAAATGATGATGATAATAATGAGACTACAAAGGAGAATAAGAAAATCTATTGGAGAGAATAGAGTAAAATCATGAGAACATAAAGAGAGCAGTGCAAGAAGATTGGAATTCAAGAAGAAGAAGAAGAAGAAGAAGAGGAGGAGGAGGAGGAGGAGGAGGAGGAGGAGGGGGGGGAGGAGGAGGAGGAGGAGGAGGAGGAGGAGGAGGAGGAGGAGGAGGAGAAGGAAAAGAAAAGAAAAGAAGAAGAAGAAGAGGAGGAAGAAGAAGAAAGATAAACATGTCAAGCAACTCGTTGTTGTTGTTAAGTGCCATTGAATCAGTTCCAACCTTGCAGTCCTGCCCTTATTCTACAGAGCTACACCAAGTAATAATAAATAATAGCTGCTGACACCTATAGCATTTACTATGTCCCATACTTTTCTCAGCACTTTGCTGATATATTAGACTCATTCTAATATATATATATATATTAGACTCATTCAAACACCTCTCAAAAACACCTATAGTATGATGTAGATACAGTTGCCATCCCATTACATAGAGGAAGAACGTGAGCAGTTAAGTTTCTTACTTGTGGTTACACACTAGTGAAGAGAAACTAGGATTTCAACTATGGCAGTCAAATTCACAGCTCTATTCTTTGTTTACCACTTGGTTGTTCTGACTCTTAAACATTCAAACATGAAGAGAGAAAAAATGTTTTTCACTTTTATGACATTGAGGTTAATCATGACTTTACTACAAGCTGTTTGAGTGGAAAGATGGAGGCAGGTGCCTCACTGGGATGAAATGGAGAGCCAGGGAAGTGAAGAAATGGACACTGTATTTAGACATAGCTGTAGACACTGTTTTTGAGAAGCATGACTCTGACAAATATAGCTTAAACCAGCCCCAAGATAAAGTTATATAAGGAGGAATTCTATGAGGAAGGACAACTACGAAGACTTCAAAGATTGGGAACCTTTCTTGATAGAAAGATTGGAGTCTAATGCATCAGACTCAGTTCTGTTTTAAAGGGAGCCAAAATAATCTGGTTACCTGTATTGTTGTTGTTATTAGGTGCCATCGAGTTGGTACTGACTCATAGCAACCTTATGCACCTCAGAATGAAACACTGCCCAATCCTGGGCCAACCTCACTACTGTTGCTATGCTTGAGTCCATCGCTGTTGCCACTTGGCCAATCCATACTTAGAGGAGGCAGCTCTTCCCCAGTCGCATTTTGAGTGCCTTCCAACCTGAGGGACTCATTTTCCAGCACTATATCTGACAGTGTTTCTCTGCTATTCATAAGGTTTTCAGTGATTAAATATTTGGAAGTAGTTCGTCACTCCTTCTTCCTAGTCTGTCTTCATCTGGAAGCTCATCTGAAACCTGTCCACCATGGGTGACCCCGCTGGTATCTAAAATACCGGTGGCATAGCTTTCAGAATCACAGCAACTCACAAGCCACCACAGTATGGCAAACTGACAGATGAGTGGTCTATTAAAATCAGTTAAAAACTGCTTCATTCATAATTACCATGCATGGGTTCATGGCTGTCATACATACATGCAAATCCAAACACTTATTCCAGCACTTCATATGTAGCAGAGAGAGATATGGTGATGGGGAAAGTCACTTTGAGGTTAGAGGACTTGAGTTTTTCCTAAACTCTCCACTGTGATTTTGAATACATTTGAATCTCCCTTCTATTCAGCTGTTTTTATTGTCATGTTAGATGCCTCAGAGACACCCTGTCTGATGGAGTAGAACTGCATTTTGGGGGTTATCAAGCTGTAATCTTTATGGGAGCATATTGCCAGGTCTTTGACACATAGTGCTGATAGGTGGATCTTAACTGCTACCCTTTGGGTCAGCGACTGAGCCCTTAACTGTGGTTATCACCAGAAAAGCCATCCTCTCTCAGTATTGTTGATAGGATTAAGAATGAAAATACTTTGCTAAGTACACAGCTTTATACAAATGTTAGGTACTAATATGATAAACTGATACTGAAAGACGAAAGGAGAGAACTTGGCTTTTGATAGTTTTATTAGATTGGAACAAGTATAAGCCTTGGGCAGTACAAATGGTTAACCCAATTGGCTAACAGAAAGATTGGAGGTTTGAAGCTATCTTGAAATGCTATGGAGAAAAACATGACAATCTGTTTCTGAAACATCAGCCTCTTTTTTCCTCTGATACACTTTATGAAAACTGGTCTTTGAAAAACCTAGAGGGTGTTTATTAACGACTTGTGGATAAATTAATTTTTTTTTTTTTTTTAATTTGGGGAAGGACTAGAAGAAATAGCATTAGACCACTAGGGTAAGATTAGGATCACTCTGACCCTTGCTTGAACACCATTGGTATGAGCATGTTGGCCAACAGAAGGGAAGTTTTATGTTGGCAGTAGTGACATAACAGGCGTTTAACATAAATATTTGCTGATTGATTGATTGAACTGGGCATATCATCAACATTGCAGCACACAAGGTTTCGACAAGTGATCTTATGAGAGTTACAGGAATGAGACTGCCAGCTATATGGCAGGCACACATTTCCTGAACAGCCACATTGCAATGCCCCCCAGTGAATTGCCCACCAGTACCAATTAAATGTTGTTGTAGTTAAACCTTCAGGGTGGTAGAAAACTGATCTTTAGGACAGCTTAGGATTCCTTGGGGAATAACCAGTTCTAAAATGCTAGAGTTTCACACATATTTTAAGGAGGACGTGTAGGAAGATGAAAGACAGCTGAGCGATGTCTGACCAGACTGGGATGCTGTTTGAGAATGTCTAAGTCTTTAGAAACCATAAGACTCAGGGCTCTTTCAGAAATTACACAATACACTCCAAAATATTTCTTTAATTGTACATAACTCTTCAATACAGTTTAAAAAGGAATTGCCTTTTCAAGTGGATAAAACAAATATGGATGACAAAAGCTATAACAAACATAGTAAGGGAACTACAGAACGTAGATATTGCAGAAATGAAAGAGTGAATATATGTTTGGGTCTGCAGGACCTAACCGCACTAATAGGAAGAATGCAAAAGACTGTTGGCATTTCTTCCCCGATTCTCTAGAGCAGTTATCATTCTGCACACTGTTGGGTCTTAGTACATCACCCATTGATAAGACTGTTGTTTATTGGTTCAGTGGTGAGGATTTTTGCTTTCCTTACATTGAGATGTAATCTGTACCAAAGGCTGTGCTCTTTAATCTTCATCAGTAAATGTTTTAAGTCCTCTTCCCTTTCAGCAAGCAAGGTTGTATCATCTGCATATTGCAGGTTGTTAATGAGTTTTCCACCAATCCTGATGCCATGTTTTTCTTCATAGAACCCAGCTTCTAGGATTATTTGCTCAGCATACAGTTTGAATAAGTATGATGAAAGAATACAACCTTGTCGCACACCTTTCTTCATTTTAAATCATTCAGTGTTCCCATGTTCTGTTTGAATAACTGCCTCTTGGTCCAGGTACAGATTCCTCATGAGCACAATTAAGTGTTCTGGAATACTCATACTTCGCAATGTTGTCCATAGCTTGTCATGATCCACACAATTGAAAGCCTGTGTAGTCAATAAAGCATAGGTAAACATCTTTCTGATATTCTCTGCTTTCAGCCAAGATCCATCAGATATTAGCAATGATATCCCTTGTTCCACGGCCTCTTCTGAATCCGACTTGCACCTCTGGAAGTTCTCTGTCAATGTATGATTGTAGCTGTTTCTGTTATTACCTTTAGCAAAACTTTACTCGCATGGGATATCAAAGAGATTGTCCGATGATTTCTGCATTCCGTTTGTGATTGGTATTTAACTATTAAATTGAAAATGACTAGTAGTTTACCATCTGTGGGCAGTCAAATATTGAAATTAAAATAGAGTATTAAAAATATAGCATTAAAAGTATAGTTTGTAGTCCAGAAACAGAAGACCCTAGGACAATCAAGGGAGAAGAACACAAGCGGAAGACAGGACCCTATCTAGTGAAGCAGGGACACCAGAGTTGGAGGCAGAGATGGGGACATGGAGAGAAGGAGGAGCTAAGGACTCTAGATTCCTGGAAAGAGAGGGAATGAGAGCTGGCAGACAGGAGGCAGGCTTGGAGAATGTGCACTATGGTGGCTTAAATTATTATGTATGCCTGTGTGCTTTGAAATATAGAAGAACTAAAATGAATAGAGAGAAATACTGTTAACTGATGGTACATGGAGGGGATAATAATCATTGTAATGAAACAAAGTATGTGATTTATTGAATGCAAAACTGATGATCTGCCCTGTAATCTTTCACTAAATTCCTAGTATGGCTAAACTCAGTGTTAACTCATGAAGGACCTAGACCTTCCATGTGTTAGTACTCACTGATGAATTTCATTTCCTTCCTTGGCTGGAGGAGTCAAAAACAGCTTCTTGGGAACTCCAAGCAGTCAGAAGGACAATGTCACTTTTCTCTACTAGCAAGACAACTCTGCCCTGCTCAGTTCTGAGAGGTAGCCACTCTGGATTTTCCTTACGCTTTTGTTCCTATGCAGTGTGGCAGTGTTAAAGCTTGGTGTTGGTGGTTATGTGCCGTAGAATCAGTTCCAACTCATAACCACCCTGCATAGGGTTTCCAAGGCTGTAAATCTTTACGGGAACAGAAAGCCTCATCTTTCTCCCTCAAAACAGCTGGTAGTTTCAAACTGCCGATTCTAGTTCAACTCATACCTGATGATACCATAGTCTCTGTGTCTAGGTGCACTTATTTACATCTTATTTACTTAACAACAAAAGCCATCTTACTTCCATTCTTAGACCACATAACAAGGTCTCAGTGTCACTGACAGCAGCTCTGTCCTAGCCTACAATGCTTCTTTCCCACTCTGAATAAAAAGTGATAAGAATGATGTTATTCTAATATGTTATTCTGTTCTGACTAGAATAAAAAAGGAGCACGCATTGGTGACAAGAGCTGACATGTCTCATCATTGATGGCTGCTGTGATTGAGCATTGTTTCTGAAAACAAAACTCAGTGTCTGAGATACAGTGTCTGCTCAGTGGAGAGTCAAACTAACTGATGGGTTAATGTCTCTCTGCTTACCTTCCCCTCATTACTGTGGTTCCTCAGGGAACCAAGTGTACACCTAGGTAAGAGTTCAGCACAAGTGGCTGCAAAGGGAGATTCCACCAAGTAAGGTAGTCTAGTATTCAGATATAATAATATTTCCATACCTGTCCTGACACCAAATATTGTTGTTGGGTGCCATTGAGTTGATTCCAAATCACAGTGACCCATGTGAAAGTAGAACTGCCCCATAGGGTTTTCTTGACATCAAATAGCATCATTCATTTTATTTCATTACTTTCAAAGTGTTACTGAATTATTATTTCAAATAAAAATAAGCTCTACCCAGTAGGATTAATCTATACAATCTTTTAATTATAAATGTGTCAAGAACTCTTGATTGCAACTATATATCATTTGTTGTACTTTTATTCTCAAAACTTTAAAGCAAATAGAATAAGTGAAGAAGTAAAAGAGCTGAACAGGAAAGTTCAAAGGGCACCTTGATAAAACAAAGTCAAGTATTATGATGAAATGTACATTTCTCAAGCTGAAAGAACTGAAGAAAAAAAATCAAGTCTTGACCTGCAGTATTCAAGGATTCTATTGGAAATATATTGAATGAAGCATCAAAAGAAGATAGAAAGAATATAGAAACTCATTGTATCAAAAGGAAATGGTTGATGTTCAGTCACTTCAAGATGTAGCATATAATCAAAAGCCATTGGTACTGAAGTCCAAGGTGCACTGAAGGCATTGGCAAAGAACAAGTCTCCATGAATTGATGGAATACAAATTGAAAAACTTCAACAAACTGATGCAGCACTAGAGGCTCATCCATGCCAAGAAATTTGAAAAAAACTACCTGGCCACCTGATTGGAAGAGATTAATTTTTGTGCCCATTCTAAAGAAAGGCGACCCAAAAGAATGTGGAAATCATCATACAATGTCGTTAATATTACATGCAAGTAAAATTTTGCTAAAGAGCCCTCAAAAATGGATACAACAGTACATTGACAGGGAACTTCCAGAGGTTCAAGCCGGATTCAGGTAAGGGGGTGGAACAAGGAACATCAGATGAATCTTGGCTTAAAGTAAATAATACCAGAAAGATGTTTACCTGCGTTTTATAGACTATGCAAAGGCTTTCAACTGTGTGGATCATGATAAGTTATGGACAACATTGCAAAGTATGGATATCCCCAAACATTTAGTTGTGCTCATAAAGAACCTATACATAGACAAAGATGCAGTCATTTGAACCTTTGAACAGAACAATGGGACACTGAATGGTTTAAAATCAGGAAAGGTGTGTGTCAGGTTTGTATTCTTTCACAATACTTATTCAATCTGTATGCTGAGCAAATAATTCGAGAAGTTGATAAGTTGATAATATGAAGTAAAGCATGGCATCAGGATTGGAGGAAGACTCATTAACAACCTGCAATATGCAGATGATACAACCTTGCTTGCTGAAAGTGAAGAAGTCTTAAAATACTGATGAAAATCAAAGACCACAGCCTTCGGTATCGGCTGCACCTCAATGTAAAGAAAACAAAAATCTTCACCACTAGACAAATAACTACATCATGAAAAATGGAGAAAAGATTGAAGTTGTCAAAAACTTCATTTTGCTTGGGTTCACTATCAATACTCATGGAAACAGTAGTCAAGAAATTAAATGATTTATTACATTAGGCAAAGCTGCTGCAAAATACCTCTTTAAAGTGTTGAAGGGCAAAAATATCAGTTTGAGGACTAAGGTGCTTCAACCCATAGCCTCAAATGCATGTGAATGTTGGACAGTGAATTAATAAGGCCATACCAGTATTGATGCATTTGAGTTATGGTGTTGGAGAAGAATATTGAAAGTGCCATGGACTATCAGAATAACAAACAAGTCTGTGTTGGAAGAAGTACAGCCAGAATGCTCCTTAGCAGCACGGATGGTCAGACTTCATCTTTCATACTTTGGACATACAAGAGTGAGTCCAAAATTATCTGCACTCTAGTTATATTAAAACGTCTGTCCACATCCCTGGCTGATGACAACATAGAGCATGCATGTGAAATGATTCTGTGCAATAGATGAGTGACAGTGGATTATGTGGCGAGTCATTTACAAATCAGCCGTGGCTCTGCCTATGAAATAATCTATCGTAGAATTGGATTTCGAGAAGTTTTTTTGAGATGGGTACCAAAACAACTCACAGAATAGCATAAACAGAATCATTTAGACATCTGTAACCAAAATCTGGGCTGATACTCAGTAGCAGATAAAAAGTTTCTTTTTAAAATGATCATCACTACTCGATGGCACATAACAACAACAACAACAACAGTGATGATACATGAATTTATTACTACAAGTCTAAGAGTAAACGGTAGAGGATGAAATGGAAACATCCTCAATTGCCAATCAAGAAAAAGTTCAAAAGTCAATCATAAGCTGGAAAACTGATGCTTATGGTTTTCTGGGATTCTCAGAGGTCAGTATTGGAACACTATTAGGAAAAAGGTTCAATAATAAACAGTGCTCCTTACAGTGAGAGCTCACTAAAGAGCTGAAGCCTAAACTTTGGATTAAAGCAGAGAACTGTTATCCAAGGGTGTTGTGATCTTGCAGAACAATACACATCTGCACACCTCTATCCACACTGTTGACACTCTGCAAAAACTTCCATTTGAAGTGTTAAAGCACCTTCCCTATAGTCCTGATCTTGCTCCATCAGACTTTCACCTGTTTGGTCCCCTGAAAGCAACCCTTTGAACATGAAGAGTCACCTCTGATGAAGAAGTGAAGCATTCGTGGCTCACAACTCAGCCTAAAACAGTTTAAAATAAGGGAATTGGAAAATTTGTTGACAGACAGACAAAGTGTATTGAAAAGAACGGTGACTATGTCAAAATATGATGTATTTGTGTTTTCTACAAGTTGATTAAAATAAATTCTCCAGCCAGCATGTAGATCATTTTTGACTCACCCTCATCTTATTAGTAGGGACCAGTCCCTGAAGAAGGATACCAGGCTTGGTACAGTGGAGGGTCATCAAAAAAGCAGAAGACCACCCCCAACGAGATGAAGTGGCACTGTGGCAGTAGCAATGGTCTCAAGCATAATGATTGTGAGAATGGCACCAGGTCAGTGTTTTGTTCTGTTGTTGGAACTGACTGGACAGTACCTAACAACAACAATTTATTCATTTAGTAGATATCTGAATATCTACTACAAGGACCCCTATTAGTGTAGTAGATTATGTGATGGGCTGCTAAATGCAAAATCAGTAGTTCGAATCTACCAATTGCTTTATGGGAAAAAAGTGAGGCTTTCTGCTCCCATAGATATTTACATACTTGAAAACCCTCTATAGTAGAGGTAGGAACCTTGTTTTCTGCCAAAATTACTCACAGGCCATGCAACATTACTCGCAGGTCATACAAAATGATCAACTTAAAAATTAAACTGCTATATTTGGTCATTTAAATAACTCCTCCATAATGTGATGGCTGGAACTATAGTTGCCTTGGCAAGGCCAGACCAAATGATTTTTTGGGGTCATATATGGTGGGATGCTCCCCACCTCTGTTTTGCAGTGTTGTTATGAATTAGAACCAACTCAATGGTATACAACCACCACCATCATCCCTTGCTAAGCTTTATTCAAGTTTTACAGACTTAACAATTAACAGAACAATCTCTGTCATTACAGACTTTATATTCTTGATGGGGAAATAGATCATAACAAAGGAATTATAACAAAACTTCCTAAGTGTTGCTAATGTTGTCATTGAGTTAGCTCTGACACATGGTGCTCCCATGCATAACAGAATGAAACAGTGTGCTGTCCTGTGCTGTCTTCACAATCACTGGTATGTTTGAGTCCATTGTTGGGACTTTTTGAGTGCCTTTCACCATAGGAGATCATCTGTCAGCACTTTATCTATCAGACAATAGCCTGCTGATATCCGTAAGGTTTTCATTGGCTAATTTTTGGAAATTCATAACTAGCCCTTTTTTGCCCCCTACTCTGTTTTCGTCCTGAAGCTCTGCTAAAACCTGTCCACCATGAGTGACCCAGCTGATGGCATAGCTTTCATCATCATAGAGACCTGAAAGCCACCATAGTAGAGCAAATTGGCAGACAGATGGGGATTTATAAGCATTGGTAGAAGGTAAGTTACAGATATAAAGAAGCAAATAGCAAAAGGTGCCTCATCTCATTCATGATCACCTAGAAGACTTGACAACTAAGGTGTTGTATAAGGTTTGACAGGAATTAATCAGGCAAAAATGTTTTGACCCTTGTTGTCCAAATTGAGAAATCATATAGATTTGGAAAATGAAGCATATTTACATATTAAAATGGGGTAACAATGAAGTCTGGAGCTGTAATAACATGTTAATGGTCAAAATAATAATATGTTAATGGTTTGAGGACTTGAGAGTGCTTTAGAAAAGATTATCATATCAATAGGACATTGTCATAGATTTAATAAAGAGAGGGATTTGAGTATTTTGAAGGTAGTTGTTGTTGTTGTGAAGTGCCATCAAGTCAATTCCAACCCCTAGTGACCCTGTATAGGGTTTCCGAGGAGCAGCTAGTGAGATTGAAGGTAGAGAAACAAATAGTTATGTTTATGGGAACTCGATTGTGTTTCCACTCCTGTGATAGGAAAAAAAGGATGAGAAATTTATTTCAGACAAAATGGAGTTTGGGGACCATGGGAGGTTAAATTTGAGGTACAAATGTGATATATGAATGGTTTTGTCCAGAAAGCATTCACATGTTTGAGTTGGAAGCTAAAGAATAGGATCTGGACTAGCAATAGAGAATTGTTAGATGGAGTGGCAGAGACCGCTGTCTACTAACATTCATCCTCTTCTTCTTTCTGATCATAAGTCAGTCCAATAAAAACTTCATTCCTCAACACTCACAGTGGAAGTGGGTAGCTATTTGAACACATTTTTACATAGAATGTGAGCAGATGTGATGTGTTCCACTTCCATGCCATCTGTTTAAATAGTAATATTTAACCCTGAACTGCCTTGTTTCTCTATCTTTCTCTCAGGATTCTGAGTTTAATAGCAACTCAGTTTCAAGCAAGCAAGCACTGACAATGGCAGCATAGTAGAATGCAAGAAACTGGGTTCTGAGTGACTTCATAGAGCAAAGCTGCCTTGTCATATTGGACCACACACACACCTTTTGACAGTTAGGTGGGAGAGAGATAAGTCTCACTGCTTAAGCCACTCCTGT
Source organism: Chrysochloris asiatica (assembly GCF_000296735.1). Lineage (NCBI taxonomy): Eukaryota > Metazoa > Chordata > Mammalia > Afrosoricida > Chrysochloridae > Chrysochloris > Chrysochloris asiatica. The sequence continues at coordinate 16,289,515 of NW_006408561.1, read as the reverse complement.
TTTTATCATAGCTTAGCCTTTATCCTGAATGACAGAGGTGACAATGCCATGGGAGTGGATTAGCCACCATAGAGAAAATATGTGATGTGAAAAAGAAAAGTCTTATGATAGGACCTCAGGGAACACCAACATTGAAGAAATAGACAAAAATAAACAAAGAAGACTATTACGAAAAGGGGATGAGCAGATATAACCTAAAACTTAGGAGGAAGAAAGGTCATGCCATTTTCCTGTAAATTGGGGAAAAGTGTTTCAGGAAGGAAAGTGTGGTGTCAAATGATGTTAGCAGGTCAAAATGAGGGGAGAAATCTACATTATTAAGTGAGAACGGTTTCCATCCCATCACTGATCTCACTAGAAACAGGTTCAGAAGAATGGCAGGGTGAAGAGATAAAAGAGAAACAAGGAAATGAAGGCTGTAAACAAAGACAGCATTGTAAATAGGCTAGTGGGCAGGTAAGAGAGAGCTCGAGTCTGACTTACAGATCGAAATGGAATGAACAACTGAAAGCTGACACTTACTGGGTGCTTACTAGATACCAGTCTACACATTGTCTGAACACTTTACATATATTGCCCTTTCAATCCTCATAAAACTTAATTAAATAGTTTCTGTACACTCCTGGTGTGACATTGTAATATCAGCACTGGACTATGAACCATAGGTTAGGAGTTCAAACCCAGCAACTCCTCTTTGGAAACCCTATACAAGGTCACTATGAGTTGGAACCAACTTGACTGCACTTAACAGCAACAATTATAAGCTCTCGACAGCTCTTAACAACCACAACAAAATGATAAGCACTGGACTGCTAACCACAAGGTCGACAGTTCAAACCCATTAGCCACTCTGTGGGAGAAAGATGAGACTTTCTGCTCTGGTGAAGGTTTACAGCCTTGGAATTCCTGTAAAGGGTTGCTATGAGTTGGAATCAACTCCATGACACCTACCAACAGCAACATTATAAACCCTGGGTAGTGCAGATGGTTAAGTGCTTAACTAATCCAACTGTTAACTAAAAGTTTGGAGTGTTGAACCCACTCAGGGGTGCTTCAGAAGAAAGGCCAGGTGATCTCCTTCTAAAGGGAGGAAAGCCCTATGGAACACCATTCTATTATGACACACATGGGGTTGCCATGATTCAGACTGGGGTTTTATTATTATCCATGTTTTACACATAAGGAAATCAAGGCATAAAGATGCTGAGTAATTGGCTAAGGAATCACTAAATGTTGGAGCACCCTTAATTACTGCGGTGCAGCTACTTGCCAGTTAGCTCAGCTTGGTTAGAGCGGTGTTGTTTTCTCTCTTTATAACACTGAGAAGCTTCCTATTTTATGCTTGCTGAATAGGAGTTCAAAATTAAAGTTAGCCCAAACTAAATATTTAACTCCAAGGTGAAGCTAATCACCTGACTCCCTTTATCCAAAGTTTAGAACGTTTTCTATTTGTCTTTTTCTCTGAGCCTTGATTAAAGAAGGATACTTCCAGATGTTGTACATTGATAATAATCACCATCATGTGTTAGTCACACAGTGGATGATAGTGTTGATTTGTGGATCCACTTGAAATTGTTTGTCATGGATGCTAACATTATTAAACTTGCTTGTTTGTTTGAAATACGTACCATGGGGATCTAGAAAAAAAACCCCAAAAGAAACATAGAAGAAAGGATTTCTGCAAAGTGTTGAGGGTTCAGTTGTGGTTGTGGAGACCAAAGATTTATTGTGACATCTATCTACACACTTACGTGATTTTCTCCAAACTATGTTCAGCCAGTGAAGTGAATGTGTTGAGAAGGGAGATGGTTGTATTCTAGACTTGGAACCCTTCCAAAAGATGATGGAGGAATATTGAGCAAAGAAGTTAGGGTATTAAAAATAGTGGTTGAAATGATGAATCATGACACTTAAGCTTGAAAGAAAGAAGATACAGAGAAGTGATCTGGAGAAAGAAGGAGGGTCAAGATTTTGAATATAAGCCCCATGAGAGCAGGTATCTTTGATTGCCTAGTTTAATCCAGGTGGGCAATAACTAGAATACAGGTATATCTCAGCGATATTGAGGGTTCAAGTCCAGACCACTACAATAAAGCAAATCTTGTAATAATATGATTGTCAACAAATTTTTTGGTTTCCTAGTGCATATAAAGGAGTCCTGGTGTGGCACTGTAAGATAAGCACTGGCTGGTAACCACAAGATTGGCAGTTTAAGCTCACCAACTGCTCCTTGGAAATCCTATCCAAGTCTCTATGAGTTGGAACCGACTTGATGGAACTTAATAATAACGTTAAAATATGTTTACACTATGCTGTAGTTTCTTAAGTGTGTAGCGACATTATAAAGAAGTCTGAAATATTATGAGAATTACCAAAATGTGACACACAGACATACAGTGAGCACATGCTTTTGGAAAAATAGCAGTAGTAGACTTACAAGATTCCTACATACCTTCAATCTTCAAAAAAAAAAAGTAATATCTGCAAGGGGCAATAAAGTGAAGCATAATAAAACCAAGTATGTCTGTAGTGTAAGGTGCCAAGAGGGCTCTCAATAATATTTGTTAAGTGAGCAAAAACCAAAGTATTTAATTAGATTAAAGACCAAAGTATTGGAAAGAAATGAGCAACAATGAGAGATTAAGAATTTGGAGTCAAATAATTATAAAATCTGAAGTTGCAATTTGAGAGGTGGACAATCACAGGTAAAGACTAATGCACAAAATTTGTAACTTAATGGTGGGTACCTGAAGGGCTACTGAAGTCATTCAAGAAGAGGCTATGGTACTCAAAGCCTGGGTTTTGTTTGGGTGGAACTCAGATCTTTCCAGACACCCACAGTCATGATAGAAATTGTGGAGGAAAGAAGATATATAAGTTCAGGTGTCATGGCAATCCATGAGTAAGAGGAAATGACCAGGAGGTCAAAAGACAACATGCTGTGAAGGACAGAGGATGGTATAGTCAAATGATTTATAGACCAATTACGAATTCTAGCTACCTTCACCCAATGACAATAATGGCTAACATTCACTCTGCTACATATTGATTATATGTCTAGAAAATTACTTCATTTTGTGGCTTTTGACATGAAAGGGCCTGTATTGACTGATTCTTTAAGGGCAAATATATTTAATTATATATTTAATAGTAGTTATCCCCATGCAACACCCCCCCCCCAAAAAAAAAAAAAAAAAAGAAAGAAATTAAGCAGGTTGTGGACATGGATATTGTCTGTTGTTGTTATATGCCATCAAGTCAGTTCTGATTCATAGTGATCCTCTATAGGGTTTTTAAAGAGTTACTGGTGGTTAGCAGTCCAGTGCTTATCCTACAGCATCCTACCAGGACATTGAATTTTTGGTATTTGTCTAAAATTGGCCCCATACCTTAAACATTGAACTGTGAACCACAAGTTCGTCTGTTTAGCCTATCAACCACTCCTCAGGAGAAAGATGAGGCTTTTTGCTCCCACAAAAAGTCATTATGAATTGGAACTGACTCTACTGCACTTAATAATAACAATGACAAAATAGATAAAAGCTTTTAAAATTCTCTTTGTAATGGAATGCCTAAGTAGGAACACTATGAGGGGTCTTAAAAAAGTTCATGGAAAATAGAATTGAAAGATAATGGAATTTTTCCATGAAGTTTTGAAGCTGTTTTGCATAGGCCAAGGCCTCTCAGTTTTTATTGATGTATATAGTTTTTTATTGTTGTTGTTAGAGCTGTTTGAAATTAGCTTCTTTTAAATTGTCAAATTTAAAAGAGTCTCATTTCTTTTGAAGTGATCAGCTTTTAATTTTGGTGATATTATGTGAAATATTGAATATTTCATTGTATGTTTTCAATTAAAATTTATTTCACCCTTTTCATAATGTCTAGAAGCAAACAAAGTCCATTGTTTCCTTTGTTTCTATACTTGTGGCAAAAATAGAAAATTGAGGAAATCACAAAACTGAATTCAAGAATCAAAATGACTTCTCTATTTCATTTAAAAATGTGCCTTAATCTGAGTTGCTGGTATATTTGTTTAACTCTCCTCATTCCTCTTTGTCTATGGCAAAACAGTCTCTGGATCAGAAACTAAACAAAACATTTCAAATGTGTCAGTTAAAGAATGGATGAATATGTTCTTACGTCTGTGTTGTAGTGTGTAGAAACTTTCATAGCCAAACATTCTCAACAAAGAATCTTTTTTCTTTACTTGCATCAGCTAAAACGTAGGAACAGAATCCAACTAAAGCATAAACCATTTCAGAAAGAGAGAGTGTTTTCTTGCTGAACTCATGATTCTCTTGCTTTGTAAGGCCGACAGTCATAGGCACTGATAACTTGTTCCACTTGTGTCTAGTATTTTTTTTCTTTTCACTATTTGAGCTATGTTAGTCAAATGAGTTTCCATGGTCCTGTCCTCAAAAGTTGTACGGGACATGATGGCTTGTTTTGTTTGGCAAAATTCTCTAGAACTTGATGCATTGTCTGCAGGTGATTCATGGTTAGGAAATTAATTCTGAATCTGCCAGTGATTGCGGTTGATTAGAGTCCAGAAGTCCCTGCCGTCTGTTCACTAGCACTCTTTGTCAACTGGAATATTTCTATAATAAAAAGAGCCGAGAGTAGATGTGCTTGATGCATGGAATTTACATGCGTGTTTGCATCTTTTGAAAGAGCTACTCAAGCCTTCACAATTTTAACACTTGGCATGAAAATCATTCTAAAAGTGTCTGACTGAATGAATCACATTTTACAAATAAATATCTGTCAAATGGTGCAATTACTTCAGATCCAGTCATTAAGCAATAAAGTAAAGCAGTAAATAGGATACATCTGCTGCAAAGTGCTATAGAAATGCAAGTTTCCTTCTCAAGTTACTTGTCTTTTAATATTTTAGCCTAATTGGTGGAATGATTCACTAGAAACATCTACCACTCAATCTAATTATGGCACCAAAAAGGGGAGGAAGTCTTCCTAAACCAGTTAATAGGACAGGAAAAACAGCTACAAGAGAAAAAAACAGGGATAGGGCAGAAAGCATTCCTTTTATGTGCCATTCCAGTGTCAGATTACCTAATAAGCAAAGTAAGCAAAAGCTTACTTGTACTCAACCACTAATCTATAGTGAATTAAAAAGTTCACATTTTTTTCACCTCATCAACGATTTTACTTCTATGTGTGACTGTCTCTCTCCCAAACCTGTAGAACCTTCCTACAGAATCTAAGCATTTTTTCCGATGTACAACCCTTAGTAGGAATAAAGGACCCAGGAGCAAGGTGGAAAGAAACACTAGCATCTGAAGGTGTTATCTATTTTCCTTCCTATCAGAAGCAAATTTAAGGACATTAAAGTCTCGGTAACCAACTCAAACTCTGTATTTTGAGTCTGTGGTTCTCTAGATGAAGAAAGCAGATAACTATGGATTATCCTGGCTTTAGAAGGATCCCTGGTGGCACCAAGATTATGAGCTCTGCTGTTAACTCAAAATTTGGAGGTTGGAACTGGCAGGTGCTTGAGGGAGAAAAGACCTGAAATCTTCTACAGTAAATATTACAGTCAAGGAAACCCTATGGGACAATTCTACTGTTATGTAAGGTCATGTCATGAGTCCAAATTAACTCAATGTTATACAACAACACATATTCGCTTCACGTTTCTCTACTATTTGGTGGTAGAGTTCATATTCAAATGTAAAATCAGGAAACATGTGAAGCAAATACAACCCACTGATACATAGATGATTCTGATGTTGTTAAGTGCCATTGAATTGGTTCCAACTCATAGCAACCCTGTGCATGACAGAATGAAACACTGCCCACTCCTGTGTCATCCTCACAATTGGTGTTATACTTGAGCATATTGTTGATGCCATCCATACCTTGGGTGACCATCCACCTGACCAAGCATGATATCCTTCTTCAGGTACTGGTCCCTCCTGATAATATGTCTGAAATATGGGAGACCATGTCTCATGATCCATGCCTCCAAGGAGTATCCTGGCCATACCTCTTCCAACACAGACTTGTTTTTCTTCTTGCAATCCATGGTACTTTCAGTATTCTTCTCCAACACCATAACTCAAATGCCTCAATTCTTCTACAGTCTTCCTTATTCATTGTCCGAGTTTTACATGCATTTGAGGTGTTTGAAAATACCGTGGGCTGGGTCAAACTGACATATTTGCTCTTGAACACTTTAAAGAGGTTTTGTGTAGTAGATTTGCCCAATGCAACACGTTGTTTGATTTTTTTGACGGCTACTTACATGAGTGTTGATGATTTACCTGAGCAAAATGAAGTTTTTGACAATTTCAATCTTTTTTCCATTTACATGGATTTTGTTTATTGGTCTACTGGTGAGGACTGTTGTTTTCTTTACATTGAGATGCAACCCATACTGAAGGCTGTGGTCTTTGATCTTCATCAGGAAATATTTTAAGTCCTTTTTGATTTCAGCAAGCAAGGTTGTATCTTCTGCATATTGCAAGTTGCTAATGAGTCTTCCTCCAATCCTGATGCCATGCTTTTCTTCATATAATCCAGCGTCTTGGATTATATGAAGTAAACTCAGCATACAAAATGAATAAGTATGGTGAAAGAATATAACTCTGTCACACACCTTTCCTAATTTTAAACCATTAGGTTTTCCCTTGTTCTGTTTGAACAACTGCCTCTTGGTCTATGTATAGGTTCCTTATGAGTACAATGAAGTGTTCTGGAATACTCATTCTCCACAATATTGTCCATAGCTTGCTATGATCCACACAATCAAAAGCCTTTGTGTAGTGAATAAAGCACAGGTAGACATCTTTCTGGTATTCTCTGCTTTATGCCATGCTCCATCTTACTTCAGCAATGATATCTTTGATTCCTTGTCCTTGTCTGAATCTGGCCTAAGCCTCTGGCAGCTCCCTGTCAATGTGCTACTGCAGCCGTTTATGAATTATCTTTACCAAAAATTTGCTTGTATGTGATATTAATGATATTTTCTGATTATTTCTACACTCCATTGAGTCACTCTCTTTGGAATGGGCATAAATATGGTTCTTTTCCAATCAGTTGACTAGGGTAGTTGTCTTCCAAATTTCTTGGCATAGATGAATGTGTGCCTCCAGTACTGCCTCAGTTTGCTGAAAGATTTCAGTTTGTATTCCATTATTTCCCTGAGCCTTGTTCTTTGTAACGCCTTCAATGTACCTTGGACTTCTTCATTCAGTATCATTGGCTCTTGATCATATACTACCTCTAAAATGGTTGAATATCCACCAGTTCTATTTTGTACATTGATTCTGTATTTCTTTCATATTCTTTTGATGTTCTCTGCATCATTCAATATTTTGCCCATAGAATCCTTCAATCATGCTAGTTGAGGCTTGAATTCTTCAGTTTTTTCATCTTGAAAAATGCTGGCCATGTTCTTCTCTTTTAGTTCTCTAGCTCCTGGTCTTTGCACATTATATTATAATGCTTTACTTTGTCTACTTGAGCTGCCCTTTGAAATCGTCTTTTCAGCTCATTTACCTCCTCATATCTTCTATTTGCTTTGTCATCTCTATGCTTCAGAGCAAGGTTCAGACTCCCTTCTGACATTTATTTTGGTCCTTTTCTTCTTTCCTGTCTTCTTAATGACCTTTTGCTTTTTTTATGTATGATGTTCTTGATGGCATCCCATAACTGTTCTGGTCTTCGATCATTAGTGTCTACTTTATTAAATCTATTCTCATGATTATGTCTCGATTTTAGTGGGATATGTTCAAGATCATATTTTGGCTCTCATAGACTTGTTTTAATTTCTTCAGCTTCAGCCTGAATTTGCATCTGAGCAATTAATGGTCTCTTTCACTGTTTCCCCCTGACCTTTTTTTGGCTGGTGAAATGGAGCTTTTCTACCACGTCATTCCACAAGTATAGTCAATTTGATTTCTATGTATTCCATTTGTTCAGTTCCTTATGTATAATTGTGTTTTATGTTGTCTAAAAAAGGTATTTTCAATGAAGTCATTGGTTTTGAGAAATTTTATTATGTGATCTCTTGTATCATTTCTATCACGAAAGATATGTTTTCCAACTACTGAGCCTTCTTCTTTGTTTCCAACCTTTGCAATTCAATCACCAGTAATTATCAATATATCTTTATTGCATGTTTTGCCAATTTTGGACTAAAGAAGTTAGTAGAATTCTCCAATTTCATCATCTCTGGCTTTAGCCAGTCTGTGTGCACATTTGAATAATAGTGTTAACTGGTTTGCTCTCTAGGCATATAGATATTATCCTATCATCTACTGCATTACTTCAAGATAGATCTTGAAATTTTCATTTTGATGATGAATTCGACGCTATTCTTCAATTTATTATTCCTGGCATGCTAAACCATGTGATTGTCAGATTCAAAATTATCTATACCTGTCCAGTTCATCCCACTAAAGCCTAGGATTTTTATGTTTATATGTTCCATTTCATTTTTGACAATTTTCCAATTTTTGATAATTTTCCTAGATTCATACTTTATGCATTGCCTGTTCCAATTTTTTAAATGGATGTTTGAAGCTATTTCTCCTTATTTTTATTTCTGCCCCATATGCAAATGTAGATTCTGAAAGCTTTACTTGATTCATGACATTATGCTCAACTCTACTTTGAGGAGACAGCTCTTCCCCAGTTGTATTTTGAATGCCTTCCAAACTGAGGGGCTCATTTTCTGGCATGATATCTGACAGTATTCTGGTGCTTTTCATCATGTTTCAATATTCAATATTCAATATTCTGGGGCTGATAGCGTTCAACTTCTGTTCATATGGTTTGCAGTGACTAAATATTTGGAAATAGTCTGTCTTTTTTTCCCCCCTAAATTGTCTTAGTCTGGAAACTTAACTGAAATCTGTCCCCCATGTAAAATCCTGCTGGTACTTAAAATACTGGTGGCATAGCTTCCAGCTCACAGCAACACGCAAGCCATCACAGTATGAAAAACTGTCTGGTACTATATCTAACAATAGTCTAGTGCTATTTATAATGTTTTCATCTTCCCACACTTTATCTAACAGTGTTCCCCTGCTATCCATGTTTTCAATGGCTAAACATTCAGAAGTAGTTCATCTCTCCTTCTTTAGAGACTATCAGTCTGGGAGTTTTGCTGAAATCTGTACATGGTGGATGACCCAGCTAGTATTCAAAATAGTGGTGGCATAGCTTCCAGCATCACAGCAATACACAAGCCACCAAAATTTGATAAAGAGACACATAGTTGTATAAATTGATATGATGCATGCTTTTGACATAGAAGTTGTTGTTCTTGTTAAGTGCCATCAAGTTAGTTTCAACCCATAGCGACCCTGAACAGGGTTTACAAGGCTATAAATCCTTACAGGAGCAGAAAGCCTCATCTTTCTCCCATGGAGCAGCTGGTAGTTTCAAACTGCCGACCTTGTGGTTCGCAGCCCGATTCGTAACCACTATGCTACCAGAGCTCCATGATAGGTAACATAAAACATTTAAGTCTTTCTTTTCCAGTTGGCCTCCCTTTGTGTGAAGATTTATAATAAAGAAGCATAAGAAATATGAAATCTGTAATAATTCTGTTTGGTAACACATTTATAATAACTGCTGATATTTCATTATACAAGTAGCACTTTTTTGTTGAAACTTTAGAAAATATAAGCAGAAGAACTTTAAAAAAGTACACATAATCATATCACTCAAGTATAAACAGATAATTGTGATTATCTGTTTGTATTGTCATAGATTAACACAGTGGCAACAACAATGAACTCAAACATAACAACAATTTTGAAGATGACACAGGACTGAGCAGAGCTTTGTTCTGTGTAATAGGGTCGCTATGAGTCAGAAGTGACTTGAATGCACTTAACAACATTTGTCTTGCCAAGCCCTTCATTTTTCCTGGATCTACAATCAATACCTATGGTGGCAGCTATCAATAAATCAAATGATTTATTGCATCGGGAAAATATTTTGCAAAAGAACTCTTTAAAGTGTTAAAGAGCAAAGGTGTCAATTTGAAGGCTAAGGTGGGTCTGATCCAAGCCATGATATTTTCAATGGCCTCATATGCATGTAAAAGCTGGACAATGAATAAGATAGACCAAAGCAGAATTTAAGCCTTTGAATAATGGTGTTGGCAAATACTGAAGGTATCATAGACTGCCAGAAGAACAAATAAAATCTGTGTTGGAAGCTAGGATGGTGAGAATTTGTCTTATGAAGTTTGGACACGTTACCAGGAGGGAAAAGTCCCTGGGAAGGACATCATACTTGGTAAAATGCAGGG
>NW_006408561.1:16256009-16272801 GCF_000296735.1 Chrysochloris asiatica | reverse complement strand
CCACCCCTCCATACACAGAGTAGACAGGGATGGGCAACTTGGACATTGGCTACCCAAAATTCAGGGGGGAGCTACAAAGGCAAGAAGTGACTGTCTTATAAGCTTTCAAGAGGGAGCCTAGGTCCAGAGGGTGTGGATGAAGTTAGAATCTCCACTGAGTAGTATCCAATCTGTCTGGGTGGAGCTGATGAAAGGAGATGGGGATAGGACTCTTGTACAACAGTGAATAATTTCTATCTGGACTGACTATGAGGGTTGGAAATGTAAAGGTAGACATTTTGTATCAAAAGGATGGACGTGGTTGACTTTGCATTTCAGAGCGGAGGTCCCTGGGACCATCGAGGGAGAAGAGCAGAATGTGGGACCCGACCCAGAGATATAGTGATTCCAGAGATGGAGCAGCTGGGGACTCTAGACCAAGAGAGGAAGAGGGGCTATGTGCTGATGACCAGGGGGCAGGCATGTGGGGTATACCCTTTGATTGTTTGATGATGCATGTAGGGGATTGTAATCATGGCAATGAAACGATATATGTTAGAATGAATGTAAAGCTAATGTTCTCCCATGTAAACTATCACACAATTCATAATAAATCATTAAAAAAAAATGACATTAAATTTCACATTTGATAAGACTAAAATATCCAGGAGATTGACATGTTTGCATAGCTTTTTTTTTCAAACATTGCTAATTTCGTCTTTTTAAAAATTTTTATTGTTTAGGTATAAACTATCATGTTACTTAGAAAGCATAAATCAAATAGGCCAAGTAGCTGCAAAAAAACACAAAAACTAAAGAGGCAAGAATCAAATCAATCAAAACAGTTGCTGTATCCATTAGAGATCCAAGAGAAGGCATTAGTATGTCAAAAGATGAGATGATGGCCATAGTTCATCAAAAGATACTGTTTGTCAGTCTGCAATTGATCAAGTTGATTCTTCAGCGCTGTCATGTGTTCTGCAAAAGAGCAGTGAATGGGAATAGCATCATTTAAAGCAGAAGAGAGTGCTGACAATAACTCTAGCTATGTGGTAAATGAAATGAGTGACATTAGGAGAAAGGTTTGTAATTTAAAAAAAAAAAAAAATGTTTTATTGTGAATTATGTGATGATAGTTTACATGGAAGACCATTGGGTTTTCTATCATATATCATTTCATTGCCATAATTACCATCCAGTCCATGCATCATCAACCAACCAAAGGGTATACCCTGCAAGCCTGCTCCCCTCCCTCACCGCCCTTGGTCATCAACACACAGACCCTTTCCCTCTCTGGATCTCAAGTCCCCAGCCACTCCATCTCTCTGCATCATCACCTCTGCCTCCATCTCAGGCGTCACTGCTTCTCTGGATAGGGTCCCGCTCTCCGCTCTTCTCCATTGATGATCCCAGGGACCTCCGCTCCTAGAATGAAAAGTTAATCACTCCCCTCCTTGCTGTAAAATGTCCACCTTTACATTTCCATCCTTCACAATCAGTCCTGATAACAATTATTCACTATTGTATCACAAGAAACCCATCTGCATTTCGTTTCATCAGCCCTTCCTAGACAGGTTGGATACTACTCATTGGAGACTCTAAGGTTTTTTAATTTTGTGTGCTTTTTCTTTCTAGGAGATACCGGTTCCAGATCATTTTCAGGTTGAACTTATCAAAGGGGAAGTGCCAGAACAAAGATGGATCTTTGAGTATAATGGCAAGGTAAGGTGCAAAAAAAAAAAAAAAAAATGGGGCAATATCAAATAGGGAGAAAGTTCTGTGGTTATGGATCATTTCACTTATTATCGAGAATTTATATTTTTTTGCTGCTGACTGCTTTTAGTGCTAAAGATATCACACCCAAATTGTGAAGTTGTGGGAACTGAGCTTGAAAGTCCAGAACCATGAGACATCTGAAGAGTATTTAGATTTCCTTGAAAAGTATAAAACATGGGCAGCAGGACTAGTGCTACAGAAAATGCCAAAACTCTCACTTTGATGAAAATGGACAAGAAAAATGGACAAACATCTTGCATCGATTTCTTGCTATCATATTGTTTTCAGCCAAGTAGAATCTGTCATTCTGTGGCCAAAGAAGATGAATTTTTAGTGAGTAAAGGGAACTCCATTGAGATGATTGAGATGCTTTCAGAATTTAATCCAGTCACTGATGAAAACACACCTATTGAGATGAAAGTGGAGCATACATAACTTGAAGTATCAGTTCCTTAGTTCTTCAGAATGAGTTTGACAGCGCTCTGGCACATCATATGAAGAAGAAACTTGTCATGGACTTCAAGTCTGCAAAGTAATTTGGGAGCATGTTCGATAGCATAACTGACACCACATTATTGATTAGAGGTCCAGATGTCTGAAGTGATTAAATATCGCTGATTACACTTTCTGAAAATGCATTGTGACTTTTTTTTTTTTTGAACTCTTGAGACAATACTTTCTTTCCTTGCTGCTCCTACCCTTTGATAAGATGTGTGAATTGACAATACTGGAGGGTCAATGAAAAACCTACCAGTTAATGAAAAGTTTAATACGTTTGTGGCAGCAGTTGAATCTCTTTGTGATCCACTTGAAACTTTGGACACAAAAAGAGCAGCACAAAGTCTTCTGCTTGCTGACTGTGTTGTTGTTGTTGTCAGGTGCCATTGAGTCGGAACCGACTCATAGCAACCCCATGGCACAACAGAACGAAACAATGTCCAATCCTGGGCCAACCTCACTACCGCTGCCACACTTGACGCCATCAATGATGCCACCTGGCTGATCCATCTCATTAGGGGTCTTCCTCTTTTTCTTTGACCCTCCACCTTACCCAGCATGACATCCTTCTCCAGTGACTGTTCCCTCCTGACAATATGTCCAACGTATGAGAGACAAAGCTTAGCCATCCTGGCCTCAAAGGAGCACTCTGGCTGCACTTCTTCCAAAACAGATCTATTGGTTCTTTTGGCAGTCCATGGCACTTTTAGTATTCTCCTCCAACACCACAACTCAAAGGCATCAATTCTTCTATGATCCTCCTTATTCACTGTCCAGCTTTTGCATCCATATGAGGCTATTGAAAATACCATGGCTTGGGTCAGGCGTACCTTAGTCCTCAAGCTGACATCTCTGCTCTTCAATACTTTGAAAAAGTTCCTGTGCAGCAGATTTGCCCAATGTAATTGCTGACTGTAATTTCACTTTTCCCTGCTACCTGTATTTCTTGTGTGATATACAGCAAGGGGAGTCCTGGTGTGGTGCTATGGGTAAATGCGTCAGGTTGTAAAGTTGTTTGAACTGCAAGGTCAGTGATTCAAGCTTACCAGCTGCTCCTTGGAAACCGTATACAGGGTCACTATGGGTCAGAATCGACTTGACGGCACTTAACAACAACAACAACATACTGCAAGGAGTTAATGTTACCCAGCAGCCTAAGGGCTTAATTTTCAACAAGGTGGTGACAAAATTAGATGTGCTAAGACTTTTTCTTTACAAGAAGCACAGTCACTTGGTGGAACAGGCAATTGAATATGTGCTTTAAACATCTTATGAATATGGCATTGCAGTGGGGACAAGAGTCAGTTTAAAGAAGAGGATGAAAGCAGATGGGAAGCAGACAAGCAATATTGGATTAGTTCTGCAAGAAACTAAGAGAACAATGCTTGAATGTGTTGATTGTTTTCATTCTGAATCCATCCAGATCAGATCAAGAGCCACAAGGAAGTAGCAACCGTGTTTCAGACCGCTCAAGGGAAGAGTCTCATATCTGCTATGGAAGATGAGTATGAAAGGTCAGTTCCAAAATTTACTACTTTCTGTGATGAGATATCTGAGAGTTAGTTTTAATAGAAATTTCAAGGAAGAGAAAGTGCCTGAAACCAGCAAGGATGGGTCTTGAAGAAGTCAATGATTGTATAATATTAGATGTTTTGATATTCACAGCTGATATTCAGGAGCTTTTCAAAGTTGAAACTTAAAAAGGGATATATGTAATCTACCATGGGATAGACAAAAGGTTTTCTGATTTTGCAACATTACAATATTACATACTGTTGTTAAGTGCTGTTGAGTTGGCTCCAATTCATAGTAACCCTGTTCAGAGTTTCCAAGGCACAGCTGGTGAGTTTGCATTGCTGGCCTTGTGGTTTGAAGTCCAGTGTGGATCTTATAGCACCATGCTAAGAGTCCATATTATATACATTTATAATATATCTAACATGAATCCCTTGTTTTTATCCTTGTTTAAATCATTGTACCTTCTTAGATATAAGTAGCTGAGCATGTTTATGCTAATTTCCATGTGAATAATTTCTAGAAGTAGAATTTTAGGGCATTATATATAGTTCTGGTATGGCACTGTAGGATAAGCACTGGATCATGAGGTCAGTTTGAACTGAAATGGTTGGTGGTTCAAACACCTTGGAAACCCTATACAGGGTTGTTATGAGTCAGAACCAATTCAATGGCACTTAACAACAACAACACCAACACCAAAAATATATAGTCCTTGTGTGGTACTGTAGGATAAAAGTACCATTGCAAGGTCAGTTTGAACTGCAATGGTTAGTGGTTCAAATCCACCAGTCACTTCTTGGAAACTCTATACAGGGTCACTATGAATCGGAACCAATTTAACGGTACTAAACAACAACAGCATATATAGAGAAGGCAGCTATTTAAGTAAAAATCTTTTAATCAGGATCTTAGGAATCATAATTTGGCAAGAGTTGTTGCTTTTCTTTTTCTTCTAATTTAGATGATCCTTCTTGTGGCCTTTCTAGATTAAGGTGAGAAAAAGTATTATTTTAGGTTTTCCGTATGGAGACCTTGTGGTATAGTGGGTAAATGCTTCTTGGTTACTGAAGAAAGGTTTACAGTTTGAACCCACCAACTACTCTGAAAGGAACTTTAACAGTGGACATTTTTTCCCCTTAAAATGAAAAATTAAGCTGACATATTCTCTTTCTGCTTAGTAGGCTTCTGTTCATATCTAGTCAGTACAGTACAGTACAGAAGCCTTTCGCTTCTCCTGTCAATTTCTTCTGCACTGCCCTTCCGCCCCTATTCATTCGAAAATAGACACACGGGGTAGCACAGTGTAGGGACTATAAAAGACATGAGTTGAATTTTCAAAGATTAAGCCTATTCAAATTGAGACAGTGAGACAATCTTACCTTTTTTGTGTGTACACCCCTTTTGTTTGGCTTAAGGGGACCTTTCATAACTTCTCAGTTCAGATAGGTATTATAGCAATGACCAGGCAGTTAACAAGAGGGGCAGAGAACATATCAGCAACCACAAGAGAAGGTGGGTAATCTAATGCTGAGGAAATTACACCCACTGCATTATGTTGAGCATAGTCTTTAAAATGGGCCCTAATTGAGTCTGAACCTCTTCCTTCCTCATCTGTAAGAATCATTCTAAAACACAGTCTTCACAGTGTACAAAGACACTTGCTTTCCTGCTTCCTGTGTATTACCTGTCCGGAGCATAATGGGCTTGTCAATCTATGGTAATGTTATTCCCACAGTCTCCTAAGCACTATATTTATTAAAAAACAGAAATGATGGTGGGCTGACAGATTTTGTTAGCATAGACACTACATTCTAACTGTGCCCCATCTACTATAATTGATGTGTATTTCTGTAGTTTTAAAAAACTTTCGTTGGTTGTTTTCTAAACATTACTAATTTCTATTTTGATATATATTTGACACTATGTTCAGTCTAGGGAAATAGCTAAGGAAATATAATCATAAGGATTTAATTCCACCTTAAAATAGGTACTTTTTAAAAAAATATAAAGATCAAGAACAAAGAACATTTTTAGAAGGTGAGTCAAGTTTCATTCAGTTTCAGATAACTGCTATTTTAACCCATTTGATATCAGAATTGTCTAATATTAATTTGAATATAATCCCCTTTAGCAGAGTTGGAACATTTTCTTTGGAACATTTTCATTCTATACTTAGAATAAATGCTGAATGGATTGGAAAAACAAATCAAAACAGGTTTCTAACTATACCCCGCCCCCAACACATACCCACAAAGAAAGTAATGACTGATTTGTCACTCTTGTATGAAGTTGTGTTTATAAGTGGTCTAATCAGATAAAAATTACAGCTGCAAGTAGGGTATTCTAGTAAAGATTTTCCCATTTATCTACAAACTTCAATTTAATAAAAAAAAGTCACTGGATTTTGAAAGAAATTAGACAGGGAAGATGAAAAATAATACTCTATTTATTTTGGAAAGATTAGAGACATGACCCTCATCGACTCTTCACAGAAATGACAAATTTTATACATATATTCAAAATGATATGAATAATTATGGCAATTATTTAGATATTTCACCTGAAATATTCAGACATACTACCTAAAGAGGTTTTGGTATTTTGGGACTTGAATCACTGAAGTAAATGGACCAATTCACCATTTCATGTTACCTCTGCAAGTATACCATTGCCTTAAGTATAGTCTAATTTATAGAGTTTCATTCACTTCACAGACACTTTGTTGTTGTTGGTAAGTGTCGTTGAGTCAGTTCCGACCCATAGCAACCCTGTATAGGGTTTCTGAGGAGTGACTGGTGAGCTTGAACCACCGGCCTTGCAGTTCAAATGGTTTTGCAGTCTGGCGCATTAACCCACAGAGCGACACCAGGTCACAGACACTTTAAGACACTGTATTTCAAATCAGGAGACCTCGGCTTGATTCTTTATCATCCTTCTTAGCCATGTGACCTTGGACAAGTCACTTTCCCTTGGTGGGTCTGTTTCTTGATCTAGACATAGCCTGCAGATTTCATGTGATTGAGAAAAGGCTAAACAACATGACAATGAGAGCCAACTTTTATTGATTACCAGGTGTTTTACATACATGATCTAATTTTCACAGTAATCACCATTGTGTAGAAAAATTGATGTTCAGAGAAATTAAGATGTCATACAATTAGAACTGTGGGAGAAAGGTGAGGGTTTCTGCTCCCATAAAGATTTACAGTCTCTGAAATCCAGTAGTGGGTCATTATGAGTCTGAACCAATTCAACTGCACTTAACAACACCAACAACAGTTAGAACTACACAGAGCCCCGACCGAAACTTCAGACCTGGATTCTAACACACATATATGTCTATTCTAATGAGAGAACCCTGGCGCATACTTAAATGGCTATTTTTCATATGATTTCCAGTCAATGCAGTGAACCAGGCAACTTACAAGGAGTTGAACAAACATCTGTACTTGTGGGCATTTAAAATTTACGGGATTTTTCACCTTTTTCCAGCAATAATTGCAGGACACTTGAACAAATGGCTCTTAACTGTGTCACTGTTGTGACTGTAGCCATATGTTCATGAAGGACATGTGAAACCTGTTAGCTTTGGCACCATCATCAATAATAACTTGGCCATTTCCTTCTGCTTGAGATTCAATCCCTGGGGTTGGATTTGCTAACACCAGCATGAGGTCCCTTATCTAATCAGAGCTGGGCCCAGCCATATTTCAGTGCATTTGACAAGGAATGACGTAATAGTCTCAGTTGAAAATGAGCTATATATTTGACATTTGAATATCACACAGTACTATGATTGTCAACTGAAATGTCAATAATAGCCGTACTGAAAGCATAATTTAAAAACATGGTAATGGTTTTACTCTAGAGCTTTTTTTCTAAGCCTCTGGTCACCATGCTACATACCCACACACATGTGTGTATTTGTTGACGCATGTATATAACCATTTATCTATGAGATAATAATGACATGCTTGTGAAAACAACCAGGTTGTGTCTTTTAAATATGGAGAAGTCACTATTTTTTCCATGCTCAAAATTTTCCCACATACTGATGAAAAAAGTAAAAGCAATCCTGTTGTTTGGATTCCAGTGGTGAGAATTTCCCCATCTGTTCACCATCTCTTTACCAGTCAAATATTTTGAAGGTAACAGAATAGTACATTCCATCCTCTGGAAATTTCTACCAAACTTTCTTATCACAGATAAGGGTTTTAGAATAACCAACCAGAATCTTATATAAATGCATGCAGAATAGGAGAGTTGCATAGCATAAAAAGAAGGGAATATTAAACCTTCCTATAAATAATAGATAAGTATAATATATAGAACAACTCCATGAAATGAAGAAATGCTGCAAATAGGCTAATATTACATTAAACCATTGCTACACAAACTGCAAACAAAGGTCAATCTTTGGCAAATCTAAAAATACAACCATGTGTATCAAATTTTCCAGTCATAGCTTCATCTCGGTAGATTTTCTTTCATTTGTAAAAATCTTGCTGTTTCTGCAGAGGAACTGATTAGACTGTCCACTTTAGAGCTGAGCAATGTATTTCTGAAAATGAGCTTCAGCCTACAACAATGCAGTCTATTTGTTGTGTGTTTTTTTTTAATCTGTCCAAAACCAGGTTTTAGGACTTACATTTCATATTTGACAATTTGCCTTTGGCATAAACTCTCTGTCAGTGGCAGCTCTTTGAATTTTACATAAGTAGTATTCCAGTTGAGAACTCTATCTATATAGCCATGTCATTGGAACATATATTTTTTAAGCCTCTTCTAATGGTTAACATGCATTTAGATGTATTACTCTCACCAAGTTTTGACTTTTGCCTCTGTGACAAAGAATGCTATTACCCACGTTCACCTCACTTCATAAACTAACACTTCAGAACAATTGAGTAAGAAGATGAAACAATTCCTTGAACAGTTTGCAAAAAAGTCTTCTTAGAGAAACTCATTTTATCATGGACTTAGTTTTCCTAAGGGCCTCCATCATACTCGAAGGGCTTTGTTTTTCTAAGCCATTTGCTTACTGTGTAGAAATTTAATGTTCTTGTAAGTCTAATACACTATTGGAAAAAGGCTTTGACCATAACATATATTTGATTTAATAAAATTATGCAACAAAGTGTTCCAGATATATAAATATATTAGATAATCAAAGTTTATTCCATAAACACTCAATTTTTTACATAAAAAATGTATATGTACATGCTTTGGTAGAATTTTCCCTAAAATGACCCTAATAATAAGCTATAGACATTTTAACCTAATTTCACTGGAGGCCACATGCTATTAATTTTGGTGCCTCCTGGTTTACAATTTTCTTCCCTAAGCATGACCTTAATGTTAAAGTTGGTCCCCCAGGGACCATTTTGATTCTGTATGAACTGTACCTCATGGATACAACCAATTGGCTCAAGGTTAGATGCCTGACCTAAACTGATGATATAGAGTCTTTAGACATGATTTCAAATAGAAACTGAGATTAGGGGTAATCCATTGAATCTAGAGTTATGGGAACTAGTAGGGAATGGTGGGATACTGCTGGCACTCATATTCCACAATAGGATAAAATGACACAGCAAGGAATCAAGGTGAATGAAAGGGCAAACATTGGAAAGACAGACTCCTCAGGGAGTTTGATTGCTTTGGCCACTTATGTCTGAGGTTTAACTGTACCATTCAGTCTTTCTTGTAACTTTCTAATAAATTTCCCTCATTGTCTAAACTGCTTCCATTTCTGTTCCTGGGAATCAAAGCATTCTGATAACATTATTATAGATCTGCATTGTCCAGATTTTCTTCTGAACCCTGTCATAAAACTGGTTGTTATTGCTCGGTGCTGTTTACCATTTGAAGGAAGTCTTGTGTAGCAAGTTTGCCTGATATAATGTCATTTGCTTCCATGATTGTTGGTTGTGGATTCAAGTGAAATAGAATCTTTGACAACTTTGATATTTTCTCCAATTATTGTGATACTATTTATTGGTCCAGTTGTGAGGATTTTTGTTTTCTTTACATTGAGGTGCAAACCATACTAAAAGCTGTTGTCTTTGCTCTTTATCAGTAAATATTTAAAGTTCTCTTTGGTTCCTTCAAGCAAGGTCGTATCATCTGCATATCACAGGTTGTTGAGTCATAGCCCACTCTTGATGCTGTGTTCTTCTTCATATAATCCACTTTCTTAGATAATGTGCCAGATATACAGATTGGATAAGTATGGTGAAAGAACATAACCCTGACACAAAAATTTCCTGATTTTAAATATTTTGGTATCACCTTGTTTTGTTCGAATAACTGCAAAACAGATTAGAGGAGTTTTATGTAGAACTCAACCCATGTAATTTTCTGAAACTGTAAAAAACTTTGTTGAAAAAAATTCCTTAAAACAGAAATTGCATTGAACTTATTGGACATAGCATACTGAACATAGTCTATTATTTTCTTGTTGAAATATACTATAAAATACTTGACTCATACTGACCCTGTAGAATAGAGCAGAACTGCCCCGCAGAGTTTCCAAGGCAGTCCTGGTGTGGCGTTGTAGGATAAGCACTTGAACACAAGGTTGGTTTGAGCAGAAAGGACAGTGGTTCAAACTCACCAGTTGCTCTTTTGGAAACCCTATACAGGGTCACTGTGGGTCAGAACTGACTAGATGGCACTAAACAGCAACAACAAACTTTACTGAAACAGACTGCCACAACTTTCTCCCATGGAGTGGTTGGTGGTTTTGAACTACCAACATTTTGGTTAGCTTTCACCATGGTGCCACCATAGATCCTTGATATAATGAATTTCAATTATTGCACTCTTTTAGTTTAGTGACAAATTCAAGGACTTTTTAAGTAGGAGAGGCTGTTGGTACCCATACTAAATGGCACCAGATAGTTGTGCTTTGTAATTTATAGTTTCTCTGTCATCCATTCATTGAATTGTTGTTGGTTCTCATTTACAATCCTTAGAGCAGTGAGTGATGTAAGAGGTAGAGAGATCTGGGTCAGTCAGATAGTAGACTCTGTCGATTATAGCTTCATGGCCTTGGCAAACTATTTTAACAATTAAATTTATCTTTCCTTTGAAAATTGTCATGATAGTAACCATTTCTAAAGAATAAATTACATATGTAATTCATGTATTAAATCCCCAAAAGTAAGCAAACCAATGTTCTCAACTCAATTCCAACTCATAAAGACCTAGTAGGGCAGAGTAGAACTGCTCCCTATCATTTCCAAGGTTGTGAATCTTTGTGGAAGCAGATTGTCACATCTTTCTCCCTCAGAGCTCTTGGTATGCTCAAATCACTGACCTTTCTTTTGGTTAGGAGTCGAGCTCTTAAGTATTGGTGCGACCAGGGTTTCATAATCTTACATTGTTGTTGGCATGTGACTTTGGTTGGTTCTGACTCATATAGACCCTATGAACAATAGAACAAAACACAGTCTGGTCCTCAACTGTTGCTGATATGTCTGAGATCAATGTTGCTGCTAACTGTGCCCATCCATCTCACTGAGCATCTTCCTCTTTTTCAAAGACTCTCCACTTTACCAAGCATAATGTTCTTCTCCAGGGACTCGTCCTTCCTGACAATATATCACCCCAGCCTCACTTCTAAGGAGCATTCTGGCTGCTCTGCTTCCAAACAGATTTGTTTGTTCTTCTGTTAGTCCATGGTAATGTTAATTTTTTTTTTTTTTTTGTCAGCACCATAATTCAAATGCATCGATTCTTTTTTAGTCTTCTTTATTCATTGTCCAACTTTAGCATGCATATGAGGCATTTGAAAATACCTTGGTTTGGAGCAAGTACACCTTAGTTCTCAAAGTGATCTCTTCACTATTTAACACTTTAAACAAGTCCTGTGAAGCAGATTACCTAATGCAATATGTCCTTTGATTTTGTGACTGCTGCTTCCTTGAGCATTGACTATGCATCCAAGTAAAATGAAGTCTTTGACAACTTCAACCTTTTCTCCAGTTATCATGATGTTATTTGTTGATCCAGTTGTGAGGATTTTTGTTTTATTTACATGGAGATGCAATCCATACTGAAGTCTGTAGTGCTTGTTTTTCATCAGTAATTACTTCAAGTGCTCTTTCCTTCTAGTAAGCAAGGTTATGCCACCTGCATATCACAGGTTATTGATGAATCTTCCTCTAATCCTCATGTCAAATTCTTCTTCGTATTATCCATCTTCACAGATTATTTGCTCAGCATACAGATTGAATAAGTATGGGGAAAGGAAACACTCTCATGTTCCCTCAATTTTCTTTCATCCAGGTTCATTCGACTATGGATCATAACAAACTTACAATATCTATTCAAGTAATTTACCAATATTATGGTTGGGTGATTTACTTTTTTATTGTCAAGTTATCTGAGTTTTATATCTATATTGGTAATTAGATTCTTGTGGGATATGTGGTTTCTAAGGGTATTCTTTCAGTTGGTAGCTTACCTTTTATATTTTTGATAAAGACAAATATTTAACAACTTTATGGTGTCATATTTATTTTGTCTTTTGCTATTTGTGCTTTAATTACATTAGATAAAAGCTAAAATTGGACTGTGCTGAACCTGCTTGTACCTCTAAGAATTTCAGGGGTTTAGTTTGGACATTTAGATACTTAACCCATTTTGAATTTGTTTTTGTGTAAGGTTTGAAGCAAGAATCATTGCTTTATTTTTCTGCATGTAGAAATCTGATTTTCCCAACACCATTGGAGAGACTCTTCTTTCCTAGTTGAATGGATGTAGTACCATTGTAAAAAATCAGTTGAACATAGATTAATGGGTTTACAATTGGACTTTTTGTTCTATTCCATTGGTCTATGTGTTCATTATTATAACAGTACAGTACAAGGCTGTTATGATTAGTGTATCTGTATATATTTAAATGTACATGGACCAAGAGGCAGTTGTTTGAACAGAACATGGAAACACTGAATGATTTAAAATTAAGAAAGGTGTGCAACAGGGTTGTATTCTTTCACCATACTTATTCAATCTGTATGCTGAGCAAATAATATGAGTGGTGTTGGTTATGTGCCGTGGAGTTGGTTCTGACTCATAGTGACACTGTACAGGGTTTCCGAGGCTGTAAATCTTTATGGGAGCAGAAATCCTCATCTTTCTCTTGCTGAACAGCTGGTAGTTTCGAGCTGCTAACCCTGAGGTTAGCAGCCCAATTCATAACCACTACACTACCAGAGCTCCTTAAATAATCCCTGAGGCTGGGTTTTATGAAGAAAAACATGGCATCAGGATTGGAGGAAGACTCATTAACAACCTGCGATATGCAGATGATACAAACTTGCTTGCTGAAAGTAAAGAAGACTTGAAATATTTACTGATGAAGATCATAGGCCACAGCCTTTGGTATGGATTGCATCTCAATGTAAAGAAAACAAAAATCCTCACCACAGGACCAATAAACAACATTCTTATCAATGGCGAAAAGATTGAAGTTGTCAACTACTTCATTCTTCTTGGATCAACTATCAACTCTCATGGAAGCAGCAGCCAAGAAATCAAACGGCGTATTGCATTGGGAAAATCTGTTGCACAAGACCTTTTAAAAGTGTTGAAGAGCAAAAATGTCAGCTTGAGGACCAAAGTGCACCTGACCCAAGCCATGTATTTTTAATAACCTCATATGCATGTGAAAGCAGGGCAGTGAATAAGGAAGACCATATAAGAATTGATGCTTTTGTGTTACGGTGTTGGAGGAGAATATTGAACGTGCTATGGGCTGCCAAAGAACCAACAGATCTGTGTTGGAGGAAGTTCAGCCAAAGTGTTCTTTGGAGGCCAGGATGGCCAAAACTTCATCTCTCATACTTCTGACATATTTTCAGGAGAGACCAGTCTCTGGAGAAGGATATCAGAGAAAAAAGGAAGACCCCCAGCGAGATGGATTGGCAAAGTGGCAGCGTCAATGGGCTCAAGCTTGGCAACAATAGTGAGATTGGCCCAGGATCAGGCAGTGTTTCATTCTGTTGTGCAATAAGGTCGCTATGAGTCAATACTGACTTGATGGCACCTAACAACAACAAAATATATTTAAAAAAACAAAACGAAAACAACCCAGAAACAAACCTACTGTCATCAAACACATTCTAATTCATAATGACACTATGTAGGGTTTCTCAGGCTGTGAATCTTTACAGAAGCAAACAGCTTTTTCTTTAGCCATCATAGCAGCTAGAAGTTTCGGACCACTGACATTGCACATATCAATCTAATGCTTAATCCACAGCACCAACAAGGTTACTTACTGTACCTGTATGTTGTTGTTGTTAAGTGCTGTTAAGTCTGTTGCAATTCATAGTGATACTTATAGGGTTTCTGAAGAGCTACTGATGAGTTTGACCACCAACCTTGTAGTTCAAACTGATCTTGCAGTTCAGCATATTAACCCAAGCACTACATCAGGACTCCATTGTAGCTGTATAGCATATATTAAGATCAGTAGCTGGGGTCTTCTTATTTTGTCCTTCTCTTTCAATAGTACTTTTGATAGTAATGACCTCTTCCCATTCTAAATAGAGTTGAGGATATTCCTATAAAGAAGGCTGTTGGAAATTTGATAGGGTTTGCACTGAATCTATAGAACACTTTTTATAGTATTGGCATTTTAATTATTTTATATCTCCCAATTCCTGAACTTGGAGCTTCTTTTCATTTATTTAAGTCTTCATTGTCAAAGGATTAATTTTACTAAATCAACCATCAACACTCACTGAAGCAGCAGTCAAGAAATCAAATCATGTATTGCATTGGGCAAATCTGCTGGACAAGACCTCTTTAAAGTCTTTCATAGTTTTCATGGTCTAAATCTTTCATATCCATGGTTAGGTTTATTTCTAGGGATTTTATTATTTTAGATGCTATTATAAATTGAATTGTTTCTTGAATTTATCCTTCATGTTTTTAATTGCTGGTGTACAAAACCTTATTTTTATTTGCTGACCTTGTTTCCTGCAACTTTGTAAATTCCTCTATTAGTTCTAGAAGTTTCTTTGTGGACTCTGATTTTCAATATATAGAATCATATCATGTATTAATAGAGATAATTTTACATCTTTCCAATATGAGATTTTTCTTGTTTTTTTTTCAATCTGTATTATCTTTTCACTTTCTTGTCTAATTGCTCTTGCTAGGACTTCTAATGAATAGAAGCAATGACATAGGCACCCTCATCTTGTTTTTTTCTCATTTCAAAGGGGAAAATCCCTTGCTTTCTCTATTATGCATAATGTTGGATGTTGAATTTTCATAGATACCATGAATCATACTGAAGATATTTCTTTCTATATCAGTCAGGTTAAAAAAATTTTTTTTGAAGAATGTTGAGTTTTGTTAAAAAGTTTTTCTGCTCCATAGATAGGACCATGTGGTTCTTTTCCTTTGTTCTATTGATGTGTTGTTGATAATGACAAGCTATCGATAACAGTGTGAAGAATGGATATTCTAGAACACATAGTTGTGCTAATGAGGAACATGCACATAGAACAAGAGGCAGTCATTCAGACAGAACAAGGGACTACTGAATGTTTTAAAATCAGGGAAGGTGAGTGCCAGGGTTGTATTTTTTCACCATGCTTATTCAATCTATATGTTGAACAAATAATCTGATAAACTGGATTATATGAAGAAGAACATGACATCAAGATTGGACAAAGACTCATTCACAACCTGCAATATGCAGATGATACAACCTATTTGCTGGAAGTAAAGAGAACTTGAAATACTGATGAAGATCAGGGACAGTTTTCAGAATGGATTGCACTTCAATGTAAAGAAAACACAAATCCTCTCAACTGGGTCAATATATAAAATCATGGTATATGGAGAAAATCTTGATGTTGTCAAATAATTAATTTTACTCACATCAATCATCAACACCCATGGAAGCAGCAATCAGAAATCAAATCGTGTATTGCATTGGGCAAATCTGCTGGACAAGGCCTCTTTAAAACATTCAAGAGCAAAGATATCAATTTGAGGACTAATATGTGCATGACCCAAGGCATGGCATTTGCAATCACTTCATATGAATGTGAAAATTGGACGATGAATAAGGACAACCATAGAAGAATTGATGCATTTGAATTGTGGAGTTAAGGAATATAAAAAGTACCATTGCAGCCAGAAGAACAAACAAATCTGTGTTGGAAGAAGTGCAGCCAGATGCTCCTTAGAAGCCAGAATGGCAAGACTTTGTTTCTCATACTTTGGACATGCTATTTAGGAGGGACAAATCCCTGAAGCAGGATCTCATGCTTGGTAAAATGGAGGGTCAGAGAAAAACAGCAAGACCCTCAAATGATAAAATAGCATAGTTGCAGCAGCAATTGGCTCAAGCATAAAAACCATTGGGTTTTTCTGTTTGTTTGTTTTTTTTTAAGTTACCTTTAGTATTTACATCTTTCCATTTTATTTTTACCTTCTCAGTATTTGGGTGTTCCATATCATAAAATGGAACCTATAAACATCAATATCCTAGGCATTAGTGAGCTGAAATGTACTGGTATTGGCCATTTCGAATCTGACAGTCACATGGCTTACTATGCAGGAATGACAAATTGAAGAGGAGTGGTGTTCTATTCATTATCAAGAAGAACATATCAAGATCTGTCCTGAAGTACAATGTTATTTGTGATAGGATGATATTCATATACCTACAAGGAAGACAAGTTATTCAAATTTATACACCAACCACTAAAGCCAGTGATGATGAAATTGAAGAATTCTACCAACTTCTTCAGTCTGACATTGATCAAATATGCAAACATGCAATTAACATGTATTGATAATTACTGGGGATTGGAATGCAAAGGATGAAAACAGAGGAAAGATTAGTGGTTGGAAAATATGGCCTTGATGATAGAAATGATGCTGTAGAACCCATGATATAATTTTGAAAGACTAATGGTTTGTTGTTAATGATGTCATTCTTCTTGGATCAGCTATCAACACTCATGGAAGCAGCAGTCAAGAAATCAAA
>NW_006408561.1:16254306-16255687 GCF_000296735.1 Chrysochloris asiatica | reverse complement strand
ATATCATGTTTGGTAAGGTGGAGGGTCAGAGAAAGAGAGTAAGACCTCCGACAAGATGGATTGGCCAAGTGGCAGCATCGATGGACTCAAGCGTGGCAACAGTAGTGAGGTTGACCCAGGATTGGGCAGTGTTTTTTTGTTCTGCTGTGCATAAGGTCGCTATGGGTCAGCACCAACTCAAAGGCACCTAACAACAACAACAACAACAACGGTTTGTTCATTGCAAATACCTTTTTTAAACAACATAAAAGATGATTATACACATGCACCTCACCAGATGGCATACACCAAAATCAAATTGATTACATCTGTGGAAAGAGACAGTGGAAATGCTCCATATCTTCAGCCAAAAAAAGCTCTGGGTTAGACTGTGGAGCATACAATCCATTGCTCATATACAAGTTCAGGCTGAAGCTGAAGAAAAGTAAAACAAATCCACAAAAGCTAAAATATGACCTTGAATATATCCCCACTGATTTTAGAGATCATCTGAAGAAAAGATTTGATACATTAGACACTAAAGATCGAAGACCAGAAAAGTTGTGGGATGACATCAAGAACATTATACAAGAAGAATGCAAAAAAGTTATTAAGAAGACAAGAAAGAAGTAAAAGACCAAAATGGATGTCAGAAGCGATTCTGAATCTTTCTCTTCAGCGTAGAGATGCTCAAGTAAAATGGAAGAAGTGAGAAGGTACAGAACTCAACAGAAAATTTAAAGGTCAGCTAGAGAAGACAAAGTCAAATATTATAAAGAAATGTGCAAAGTTCTGGAGTAAGAAAACCATAAGGGAAGAACATGCTCAACATTTCTCAAGCTGAGGGAACTAAAGGAAAAAATTCAAGCCTCAACTTGCGCTATTGAAGGATTCTATGGGAAAAATATTTAACGATGCAGAAAAAAATGGAAGCAATACCAGAAAGACTAATGACTTGTTCATTGCAAATCCCTTTTCTGGTACAGAGTCACTGTCCCAAGATGAAATGGTTGATGTTCAACATTTTATGATTGAGAGTTGATGATACTGAAGGAAGAAGTCCAAGATGCACGGAGGCCATTAGCAAAGAACAATGCTCTGGGAATTGATGGAATACAATTGATGAAAAATTTCAACAAACTGATGCAGCACTGGAGGCACTCACTTATCTATGCCAAGAAATTTGGAGGATAACTACCTGGCCAACTGACTGGAAGAAATCTGGATTAGTGCCCATTCCAAAAAGACGTGATCCAAGGGGATGTGGAAATCACTGGACACTCTCATTGATATCCCATGCTAGTAAAGTTTTCTTAAGCTAATACAAAAGCAGCTGCAACCATATATTGACAGAGAACTTCCAGAGGTTCAAGCCAGATTCAGAAGAGGACACGAATGAGGG
>NW_006408561.1:16236855-16254206 GCF_000296735.1 Chrysochloris asiatica | reverse complement strand
TATATGCAGAGCAAATCATCCAAGAAGCTGGGCTATATGAAGAAAAATATGGCATCAGGAATGCAGGAGACTCATCAGCAATCTCCGATAAGCAAATGATACAATCTTGCTTGCTGAAATCAAAGAAGACTTAAAATAATTTCTGATGAAGATCTAAGACCACAGCCTTCGTTATGGGTTGCATCTCAATGTAGAGAAAACAAAAATCCTCATCACTGGACCAGTAAACAACGTCCATATAAATGAAGAAAAGATTGATGTTGTCAAAATATTTCATTTTACTGGGATCAACCATCTATAGTCATGGGTGCAGCAGTTAAGAAATCAAATGTAGTGTATTGCTTTAGGCAAATCTGATGCACAAGACCCTTTTAAAGTGTTGAAGAGCAAAGATGTCAGTTTGAGAACTAAGGTGAGCTTGGCCCAACTCATGGTATTTTAAGTAGCCTCATATGCATGAGAAAGTTGAATAGTGAAGTAGGAAAACCATAGAAAAATTGATACATTTGAGTTGCAGTGTTGTTTTAGTAGAATATTAGAAGTACCAGGGACAGCCAGAAAAAAATCCCCAAAAAACAATCCAAACAGATCTATATTGGAAGAAGTACAGCCAGAATGCTCCTTGGAAGCCAGGTTAGTCCGATTTCATCTCTTGTACTTTGGACATATTATCAGGAGGGATAAATTTCTGCAGAAGGATATCATGCTTGGTAGAGTGCAACGTTGGGGAAAAAGAGCAAGACCACCAATGAGATCCATAGATACAGTTGCAACAACAGTGGGTCAAGTGTAGAAATGAGTGTGAGTTTGGCAGTAGACCTGGTAGTGTTTCATTCTGTTGTGCAAAGGGTTGCTATGAGTCAGTACAGACTCAGTGGCACCTAACAACAACAACAGCAACAACAACAGTATTTGGGCTTCTGTTTTTCCTTCCTCACTAATATACAACATTTAGCTTCTTATTGAAAGTGCCATGGGCTGCAAAAAGAACCAAGAGATCCGTTTTGGAAGAAGTGCAGCCAGAGTGCTCCTTGGAGGCCAAGATGGTCAAACTTCGTGTCTCATACTTGGGACATATTGTCAGTAGGGACCAGTTGCTGGAGAAGGATATCATGTTTGCTAAGGTAGAGAGGGTCAGAGAAATAGAGGAAGACCCCCAATGAAATGGATTGGCCAGGTGGCAGGCAGCATCGATGGACTCAAGCGTGGCAACAATAGTGAGGTTGGCCCATGATCGGATCAGTGTTTCATTCTGCTGTGCATAAGGTCGCTATGAGTCAGTACCGACTCAATGGCACCTAACAACAACAGCAAGCTTCTTATTGTGAATTGGATTCATGAAAAAGACCAGGCTTACTGTTAGAGACTGAAACTTGGTCCTTAGTCACCCTTCACATCTATAAATGAACCACCTTTACAGTTCAGTTTTCAGCCAAATATCAGTCAAGCCTGTTAAGTGAACGATATCACTAATGACATATGCACACCTTAGAATAATCAACCAATTGAGATCAAAAGGGCAGCATTTATCCAAGCACTAAGTTCAACAACAACAAGAAGTTCAAAAGGGTTAGGAAAGAAGGAAGAGTGGAAAGAGAAAACACATGTTGGAAGTGAGATAAGTGATGGTACATTGTGGGGTTTTCATCAATGAGATGAAACAAAATGCTTTGTAAACCGTCACTGTATTCACTAATGACAAGGGACACATGCATAAATTCTCATGCAAAAAAATGCTAATAAAGTTGTTCTTTTGTGTGTGTGTGTGTGTGTGTCTGTGCAGACATTTTAATATTGAACATACATTGTTATTTTAATGAATGCTGGACATTTTAATGAGTGCTGATCCAGAGAGAAGAAAAGTATTCATTCTTTCACACTTATAGGCCTAAATATTAAAGGCAGTAAATATGATAAGTCCCCCTTTAGGACTAAAATGGGGTCCTGGTGTGACACTGTAACATAAGCACTTGACCACAAGGTTGGTTTGAACGACAAAGTTAGTGGTGCAAACTCACTAACCACTCCTCGAAACCTTATACAGGGTTACTATGAGTCGTAATCGACTGGATGGCACTTAACATCAATAAGGACTAAAATGATAATGTATAGAAGGATATTATCTTTCATTACACTCAGAAAAATCACTACTCTTGACTGTTTCATTTCCTCATTCTTTAAAATGAAACTTCTTGGTTCTTACTGAACATTTCTTTGGATATGATTAAAGACTGTTAGCTGAGATAGAGTCATCAACTGCATGGCACTGACTCTTAATATGTCAACTGTTAAGTTCGCCCAGAGGAGTCTTGGAAGAAAGACCTAGTGTTGTACTTCCAAAAGCACCAGTCATTGAGAACCCTAGGGAGCACAGTTCTACTTTGACACACATGAGTTGGAACTGACTTGAGGGCAACAGGTTAACAGAAGTAGAGAGTGCATAATGTTTCCAACAACAATGACTATGCACTTTATCAGGGAGAAGATGTATTCCTAACATTTGGGGTTTTACTTTGAGCATAGTAATTTTTACATAAATAATTACTCATTTGTAAACAGAAGAAACATCAACTGTAAACTGAGTTCTCATTGTCATTTTGTAAGCAGGAAAAGTGGACAAAGATACAAATCAGTGCCAGACTATTCTGAGCTTTGACACAAGTACACTACAGGCATATATTAATACCACATGTACACAAGTTGCTTTGTAAGTTAAAGAAAAGAGGGAGCAATGGGAAGATTAGTATAATAAAAAGGCAACCAAAGATAATTTTCAATTGACCCTTAAAAATAACTTACTTGACTCAAGGAATATTTGAATTATGATCTCAAGCTATGCAAACTCAAAAAGTTGATTTGATTAATCTGAATGTTTTACAAAGTATTGTGAGAAAGCAGAACCATCTACTTGTTGAACAGCTTTTGATTGTCTCTTATTTTGCCTTCATGAATAGTCTGGTCTAGAGGGGGGCATTTAGGGGGCTTCAAAAATTTCACGGAAAAATTTAATTATATTTTAATTCCATTTTTCTATGAAATTATTGAAGCCATTCGTAGGTTTAAAAATTGCAAAAATATTTTACTTTAGTACATGCTGTGACAGGAGCAGTAGGTACCATAGAAACACATGAAAAAGCAAATGGTGCCCAGAAGACGTGACGTTTAAAATAACTACAGAATGAGTAGGAAACAAGCAAATTGGTGAGACTGTGGCAGAGAGGCCTGCTTACTGAACAAGGGGTATTGAAGAAAGTGGAAATAGCATGTGGAAAATCCCAGGCAAGGAAGGCAATATCACATTCTAAGAACTGATGAGAATTTTTTTTGTGGCAGATGAGACCAAAGACAAGTAGATGATGAGTGACTTTATAAACCCATGTAAAGCAGTGACAGGTCAGATTTAGCTCACAGTGAGTGGGCTGGTTCCGACTCATAGCGACCCTATACAGGGTTTCTGAGGCTGTAAATCTTTACAGGAGCAGAAAGCCTCATCTTTCTCCCATAGAACAGCTGGTAGTTTCGAACTGCTGAACTTGCAGGATGCCAATTAGGAGGTTGTTGCTGTTCTTTATATGCCAGATCATGCAGTCAGCATTGATTGCAGGCAATGGATGTGGAGAGAAGCAGATATATTTCAAAGGCAGAAAAGACAAGACTTAATTGACTGTGTAATGTGGAAGAAATGCTGGATTCAACAGCGATTTCCACATTTCTGGTGCGGGTGCCTTTCTTAGTTACCAAGTGCTGCTGTGATAGAAATACCACAAACAGTTGGCTTTAAAGAACAAGAATTCATTTTCTCTTTCTTATAGTTCTGGAGAATGAGGCTTTCAGTCATGTCAATTCCTTCTGTGAGTCTGTCTCCAAGTTCCGGTGTCTGCCAGCAATTGTTGGTGTTCCTTTGCTGGTAGATAATCTTCCCTTGTGATCTGTCTTTGTCTTTGGCAATGAATTCTCAGTGTTATTACCTGAAAATAGTTTTTAGGTAGATTAAAAAACTTAATAGCTTATCTCTTTTCCTCTCTCCCTTTCGCCATTTTTTTCTCCCTTCCTTCATTCTTTTAAAACTTGAAAAATATTATTCCACTATATTCTGAAAAAAGAGTCTGCTATAATTCTTATTTTTGATCCTTATTATATAATGTTTTTTTCTGTGTGTGTGTGTGTGGCTGCATTTGAGGTGTAATATAATAATCATGAGTCTTGGAATTCTTTTATTATTCATATTTATTTTCTTTGACATTGTTTTAACTACTTGTATTGTTGGATAGATGATTTTGAACCTAATTTGTAAAAAGTTTACACATTATTTCTTTAAATATATATTTTTATTTTCCTCACTGCTTTCTTTCTTAGAAACCAATTGTACCTATATTGACGATTTGATATTGTCTTATGGATCACTGATGTTTTGTTTATATTTTCTAATTTTTCTTTTCTGTCGGTTACATTTTGGGTGATTTTTATTGCTCTGTCTTCAGAGTTTCAACTACCTCAATACTTTCTATTGCTGTTTTTTTTTTTGTTTTTAATGTCATCCAACTTAATTTTCATTTTATACATACAATTTTTCATCTTTAGAGGTTCCATTTGGATCTTTTTATAACTTTGATTTTTTTTCTTCACCATAACTGTTTATGTTTACCTTCCTGAACATATGGAGTATATTAGTAATAACTTTTAATGTCTTTCTCTAGTAATTCCCTCATCTTTTTTATTTATAGGAATGTTTCTATTGATTGGCTTTTCTTCTGGTTATGAATGATATTTTCCTGCTTTATTTGCTCACTGGTTATTTTTATTTATTTTTTAATGTTTTATTGTGAATTATATGATAGTTTACATGAGAGAACTTTAGTTTTACATTCATTCCATCGTATATCATTTCATTGCCATGGTTCTAATCCCCTCCATGCATCATCTTCCGTCCAAAGGGTATATCCTAGAAACACATCCTCTACACTTCCCCCTCCCAACCCCACCCCAGTCTTCGGCCCACAGTCCCTCTCCCTCTCTGGATCCAAAGTCTCTAGCTGCTTCATTACTTCACGTCATTGTCTCTGTCTCCATCTCAGGCATCCCTGCTTCTCTGGGTAGGGTCCTGCTCTCGGCTCTTCTCCGTTGATGGTCCCAGAGACCTCAGCTCCTAGACTGGAGAAATAATCACTCCCTTCCTTACTACAAAACATCTACCTTTGCATTTCCAACCCTCACAATCAGTCATGATAACCATTATTCACTACAGTATCGTGAGTTACCCATCTGTATTTCATTTCATCAGCTCCGCCTAGATAGATTGGATAGTACTCACTGGTGATTCTGCCTTCCTCCATGCCCCCTAGCTCTAGGTTCCCTCTTGAAAGCTTGTAAGCCAGTCACTTCTTGCCTTTATAGTCCCCTCCTCCCCATTTGGGTATCCAATGTCCAAGTTGACCATCTCTGTTTACTCTGTGTGTGGAGGGGGTGGGAATGTTTCTTGCTGTAAGGATTTGTCATTTGAGTCATTGCATTCATAGGTATAGGTCAAGTTTATCAGATTGTATCAGCTCAATCTTCCCCCCCGCCCTTTCTTTCTTCTCCTGGTTGAGCTCTGATCATCTAGTCATCCGGTCCAGGTCACATGGGTACCATCTGCAAGTGTGGGTGTTCTTGTGCACATGCCTTCTCTTCCCATCAGCCGGCAGCTCCATTCTCCACTTGAGTCCTCCGTAGCCACGCCACTGACTCTGGGCCCAGGAGTCCCCAGGTCTCCTAACACTGCTTGCCAACCTCACTGGTTATTTTTTATTGGATTCCAGGTACTATGAATTTTGTACTCTTAGTAACTGCATATTTTAGTATTCCTTTACCCAGTGTTGGATTTTGTTTTGGTTTACAGCTTTTTTGAATCATTTGAATATTTGTGAGGCTTCCTTTAAACATTGTTATAAGCCAACTGAGCAGAGGTAAATAGATGTCTAGTTAAGCCCCACTACCACTGCATGACCCTTCTAAGAATTCTACCTTTCTACTCTAATACACGAGTCCTGGTGTGGTGCTGTGGAGAAAATCACTGGACTGCAAGGTTGGTTTGAACCACAAGGTCAGCAGTTCAAACTCACCAGCCGCTCCTTGGAAACCCTATACAGCATTGCTATGAGTGGGAACTGACTTAATGACACTTAACAACTTCAATACTGTAATACAAGAGGCTGCTATTGTGCATAATGGGATTACAAAATATTATCGGATGGATGTGAGCATCAGAAATTGTTATGCATATACTTTCTGGTAATTCTTTCTCAGACTTTGGTTTGCTGTAACTCAGCATGCATGAATTACTGGTCACATACTAGAGGGGTTTCTTCTGCATGTCTCTGGAACTCTCTGTGCAGCTCTCTGAATTTCCCACCTTTCTACAACTCCACTCTATAAATTCTACCTACCTTGGCCTTTCTGAACATCTTCTCAATTTGGAGAGACTACAAAGCTCTTTGGGGATTTTTCCTCCCTGAATTGCAGCCTGGAAACTGTCTCTAAGTATTAAGCTGGTGCAACTGTATGTATAGTTCATCTCAGTTTTTCCGTCTTTCAATGATTACAGCCTCGTGCTGCTCATTTTTCAATGTCTGATATTATATGTGTTTGTGCATGCAGACACACACAGAGATACACATTATGGTCTTGCAGTTGTTTAAGGTGAGAGGATAAATCCTAGTCTATTATGTTATCTTTACTACAAGTAGAAGCCATACATTTATTTTATGGTGGCAGAGGTCAGTTTTTGGAAGCAAAAGTTGTTTATTAAAAGAATTAACCTATGTAAGTTACATATATGATCAAAGCCCTAATTTCCTTGCCCATTAAATAGTATTAGCATTGCTTTCCTTTCTGATGACTGGGTTGTCATTAGGATCAAATGCAACTGAAGAAGCTCTTTTCAAATTAATGCATTGGACTGCAAAGTCGGTTTGAATTGTAAGGTTGGTGGTTCAAGCTCACCAGCAGCTCCTTGGAAACTCTATACAGAGTCACTATGGGTTGAAACTGACTCGATGGCACTTAACAACAAAAATAGCAATACTTACGATGGAGTCCTGGTAGGGTAAGCACTGGACTGCTAGCAACAAGAGCAACAGTTCAAACCCACCAGTTGCACCTTGGAAATCCTATATAGAGTTAATATGGGTCAGAACTGACTCAACTACACCTAGCAACAACAATGTGCACATGACAGTGATAATGGGGTGATGATAATGATGAGAACTGTTTCCGCTTTCAAAACTATTCAAATACTAAAATCCGTGTTAGAAGAAAAACTCCTAATAACAACACTTACATTGGGTCTTTTCATCTATTAACATAAATTAAATCTAGAAACATAATCTTGATTCTTGAACTAATACAAGTTCTGATATCTTTTAGGGCTAAAGAAAAAAGTCTACTCCTGAAGACTGTTATGTGTGAGCAATGAACATCCTTTTCCAAACTAGCTTTAAAGGAAGAGGGAATGTATTGGCTCATTAACTGGGAAGGTCAAGGGGTGGGCCAAATCGAGCTAAATCCAGGATCTAAACAGTGCCGTCTGTGTTCTTGCTCTCTCTTTATTTCTCTAGCTCCCATGCTTCTGCTCTTTGCTCTGCTTTCTTCTTCGACTTTCTCCAGGTGGCGGCAAGATGGTTGTTGGCAACTCTACACTCATATTCCAACAGTTTGGCAATAAGAGTAGACAGAATGAGTCTTTCAGCAATTGTTCTGGCAAAAAACTTTTGTGTCTTTGTTTGGGCCATTTTCCCCTTTCCTGAAGCAATGACTGTGGCTAGGAGAATGTAATATTCTAATTGACCAGATCTCTGAGATATTTG
Organism: Chrysochloris asiatica; assembly: GCF_000296735.1. NCBI lineage: Eukaryota > Metazoa > Chordata > Mammalia > Afrosoricida > Chrysochloridae > Chrysochloris > Chrysochloris asiatica. Next base: position 16,246,362 of record NW_006408561.1, on the reverse strand, counting down.
GTTATATGCTGGGGAATCAAAGTCCTTTGGGATATGATCTTTGACCTTTCAGAATAAACAAAGTGTACCATGAGGCAAAAAGGAAGGTATGATCAATGCAACTCAGCTAGTGATCTGGGAGGTAGTCACAATCTTGTTTTCTATGTTAATTTTCTTCAGCATCCTAGTTTGTTACTATAATAAACTATGTTACTTTGCTCTGTGGGGTAATAGGAAAACAAGTATTTCTTGTAATTATTCTTATAAGGCCTAGGATAACACCTTACTCATAAAAATCTCAATGAATTATTTGTTGAGTGGATATACAAATAGATGAATAGCTAAATATTGTTTTGTATTTATGATGTGTGAGGCGTAATTCTATGTGGTTTACATATATTTAATCATGTTATCTTCCCAAAAATCCTATGAAATAAGGTATTCTATATACTCATTTTACAAATGAGGAAATTAAGACGCAAAAACATTACTTGTAAGTAACTTTTAAGAACAGTCCTCAAATGAGGTCAACATGATTCCAAACAGCTGTAAAATATCTTTTTCCCCTCTACAAACTTATTGAAATGCTTTATAAAAACAATATATGCATCAACCATGGAAGAAAACTGAAGAAGAATGATCATAGTACATTTTAAGGTCAACAAAATTTGGCCACTGATGAAGGAAACATCTAGATTATTCTTACCTTAAGAATTATCAAAGCAAAGTCAGTTATCCATTAACTGGATGAGTCAAAAGATGATGCAAGAAAAGACCTTCAATGGTGAGCTAAGACAATTACCTGAGTGGTTGCTATCATTGTATGGGGCTGAGAAATGATTTTTTTTTTGTTCTTAGTTAGTCATGTAGAAATAAACAAAATCAATGACAATATTGTTACAACTATCAGTAATGCAAAAAAACAAAAAAAAAGAATCACATTCTGAGTTTATTATACTGAAAGCCACTTGTCTTATACATTATAACTTAAGAAACCCAGTTGTTATTCAGGTAACCCAAAGCTTTAGCAAAAGTAGCTACAATAACAACAACAAAATACAACAACCCCTAAACCACAATGAACATGTCCTAAAATTTCTTACTAGCAACTCTATTTGGAGGAATTTCTCTTATCTTTGTGAAGGGTGAATACCAATATTTATCTTAAGTCTTATGTTGCAATACTTAGGCCAAATCTCATTAATAATCAAGGATGATACCAGAAAAAAAAAATTGTAGTGTGAACAAAGTTTCTCTCTCTTTCTCTTTTTTTTTCTTCTTTACCAGCTCCTTCTGTGATTATTGTGTTAGTGTATTTTTATATTTTTATACATTTGGAAGTAACTGAAATGAAAATGAAACTGGTTTAAAAGATAAAATTATTTTACTGATGATAGAAGTTCAGAGGTAGGAGCAAGTTTGTGAGTCGCTGAATTGGCTCATAATGTTAGCAGAGATCTAGCTTGTTTTTATCTGTCTGATCTCCCAACCATTGTGTTAGTATGCTCGCTCATTAGGTTGATTTTCCAATAGGTCACAAGATGGCTGCCAAGAGTAACTGAGCTCCTTATGCATGCATCCCTACTCATGCAGAGTGGGTAAACGTTTGACTACCTGTGACAACATCTTGAGAAACTGAAAGAATATATCATGTAGAAATAAATTATTACAGGCCACAACGCTCTGAGTTAATAATAAATAAAATTATAGCTTATTTATTTATTAGGCCACAATTGCAATGACACTTTAATGAAAACTTAAGGGCAGAAGCTGGTGCCATAAGATGTTAGAAAATGTGAAGCACTTGGTTAGTTATTAACCTTTTTCTGTGAAAAAATAAAGAAAAGAAATAATGCAACAAATAATGTTTGCATACCTCCTGCCATAAAATTTAAATTAAATCTATAGTTAATCTGTTCATGTTGTTATTGTTGTTGTTAAGTGCTTTGACTCGGTTACGACTCAAAGCAATGTGGTATAGAGTTTCCAAGAAGTGACTAGTGAATTTGAGCCACTGACCTTGTGGTTCAAACCAGCTTTGAGATCCAGTTCTTATTTTACAATGCCACACCAGGACTCTTAATCTGTTCATTATTCTTAAGTGCCATCAAGTCTCTTCTGACTCATGGTGATCAGATGTAGGATTTGAATGCCTGCCTTCTGAGTTTCCATTTGCTTGCTGAGTAAGAAGGCAAAGATTTTCCTGTGATGCACAAAGGTTGCTTTTTTAAAAAAATCATCCAACTGCTTCTGACTTGAATCATTGAGGTATTAATTAGGATGGTTGCTGTACAGCATTTTATACATTTCCTTAATTTTGAAAACACTTTGGTATCAGAGGTTGATTTTGTTCAGTAATCTTGTGACACATCAATAATGACTATACTGTTTCTAATGATAAATCAGTAGGTAAAAGTTGAACATTTTGTTCTAGAGTCAGGAATGTATTTTGAAAGTATTTTTCTGAATGTGAAGACTATTCCAGTAACAACAAAAATGAGGAACTCTAATGGAGTCGCTTAAAAACACAGTGCAAAATCTTTTTGGTCTATGTCTATGTCTAGAAGTTTTCTGCATATGTCTTTTCATGCATCATTGGGCGGCACACACATACAATTTTATTACTATGAAATATTAATTGTTATATGCTACCACTTTTCTATGCTCTTTGGTTTATGAAATTTTGAAGTAAGGAAATTGCTTTCCTTTTTCAGAATTGGAGTACATGCTATATAGATCATATATGTAAGAAACTATGGCTGCTTCTGGAGTCCTGGTGTGGTTTGTAGGATAAACACTTGGGAATCCTAAACGGCATCACTATGAGTTGGAAGCAACATGATGGCACTTAACCACCACAACATTTTTTCTACAATAAAGGACTTAACTTTATATTTCAGAAAATATATCCATCTATGAGAACATTGTAAAGTTTTAACTAATCAATGCCAAATTCTGTGCTGTAGATTTTAAGTGCCACAGGGAATATACTAATAAAATAGAAGTTTGTTTTTTTGTAATTTAGTGTCTCATTGTCTCTGAGACACCATCCAGTTCAAAAGTATCAGTAAAGGCCTCAAAAGTAAATAACTAAATATGTTAAATATACTGAATTTGGCATTATCACCTAGGTTCACAAAAGACCACACAGATTTTTTAAGAAATTAAATGCTTACATTATAGGTTATCCACTTCAAATCTGAGTAAATCTAAAACATCAATGATTAGCTTAAAACCTATAAAGGGACATGGGGAGATACTGTCAACTTATTCTAAAGATACTAATTGAGTAACATAGTGAGTTTCATGAAATAAATATTATATAAATGTAAAATTTGATATAATGAAATATAAACATTTGGCATTTGGAATTTTTTACAATTTTAATTCTATGTAAATTCATAATCAATAACGCCTTTAATTTTAAGGAAAACAAGAGAAACTTTTGTTTCTGGCAGCAAAAAATCCTTTGCAAGTCAAATACTTCTGACTATTTATTGATACATGGATTGTGGCAGACCCACAAGAAATTGTTGTTGTTGTTGGTAGGTGCCATTGAGTCAGTACCCACCCATAGTGACCTTATGCACATTGGAACAAAACACTGCCTGATCCTAGGCCAACCTCACTATTTACTGTTGCCACGCTTGAGTCCATCGATGCTGCCACTTGGCCAGTCCATTTTGCTGGGGGTCTTCCTCTTTTTCTCTGACCCTCTACCTTACCAAACATGATATCCTTCTCCAGTGACTGGTCCCTCCCTTCTCTTAACCCTTGTTTCTATTCTGAACAGAGGCCAAATGTAACTATTTTGAATTTGGCATTAGGGTTTGCCCTGTCTTTGCCATTTTCCTTTAAACGTTACTTAAAAAGCTTGTGAAGAAAACCTATCTTATTCCCTGCTATGATCTCCGCCCCCCAAACTTAGAGATGGCATATACAATCAAAGAAGTAGGCATGAATATGGTAAGTACTTTGCAAAAGGTGAAAAGGTCTGTTTGTTTTGTTTTAAGATGAGAGAATAATAAGAAAAATCATTTGCTCTTCTGCCCAGATCACATTAAGTCATGAGGTTGTGGTGATGGTGAAGATAAAATAAAGAACTCCAGGTTCCCCATCCTGTGCTTTAACCACTAGACCTCCATTTCCTGCTTAGCTTTCAAAAACATATTTTATTAATTCTGAACTTGTTTGCTATATAAAATGAATTAATATACATAAGGGTCGTACAAAAATAAAATAAGATTTATCAGTAAAACGAATTTCCTAACCAAGGGTGCATTGCATTACCTTAGGAACATACCATAAACCACATCATTTCTCTAATGGTGCCTTTTAAAAATTCCTGACCTCCCACCACTTGTGCGCTCACAGATTTCTTCTGTTTTAGCAGTGTACTCTTTTCCTATCAAACAGCGATCAGCAGTGTTATTTATTTGGGTAAAAACAACAGGAGTGGAGATGAGGGACCCATCAATTCCAACTTAGACAGAAAATGACTGAAATTATCTGGTTCTGCAGTTACTTTCTTTTTCACGTCATACAACATCTCACACATTCATCATATGTCTGCTTTCTGATTGCATTTCAAACACGATTGTGTTTGTCAGTTCAAATAACTTTTGAAGTCCTTTCTCTATGTTTGTTTGAAGCTACACTGTTGGTTTCACTCCTTGGACTTCTAGCTTTAGCTCCAAAGGCAGGTCTTACCCTTCTGTCTGGCTGAAACCTTTCCCTGGGCCTTGTAAAAGGAGCTGCTCTGAGAGGTCAGGGCTGAGACCTATTTGCCCTAAAAATTAAACAAAACAAATCCATTGCTATTTAGCCTATTCTCATGGAAACCCAATATGTTTAAAATAGAATGCTACATAGAGTTTTCTTGTCTGTAATCTTTATGAGGTCACTTATGAAGGGATTGAAGCACTCTTTGTATACTGGGTGGGTTTAGAGTGCTGATCTTTTGGTTAATATCAAAACCAGAAACCAAACCCAGTGCCATGGAGTGTATACCCACTTGTGGGATTAGCAATCACTGAACTGCAGATTTTCAGGTTAGCAGTCCAGTGATTACTTATCCTACAGTACCATCAGTAGTAGAGGTCGAAGAGTTTATGCCACTGAGAAATATTCATGTTGCTTGTTGTTAAGTGCAAAGTAGGTTCCAATTCATAGTGCCCATATATAGGGTTTCCCAGGAGTGACTGGTGGGTTTGGACCACCAACATTGCAGTTAGCAGTCCAGAGCTCATGCTACAGCATCATCAGAAATAGGTTTTTGTTAAGCCAGAAATGCACCTCAAGATTCATCTGAACACCTTGGATAGGGTGAATCTGAGAACATCAAACAGCATAGCAAATTAAGGAGAGCACTGGTCTGGGATTGACTATGTAATTGAGCAAGGACTGAGTAAGTAAATCTGTTTCTCTGACATCTCCATAAACTTGCTCAAAAATATAAAAAAAAAAAGCAAAACAAAATGAAAATAGAAATCATAATGCTCACTTTAGTTACCATACATGATGTATAGCAGAATCTTTTAACTTCATAAATGTAGGGTCTTTCTTTAACATAAATTCCCTGACATTGTTAAGTAATTTGCCCTAGAACTATGGCTGTGAATTTAGTTTTCTGAAATACAGCTACATGGACTTCTCTGCCCTCCCACTTTGTCCACAGTTGCTACCTGCAGAGGTGGCTTCCTCTATCCACAGGTATCTAGTATAAGAAAGGTTGTCCACCACCTTGTACCATATCTCCTGATTAAAATAAAAGCAAAAACTCATTTGTTAACATTTCCCTCTGGCTTCAGTTTTTAGTCTCAGACACCATTTTGAGATAGTTTTTTAGATGAAGAATGTTCTGTAAAGTGAAACTGGATCTTAGTAATGTAAAAAGAGTTACCCCAAGATGTTTTCCTGGCAGGAAGAGAATCAAGCAGTCCATTGATGACGCTAATGTAGTCACTGGCAACCTCTCTTCCATTTCTGGTTTGGCTCATTGTTTACCTAATTGCCAGTAATAATATTTCATTGTGTAAAGAATGTTGGCACCAGGGGCCCAGGATCCAGTTTATTGATGGCCTAGAGTTTATGAATTGATGTCCTCAGCAGGTTGCTGCCCTGATGAATGGCAATTACTGTGGCTCCCACAGAGGCAATTGTAGCCAGAGCATTTACTCCTTTCAAATAATTACCTCTGAGAAGCTGAACAGGTAATTGTAACATCTGAAAACCATGCTTTTGGCTCAGAATCAAAGAGTATTAATCTCCATAACAGAGGTGTTTTGGAATGACCCAAAAGAGTTGTTAAAGAATGGTCCCAAGAGTCTTTAATTTTAAGATGAATTGGAGAAAACTTAGTAAGACCCCCTCAATCCCCAACACAAATTAAAATGTTGTAAAGACACCCAAATAACAAGAGTTATCCACCTTTTTGAAGTCAAAACACTTTATGGTGGTTGGTTGATTTTTAGAGTTGTCTCTGCCAGTACCCCTATTTAAAATGTTATAAACACCCAGCTCTTTCAAGGCTAAAGTGCCCATTAACCCCTAGTGTAGCCTCAAAATTTTGTTCATACTCTTCCTTCATACTATTTAATAAATGTATGAGATAAAAATATGAAAAAAGTAAGACTATTTGAAATCAAATTCGATTTTGTACATTTGATTTAGGAGAATTTAATTTCATGAGTCAGAATCAAGTTCACAGCAACTGAAAACAAAACAACAACAGAAACTGAAGGAACAAAGCACCTTCAATAAAGATAGTGATAAAACTCAGGAGTCATGCCTATGTTCTCCACACACTCAAGAAATTAACAAGGCTAGACCTTCTACTCTATTTATTTTGGTGCTGAGAAAGAAATAAGAAATAAAAATGTAGTATAATTTTTTGCTTAAACTTTAGTTTTTGGGAAAATACTGAACTGAGTGGGAAAAAGTATGAAGAGGCTAATGCATTGCTGGTTTCAGAAGAGGCCATGGAACAAGGGATATCATTGCTGATGTATGATGGATCTTGGCTGAAAGTAGAGAATATCAGAAAGATGTTTACCTGTGCTTTATTGATTATGCAAAGGCTTTCGATTGTGTGGATCATGACAAGCTATGGACAACATTGTGAAGTATGAGTATTCCTGAACACTTAATTGTGCTCATGAGGAATCTGTACCTGGACCAAGAGGCAGTTGTTCAAACAGAACATGGGAACACTGAATGGTTTAAAATGAAGAACGGTGTGTGACAAGGTTGTATTCTTTCACCATATTTATTCAACATCTGAGAAGCTGGGTTCTATGAAGAAAAACGTGGCATCAGGATTGTAGGAAGACTCTTTAACAACCTGCAATATGCAGATGATACAACCTTGCTTGCTGAAAGTGAAGAGGACTTGAAACATTTACTGATGAAGATCAAAGAACACAGCCCTTGGTATGGGTTGCATCTCAATGTCAGGAAAACGAAAGTCCTTACCCCTGGACCAATAAACAACATTCTTATCAACAGAGAAAATATTGAAGTTGTAAAGGACTTCATTCTTCTTGGATCAGTTATCAACACTGATGGAAGCAGCAGTCAAGAGAGCAGACGACGTATTGCATTAGGCAAATCTGCTGCACAAGACTTTTTTGTAGTATTGAAGAGCAAAGATGTCAGCTTGAGGACTAAAGTCCGCCTGACCCAAGCCATGGTATTTTCAACAATATCATATGCATGCAAAAGCTGGACAGTGAATAAGGAAGACTGTAGAAGAACAGATGCTTTTGAGTTGTGGTGTTGGAGGAGAATACTAAAAGTGCCATGGGCTGCCAAAGGAACCAATAGATCTGTTTTGGAAGAAGTGCAGCCAGAGTGCTCCTTAGAGGCAAAGATGGACAAACTTCGTCTCTCATACTTCGGACATATTGTCAGGAGGGACCAGTCACTGGAGAAGGATATCATGTTTGGTAAGGTAGAGGGTCAGACAAAAAGAGGAAGACCCCCAACGAGATGGATTGGCCAAGTGGCAGCATCGATGGACTCAAGCATGGCAACAGTAGTGATGTTGGCCTAGGATCAGGCAGTGTTTCATTCTGCTGTGCATAGGGTCACTATGAGTCTGTATTGACTCCATGGCACCTAGCAACAACAATGCATTGTTGGAAGGAGAAAGATTAGGCTTTCTGCTCCAGCAAAGATTTACAGCCTTGGAAACCTTTATCAGGGTCACTATGAGTTAGAACATCTCCATGACATGAAACTACCAACAGCACCAATGTAGTGTGGGGTTTTCCTGGGAATCAGAAAATGAAAGAACATCAGAAAGGAGTGTAGAGTCAGACATACAACTTTGCAATCTTTTGTGTGGAATGAGGGTCAGATTTTTTTGTGAGATGGAACTGAAGGAAAAGAAGGAAATAAGAAAAACATAAACAAAAACAAAATATAGACGAGTGTAGAAAGAGAATGATTTAAAGCCTGAAATCCAAGACGTTTGCAGTTAGATAACAATTCCATCTTGAATCTTGACATGAGTTCAGAGACCACTTTGAATACACACTTCTGACATCTAAACTGTCAAAGTTACCAAGACAACTTCGGGAAAGCAGGTAGAGGCAGCCTTGCCCTCAGGTAGAGTGTTGTTGTTGTTATGTGCCGTGGAGTTGGTTCCGACTCGTAGCGACCCTGTACAGGGTTTCCGAGGTTGCAAATCTTTACGGGAGCAGAAAGCCTCATCTTTCTCCCACAGAACAGCTGGTAGTTTCGAACTGCTGACCTTTAGGTTCGCAGCCTGATTTGTAACCGCTATGCTACCAGAGCTCCTTCAGGTAGAGTGTATTAGACAGTAAATTTCTACAACTCTCTTAGCCATCTCAGGGAGGGGTAAACTCACCCTCAGGGACTTGTCTAAGTGTGTTCTTTCCTGAAATTGTGGTACCACAGTTACATGGTCATTACGCATACCCAAATCAAGGTCATCAGAGTGCCCCCAAACCAATCCTGTAAGCTTTTTAAATCTGCAGTAGTGTGTGTATCCCAATCATGTTCCCTTTTCAGTTTCTGTAGTCCCGCTGGTGACTATGGTGAATTGATATGCCACCATGGTTCTGTGCTGAATTTCTCTTGTTTTTCAGTTTCTCTAAATAGTCACTTAGTTGTGAGTCCTTTGGTCACTGTTATGACCTCATATTGATGGTCTCCCTTATCTGGATGATTTGTCTTTTTCCTGTTTAAGGCTTCAAAAAAGAGTTTCTATAAAACATACTTGAAATTGGGGTCTTTTCACCCATAAAAAATGAATAAACTGGTTTGAAATTAAGGAGAATTTGATGTTTAAACATTAATCTTCTCCAATTGTTGAAAGTTAGGCCAGTGTGTTGAAAAGGGAATTGCTGGGCAAAGTATCATTATGTACAGGATTGTTGTTGTTGTTGTTAAGTGCCTTTGAGTCAGTTCTGACCCATAGCGACCCTGTACAGGGTTTCCGAGGGTGTAAATCTTTACGGGTGTAGAAAGCCTCATCTTTCTCCCGCGGAGCGGCTGGTAGTT
>NW_006408561.1:16213042-16236750 GCF_000296735.1 Chrysochloris asiatica | reverse complement strand
GTTGTTGTTAAGTGCCATCGAGTCGGTTCCGACCCATAGCGACCCTGTATAGGGTTTCCGAGGGTGTAAATCTTTACGGGAGTAGAAAGCCTCATATTTCTCCCGCGGAGCAGCTGGTAGTTTCGAACCGCTGACCTTAAGGTTCGCAGCCCGATTCGTAACCACTACGCTACCAGAGCTCCTTACACTACCAGGATTAGGGACCTAAAAAAATGCTTTAGTATCTCTTTATTAGGAGACCTGGTGTGGTGCTTAGGATAGGCACTAGACTGCTAACTACAAGGTTGGTGGTTCAAAACCATCAGCCACTCCTTGAGAATCCTAACCAGGGTCTCTATGAACCAGAACCAGCTTGATGGAACTAAACAGCAACATTATCATATTTCAGATTGACTAGTAATGTTAAGAGGAATAATTAGAAGACCTTAGACTGAATTATGAATTAGCTCAGAGAACTGTAATTATTAGAAAAGAAATTAGGAAAAAGTGATTATGAACTTAAGTATATATGACATGAGATTTTGAATATGGGTAAAATTAAATGCCTATTTTGGTTTAAATCTATAAACACACACACACCCACAAACAAAACCAAAACAAAGCTAAATGGATGTAAAGTATACCAAGAAAAACATATCACCATAGATATAAATGGCCTAACACTTGATTTACCTCAATGCTTAAACGCTCAGGAGTTTCCTACTTATGTAATCACAGTCTTGTTCTACTAATCAGATTGTTTGGAAACGAGACTTCTGTAGGCTTAAAAAACCGGACAGGAGTTTTAGAGAGCATTTTCAGATGTCTGCCTAAAGACACCTAAAGATAGATATATATCTGAACCAAGGATGACAAACAGGATTTAATTGGCTGATCAACTGTAATCAATTTGCAGTTATCAACCTGGGGTCATGGTGTGGCACTGCAGGATAAGGTACTGGACTGCAAGGTCAGTTTGAGCAACAATATTGGCAGTTCAAACCCATCAGCCACTCCTTGGAAACCCTATACAGGGCTGCTAATAGTCAGAACTGACTAGATCGCACTTAACAACACCACCTAGAGCAATATGTTGAGGTGGATTCTGAGGCAGAGTCCAAATCCAACAGGGAGGTGTGCTGTGCCTGATTGATTACATTGCCCAGGAAGCCACTCAAGGAGCTAGTCTGCTCTAACTGGCTCAGGTGCAGAAACTGGAGCACTGATACAATGGGTGGAGGCTGCCTTGAGCTCATGCCTTTGTATTCAAGCTCTAAACTACTGAGATAGAAGGAAAGGAGCACTTGACTCAGCCATTCACTCAATAGACCCTCTAGGGCATAATTAGAGAAGGCAGATGTGTTTAACCTACATTTTCTTACCAAAGTTGCTTATATTAGGAGATTTGAAAAAACTTTTTTTTTTTTTTTAAATGTATCCTCAGCATATCTAAAATCACAAGTTTTGTTTTCCTTCATATTTTGGGGCTTCTAAAAAAAGACAGACAGGGGATCACGAGTCATATTCATTAAGTGAATTGTGCATCATGTCCAAAGCTACTCTTGCCACTTTGATGTCTGCAACAAAGACGTTTGTTCATCATTTTTTCCATAACTAACTCTACCAAATGTTTGATTGAGTCATTTAAACATAATGGTAATTACATTTACACTTACTGCAAACTAGTTTTACCTAATACCTATGCAGAATAATGAGAATTGTTCATATTAAATATATGTCAAATTCACTTTGTGGTACAGTTTATATGATCACAACAATGGACTGTTGATTGGAGTTCTTTTTTCATTGAGGCACATCTCATTGGCATGTCCTCTGCCATAATTTAAGTGAAATCAAAGGGAACATTTCTCTTGAAATAGTCCATTGATTCTCATGAACCTTTGTTATTCTCCTCTAATGCTATGTCTACTCCTTCCCTTCCCTTGTTTTTCCATTCCTCCTCTGTTATAAATTCAACAAACACTCATTGATAATTGCTTTTAGTCACCTACAATGTGGCAGATATCACAGTAAGTTTGGTGGTTCCGTATAATAAGTCTGTAAACCACAAGATCAGTGGTTCAAGCCCACTAGTGACTATATAGGAGAAAGATGAGGATTTCTGCTCCTCCCAAGATTTATAACCTCAGAAACCCTATACAGGGTTGTTATGAGTTGGAACCAACTTGACAGTCCTTAGCAACAACAACACCGTAAGCACTTTAAAAATACTTCTAATTGACTTATACCAACAAACAAAAGGTCAACATTACTATCACCATTTAATAGTTGAGAAAATTGAAAATCAAATTTAATTAATTTGCTCAATTCTTAACATCTAGAAAACAACCAATATGGGATTGGAGTTCAACAATCCTCTTTCCATTATATCAATGCTACTGGGAAGACTTGCTTGAAAATCATTGAACACAATACTGTGTTATATATAGTGATTATCTGCCACTCATGTGTCAGTTTGTTGTAATGTGGTGGCTTGTGTTTACTGGAATGCTGGAAGCTATGCCACTAGTATTTTAAATCTGAGCAGGGTCATCCATGGTGGATAGGTTTCAGAGGAGATTCCAGACTAAGATAGACCAGGAAGAAGGAGAGGTAGACTATTTAGGAACAGAGCTCTGCGTAGTGGTTACGAATCAGGCTGCGAACCTCAAGGTCAGCAGTTCGAAACTACCAGCAATTCTGCAGGAGAAAGATGAGGTGGTCTGCTCCCGTAAAGATTTACAGCCTCGGAAACCCTGTACAGGGTCGTTATGGGTCGGAATCGACTTGACAGCACTTAACAACAACAGGTCACTGAAAATCTTATGAATAGTGGCAGGACATTGCCAGATATAGTGCAAGAAGATGAAAACATTATGAATAGTAGTGGAACATTGTCAGATATAGTGCTGAAAGATGAGCCCCACAGATGATTGCATGACAGGATTTTGAAAACTCAATGACTTATTGACTGCAAATATGTTTACCTTTTATAAACAACATCAAAGGTAACTATATACATGGACTTTGCCAGATGAACTGCACTGGAATCAAACTGACTACTCTGTGGAAAGAGCCAGTGGAGAAGCTCAATATCATCAGCCAAAACAAGGTGAGGTGTTGACTGTGGAACAGATCATCAATTGCTTATATGCAAGTTCAGACTGAAGTTCAACAAAATTAAAATAACTCCACAAGAACCAAAATATGAACTTGAATATATACCAACTGGATTCAGAGACCATTTCAAGAACAGATTTAATGAATTAGACACTAATTACCAAAGATCAGAAGACTTGTGGTATGACAGTATGACATCAGGAACAGCATAGAGGAAGAAAACAAAGGTCACTAAAAAGACGGAAAAGAAAGAAAAGATCAAAACAGATATGAGAAGAGACTCTGAAAATTGCTCTTGAGCATAGAGAAGTTAAAGTGATGGGAAGAAATGAAAAAGTAAAAGCTGAACAGAAGATTTCAAACGGCTGCTCTAGAAAACATAATTAGAAGTATTATAATGAAATGTGCAAAGACCTGGAGTTAGAAAACCCAAAGGGAAGAACATGCTTAGCTATTCACAAACTGAAAGAAATGAAGAAAACAATCAAGCTTTGTCTTGCAATATTGGATTCTATGGGCAAAATCTTGAATGATAAAGAAAGCATTAAAAGAAGTTAGAAGGAATACACAGTCACTGTACCAAAAAGAAATGGTTTCATAAAGTTATGAACCAATGGCTCTTAAAGGAAGAAGTCCGAATGCAAACTGCATTGAAGGTGTTGGCAAAAAACAAGGCTAAAAGAATTGACAGAGTCCAAGTGGAAATACTTCAACAAACTGATGCAACACAAGGAGGCGCTCCTACATCTATGCCAAGAAATTTGCTATCTGGCTAAACGTTTGGAAGAGATCCATATCTGCACCCATTCCAAAGAATGATAACCTAATGGAATGAGAAAATCTCCAAACAATATCAATATCATATGCAAATAAAATTTTGCTGAAGATAATTAAAAAGTGGTTGCAGCAACATATTGATAAGGAGCTGCCATAAATCCAAACTGGATTTATAAGGGGACTTGAAATTAGGACTGTCATTGCTGATGTTGGATGGAACTTGGCTGGTGGGTTTTCCCCCAAAATTCAAGAGACAGTAACATACATGGCGTTCCACAACACCCTCCACACCCCTACAGTTATATATTTACAACATGCTACCAGTCTCATCTCCGGTCCACAAACCTGGAATTTAACCCTTCTAGGAACTCTGGTAGTATAGTGGTTATGAATCTGGCTGCTAACCACAGGGTCAGCAGTTCGAAACTACCAGCTGTTCTGCAGGAGAAAGATGAGGCTTTCTGATCCCATAAAGATTTACAGACTCAGAAACCTTGTACAGCATCACTATGAATCGGAACCGACTTCACGGCACATAACAACAACAAGGTCTACCTTAAATGCTGCCTCCTCCTTGATGATTTCTGTCTGATCTAATTGCTTTCTTTCATTAATTATTTTCTTTTAGCATTTTATTGTGAATTGAGTGAAGGTTTATAGACTAGATCATTTATTTTACAGTCAATAAATCCTACACTTTATTTCATCAGAATGATTGCAATCCCCTCCATGCAACAACAGTTATCCCACTTCCTCTCTGAGGTTCCCATTTCCTTTTCATCCACCTTTCACCCCTTCTCAACTCTGTTCCTAGGCAAATGTTGCTTCCTTGATTTTGAGCAAACCATTCCATGGTGAGCATACCTTACTAGTGTTTCTGTCCCTCCTATATATCTTTTTACTGCTTGGCTGAAAACTGAGCCACAAGAGTGAGTACCTTTTCAGAACTGAAGGGTGGTAAAGGTCCCATGGTCTCCAGTTCCTTCAGTCACTTTCTGAAGAGAAGTACAGTCTTTTTTACTTAATTTTGAGTTTTGTTCCACATTTTCTCCTACTCTATTCAGGACCTTCTAATGTGGTCCTTTTCAGAGCAGTTGGTATTGGTAGCCAGATTCCATCTAATTCTTCTGATCTCAGAGTCATGGAGACTGATGCTCAGGTGTTCCATTAGTCTACAGGATTAATTGATTTGAAACCTTTTCAGTTCTTATTACTTACTCCTCTTTGTTCCACACCTGGGAGATTAATAGCTGTACCTTAGATGGCTGCTCATGAGCTTTTAAGATCTCAGACGCTACTCACCAAAGTAGAAGGTAGAACATTGACTTTGTGCACTATGTTATTTTATAAACTCTTAATCTGTAGCTTTTTTAGTGCAGGACCTTTTTTTTTTTCTTGGTATCATATGTTTTTATTTTAGCTCTTGGCATCTCATATTTCCCCAAGAGTATCTTAGCCCCAAAGATCAAATCTGATTCTTCTTTATCTTAAAGAGATATGTTAAAGACAGAGTGTAATAAGAACTTTATATTCACGTAGTGGTTACGAATCGGGCTGCGAACCTTAAGGTCAGCGGTTCGAAACTACCAGCTGCTCCGCGGGAGAAAGATGAGGCTTTCTACTCCCGTAAAGATTTACACCCTCGGAAACCCTGTACAGGGTCGCTATGGGTCGGAACCGACTCGATGGCACATAACAACAACAACAACTTGAAGTAATGAATATAATGTTATTGTTGTTGCTATGTGTCTTCAAATTAGTTCCTATTTATAGGGTTTCCAAGGAGCAGCTCGTGGGTCTGAACTGTTAACCTTGTGGTTCACAGTCCAGTGCTGATCGTACAGCACCACACCAGGTGTCTAATGAATATAATACAAACCAAAAATATTTATGAAATTAACTATAAATTACATATTTATAGGACCCACTTGTGTGATACTCTACACATGAATTTCACCATAAGCCTAGTTCTTTGAGAAGGAATAACATTTTTCATGAAGGTTACATAGAAGGAAGACTACAATGAAGTCTAGGATGTTAGTGAAAAGACGTTGGGTCCCAGCCACGTGATAGCAAGGGTCAGAGAAGATTATTGTTAGTGGTGATGAGAGACAGGAATGAGCCACAAGATTAAGTAGATACAGAAAATGAGAGAGGTTGGTAATAAATAAGTTATAAATATTTTGAATTTGTAAGTGTCATACAAAGTTGAATAATGTCTTACATTGTTATGTTGTAGGTTCAGTCCCAACTCATAGTGACCCTATGTACAACAGAACAAATCATTACCTATTTCTGCACCATCCTCAAAAGCCTTGCTATATTTGAAACCATTCTTATAGTCACTGTGTTCATCTGTTCTGTTGTGTGGTCTACCTCTTTCTCACTAATGCTCTACAAAGCATAATGTCCTTCTCCAGGGACAGATCCATGGTGGGTTCAAACCCATGAAAAGAGAAACTTCCATAAAGATTATAGTTTTGAAAACCCTAGGGGACAGTTCAACGCTATACTAAAGGGTGACTATGAGTCAGATTCAACTTGACAGCAATGGTGTATCACTGTGTTGTTTGCTGTTGTTGTCAGAAATGCTACAGTCAGTTCCAACTCATAGGGACCCTATGTAGAACAGAACAAAACATTGCCTGGGTCTGCACCATCCTCACACCTTCTCCTCTGTTGCCTTTGTGCTTCTGCTCTAGGACACTCTTGGTAGAGGTCAGTACTGCTCTTGGGCTTTGTAATACTGTTTACCTGCTTGTTCTATTTCTGGGAGTTCCTCAGAAATGAATGTTTTTTTCATCTTTACCACAATTAAGGCACCTTTTTCACACTCTCCAAAGTTTGATTCAGTTTTTTTCTAGTCAAGATAGAAATCATTTCTGTGTGCCAGTTGTCTTCCCAATTGGATTATAGTCTCTCCAAGGCCAGGAATGCATTCTTCCTAATCTCACATATAACAGGGCTGAGATCCAAGCACATAGCTGGCACTCAATAAATACTGGATGATTTATGAGGTCTTTAGTTATGAATGAATGAAACTGTCCACAGAAAATGTGGTAGAAAAATGTTAAATGAATATTCACATTTATCCCTCTTACCCATGGAAAAAACTAAACATTGAATTAAGAAGTCCTGGTGTGGTGCTGTACGTTAATGCACACCAGACTGCAAAGCCATTTGAACTGCAAAGTTGGCAGTTCAAGCTCACCAGTTGCTTCTTGGAAACCCTATAAAGGGTCAATCTGGGTTGGAACCGACTCGATGGCACTTCACAACAACAACAATGTAGCCAAATAGGAGTCCTGGTGTGGCACTGTGAGCTAATGCATCAGACTGCAAAGTCATTTGAACTGCAAAGTCAGTGGTTCAAGCTCACCAGCTGCTCCTTGGAAACCCTATACAGGGTTACTATGGGTCGGAATCGACTCGACAACACTTCACAACAACATTAGCCAAATGATTCTTAAAAGCTTTATTTCTGTTAAAGTTGTTTCTTCAATCAAAGACACTCAATTTGGATGAGTGTCATGGTATGTATCTGGCTTTGAAGATTTATTTTAGGAAAAAAAACCAGGAAAGGGAAAAGAAAAAAATAAACAAAACTTTAGTCACTTCAGTGGGCTTGATGGTGACTAGGGTGGAGATGCAGTGAAGTTTGTTGTCAGCAATACTACAGCGTAGCAGGCAAACCAGATTCAAACAGAGCTCCAAAACTCATAGGTAGGAAAATTTAAAAAGATTGAAGGCTTATGGCTAGTGGAACTTGAAGCAGAAGTAAGAAATCATGTAATTTTGAATCTGCCGGGCTCCACAGCCCAGAGCCAACAACTTGGGTGAGACCAAAAGACAAGACCAAGCAGGGGAGCAGACATGCCATGGAAAAACGCCATGGGAACCTAGGAGCAAAGATGAACAAGACACTTTGTCGGTTTTGCTTTGTTATGATTTTATTTTGTTATCTGTTCATTATCCCCGCACTGTTTGTCCACCTCCATTCTGGTGACTAGAGGGGGGTGCCTGAGCAAGTGGACACCCCCTACCCCACCACTGGTGGGTTCTTCTGCCACTCATGCACACAGATACTTTCAGCCCAAGAACTGAACTGTTTTTTTGTTTCAGTTTTTTTAATATGGAAAAGGCCAGATCAAGGGGTGTGGAGAGGGAAAGAGAGTTAAGAAACAAAATAGGCTGAAAATTAAATTAAATCCTGAGGTACAGTATAACAACCAACAGTGGCATCTTGAAATCTATCAGACAGCTTTGAAGGAAAGAAGCTGAAAGAAGACATTAAAATCATACTCATATTAGGCTACAGATTTTTTTTTTTCCTTCTCTACCTCCTCTCGCTTTTCCATGATTATAGACTACAGTATCTAATTTAGGTTTTTTTGTTTGTTTGTTTCTTATTTTTTTGCTGTTGCATTTTGCTGTTTTATGCTCCCTCTTCTATCTTTGGGAGACTCTTTCTCTCACTATATTACCCAAGAAGAGACAATAACTGCTGCCATATAGTCAAGCTACAATCACACTCTATAAAACACCAAAACCCAGGCAAGAACCATTACCAACTTCCATATACCAGAAGGGCAGACAACACCTGTGAGAGTTACTCTGAGTTAAGCAATAAGAAGAGTGAAAAGGGAAGCCCACATCCTGATTACATCTACCTGGAGGCAATCAGAAAGCATAAAAAATACCAAAACACACACTCAATTAAGTATTAAGGCCACAGCTAAACACAAAACATGATCAAGAAACAAAAGCAGATGACCATATCAGCACATGTCCAGAAACAAGATAAAATGTCTGAGACAAATGACCTAGAGGTAGACTTGGACTATATTCTGGAAGGAGGCCAGGCCTTGGAAATGCCTGAGAAGGAATTCAGAAAAATGATTATAAAATGTTTCAAAACACTTTACAATGGATTTGAGAAAAATAAGAAAGAAGTCAGGAAAGCACTACAGGAATAATCAAATAAGATAGATACAGCATTGGAAACAATTCAAAACCTACAGAAAGAGGTCCAAATGATCAATAATAGAATGCCAGAAATAGACAATACACTGAAAGGGCAAAGGAGTAGAATGAAAGAGATGAAAGGCACAACCAGTGAGCTGAAAGACAAAGCTCTTAATACCACTAAGACAGAAAAACAAACAGAAAGAAGGAAGAAAAAAATCAGAAGAAGGTCTAAGATTCATGTTGGACAACATGAAGAGGCATAACTTAATAATTATCGGCATTCCAGAATAAGAAGAATCACACAAGTCCACAGAGGAAATAGTTGAAGAACTGCTGAAAGAAAATTTCTCTAACATCCTGCAAAGTGAAAAGATTAACATACAAGAATCTCAATGCACCTCAGGAAGGATAGACCCCAAAAGAAAATCACTGAGACATATCATAATCAAGATCTCCAAAATCAAAGAAATTAAACATGAACTCACAAAGTTCCTAGACACAAATGAGAACGAAAACACAACATACCAAAATCTTTGGGACACGGTGAAAGCGGTGCTGAGAGGACAATTTATTGCAATAAATGCACACATCCAAAAAGAAGACAGAACCAAAATTAACAAATTAACACAGCATCTACAATAATTAGAAACAGACCAACAGAGAGAACCTACAGTCACCAAAAAAAAGAAATGATAAAGATTAGAGGAGAAATAAATGAGATAGAAAACCGAAAAACTATAGAAAGAATCAACAGGACAAGAATCTGGTTCTTTGAAAGGATTAACAAAATGGACAGCCCATTGGCAAACCTAACAAAAGAAAATAGGGAGAAGACACAAATAACACACATTAGAAACCACATGGGAGATGTCACAATGGAACCAAAGGAAATAAAAATGATAATAACAGAATACTATGAAAAGTTGTACTCCAATAAATTTGAAAACTTTTAAGTTTTGATCAGGTCATCAAAAATCTCCTAACCAAAAGAAGTCTATGACCAGATGGCTTCACTCGTGAGTTCTACTAAACATTCAGGGAAGAGCTGTCACCAATTCTACTCAAATTATTCCAGAAAGAAAATTTCTTTCTGATAGAGGAGGATTGAAAACTTCCTAATACATTTTATGAAGCAAGCATAACCCTCATACCAAAACCAGGGAAGGACATCACCAAGAAAGAAAATTATAGACCAATATCCCTCATGAATCTAGATGCAAAAATTTTCAACAAAATCCTAGGCAACAGAATGCAGCAGCACATCAAAAAGATAATACATCACGATCAAGTGAGATTTATATCAGGGATGTAAGGATGTTCAACATTAGAAAAATGATCAACATAATCTACCATATAAATAAGAAAAAAGAAAAGAACCACGTGATCATATAGATTGATGCAGAAAAGGCATTTGACAAAATCCAACATCCATTCCTGATAAAAACACTCAACAAAGTAGGAACTTAAGGGATGAAGGGTTCTGCTCATGCAAAGATTTAAAGCCTTAGAAACCCTATACAGGGTCTGTATGAGCTGGAACTGACTCCATGACACTTAACAACAGCAATTGAAAAAGTAACTGACAGAAAAATTGAGGATCCAAATTTAGTACATGCAACAATACATGATCCGAGTTGACATTGTAACTGGCAAGTTAAAAAAAACTTCCATTCTGTAAGATAATTAAAGGAAGAACCTTGCATTCTTTTTATGATTTATACTTGGGCTGACATCGCTGCCTTCCTACCAAACAACATCTATAGTTCCCTGAGAGACTAGTTTCTACTTGTTGTTGTTGTGTGCCATGGAGTCGGTTCTGACTCATAGCGACCCTGTACAGGGTTTCCAAGGCTGTAAATCTTTACAGGAGCAGAAAGCCTCATCTTTCTCCTGCGGAACAGCTGGTAGTTTCAAACTGCTGACCTTGTGGCTTGCAGCTCGATTCATAACCACTACTCTACCAGAGCTCCTTAGTTTCCTATCCCAGCATTAAAAATTCAGCTCTCCTTATGTCCATTCAGCATGTGTTTCTATCCACGTATCTACCTCCAGAACATTGTTGTTCCAAGGTTATACATATGTATCACTATTTACCTTTATCCCCTTAAGCCCTGGTATACCTCCCTGTATCTTCACCTGTCTTCTTCATTCTTCTGCCAACCCACGTCTTCTTGTTACCCATCCCCTTCTTGTAGATTATACTACAAGATTACCTCTAGCTAGTGAACTACTCTCCTTCCCTTCCCACCCATGACAACCCTCAAAGGATGTTTCTTTTTTCTCTTTTAAATTCATATATTTGTGAAATATATAAATATATATGTCCCATTCTTCCTCCCTTACCATGCATCTATGCATAGAACACTGTTGTTCCAAGGTTGCTCAAATTTCATATTTAGTTCTTAGCTTTTCCTATCGATATGAGTATTTATGACTTAATACACATTTTCTGTGTATCCAATTCAATGGTGATTTCTCATATAGCAAAAGTTAGTGTCTTTGCATCTTCAGTAACTCTTTTAAAGTGTTTTGAACACAACTTATTAGATTTTGAAGGAGACAGCAAAGATGAGACATTGTAGTTTAAAACCATCTTTTAAAATGAATTTCTAGTAAAAGGAACAATTACTGGTAGTTCGTGTACTACTGGCTTGGTCAAATCTCACAAACCATTTGACCCCCGAGGAATGTGACCCAGGATTAGATCAAGTTGTAGTATGATAGCACAAGTTCTGGGTTGCGCTTCAGAGTCTACTACAGAATATACACAGTTCAGTTGCTGAGTATGCACATTGAATTACTGGGTTTCTGCCTGGACCAAAAAATGCTCAGTGATTGAGGGGTTTATATTGTTGTTGCCAGAGTACTCCCTTCGTTTGAATAAAATCAGTTTTCACCTTCTGAAAACTAACTATATGCTCTAAATTTTTTCATTGAGTATTGTTTCCATGGCATAACTATGTGGAACATACTCAAACACACAATGCTACCATGAGCCAGAGCAATCTTGCTGAATCTTTGTTTGAGGATCCTGGTACTGTTCCTTGATATTTTCCTTTTGACTTTACAATTTTTGTGGCAGCTGCATTTACCTTCTAATCATTAATTCTAAAGTATATATATATCAGTGGGAATATATATCTTTTCTCACACATTTTGGTTGCTATATGTTGCAAATATTAAATATACAAAAAAATTCATTACATAGGGGTAGGGTGCAAAAATATGCTTCAAGATGATACCAAATAATACCTAAAAGGGATTCTTGAATTTTCCTAGTGAAATAGGCCTCTTGTGGAAACTTTGCAGTGTATAGGACCTTAGGTGGAATCCTAAGCCCCATCCAGAACCTTCTGAGGAGGGACATTTCCAATAGAAAGGACAAGCAGACCAGCTTTGAACAGCTAGAGCAACAGAAGATACATCTTCAAAGATAGATCAGCAGGAAAACTCCAAAACAAAAATGGCAGTATGACTGGCTACTACAAGAATAAGCAAGTTGTTTGCCAGGGAGCCATCAAAGCAAGCAATCAAGTCCCTTCAGCCCCCCACCCCCCCAAATCAAAGGGAACACATGAGAAGACATGTAAACTTGCAGGCAACCACGTTTGTCTACTGGTGAGTGGAAGAGGGGGAAAGGCAGTAGTGAAGAAATGGGCTGAGTTCAACCACGTTCCATAGACTCCCATTGACCTGGAGATGATAGACGAGGAAGGGCTGGTTGGTCCAAAGTGTGGTGAGACCTAGGGACTCCTGAGCCCATGGACAAGGACATAGCCATGGAGGGCTCGAGCTGAGAGTGAAGCATCCAGCTGATATGAAGTGAGGGGAGACGCACAAGAAACTGACGTAAGATAAAAAGAACAAGTAGAATTTTTCCAGAAGAAGTGGCCTATATAGGGATGCACGTGAGTAAAAGGAGTAGAAGTTCAGAGAAAAAGTGAAAAAAATCAAAATAATTCTATAGAGAATGTTGTACAAATGGCACTAGGAATTGTGGGAAACAGTGGTGCATAATAAGTAGTGTCTGCCTTCATAATCTAGTGGGGAAATGACCATATATAATTAAATTATAAAAAATATATATAAATAAGATGACTGAACAAAGGTACAAATTAGTACAGGACTATAGAGAGTCCTACTGAAGTGGTGTACGATAAATACTGGATTGGTAACCACAGGTTGGCGGTTCAAACTCTCCAGCAGCTCCTTGGAAACTCTATACAAGGTCACTATGAATCAGAACTGACTCGATGGAACTTAACAGCAACAAAAACATAGAGAAGAGAAAGAAAAGGGCAATAGGCTTAAAAAGATTTTTTTTAGCTAAAATGCCCTTGAAAGACAAATAAAAACTTGAGAGGTTGATCCAGGAGGGAAGGGCATTTCCAGAGGAGGAAAAAGTGTGAGCAGGCAAAGAATGTTCATAGACTAGTGTATATGCCATATGACAGGAATGTGGAGCTCTGCTTGCAAGGTGGAGAAGCAGGGGGTTATGACAATGAAAACTGGATCAGTAATGTGGAGTTAAATATCAGAATAATTTGAGACTTGGATGCAGGAATTGGACTTTGGGATGAAGAAAAAGTGTGGTGAATGATTTGTATCTTGATTTTAGCAGATTAGCCAAATTAAGAGTCATCCTTATAGAATGCTTAATTTATTCAATGGCAAAGGCACAGAAAAATGGAGATTTGATCTGAGAAAAAGTGGCTGAAGAATGAGTTTGGGAAAGTCTTTCACATAAGGAGAGTGAAGAAAAAAGAAACCAGAGAAGATTTAAGAAAGGGACTGCATGGAGATGAAGAAGAATGTTCTTTTGCATCAAACATTTCATTCTTTTCTTTGGAAACACATTCAGACACATTGCCTGGGAACTTGTGACACTTTAGCTGTTGGACTTCATCAAAGATCTGGCATAAATGCTAAGTAACTCTTTAAGGTGTTGGAATGATACAGGGCACTCAATTCCAGTCTTATTCTCTCCATCACCATATCGTCCAACCCAAAGGTCATTTATTCTATGAATCTATGTCGTCATCCTCTCAAAACTCCCCATATATAATTTTATAATTAAAGCCACAAGGGATAACTGCATAGCACAGCTGCTGAGGGTTTTTCTAATGTCCTCAACTTGTCAATATAATGGTGAAAATAATTAGAACGGGATTCTGAACAGTCTTAAAGAGATCTTTTAAAACTCACATGAAATATTGGTCAAACTTTATTTTTTAGGATTCTAATAATTTTGGGAAGTTATACTCCGGGGTTTTTGTGTAGGTGTTGAATATTGTGTTGCATATATGCATCTAAGTCAATTTTGCTCCTCATGCTGATTCTTCTATATCCTTTCTTATTGTTCTATCTGCTTATTATTTTTAAGCCATTTTCTATGAAGTAGAGGGTAAGTAAAAAAGTATTGCTGCAGAATCATGGAAACTTTTATTAAACAAAAATAACAAAAGTGAAACTATTGTTTCTCTGCATCTCCTCTATCTGGGTCTGTACACTTCTGAGAGCAATATTTCTATTCTTCTAAGGCAGAATTTCTTCCTCAAAGATCCTGTGATTTTCAGTTTATACCATGTCAAAATGCAAGTTTTGGCATACTTGAGGTCATGTTTCTTTTAGGTGGTCTTTGACTTTTGAAAACCAAAGTAATCTGAAGGGACAATATCAGGGGGTGTAGAGTGGAGTCCTGGAATGATGCTGTGAGCTAATGCACAGGACTGCAAAGTTGTTTGAACCACAAGGTCGGTGGTTCAAGCTCACCAGCTGTTTCTTGGAAACCCTATAAACTTGGTTTGCTATGGGATGGAAACGACTCGACTGCTATTAACAACAGCAACAAAGAGTGGATAAGGGAAGGTTTGGCAAAGAAAATCTCCTAAGGCAGCCCTTGCTACCCTTGAAGAATCGGCAGGCATCGTTATGACGGGAAAAAATTCCTTAGTGTAGTTTCCGGAGATTTTTCTCACCAATGCACCTTTAAATTTTTGAAAACTTCTTCATAATAAGCCCCCGTGATCGTCCTGTGTCCTTGGAGAAAATCTATCAAGATTGCAACTTCAGAATTCCCCCCAAACAATTGCCATAACCTTCTGAACGACCTTTCTGCCTTGAATTTAACTGACCTAGCAGATCCTCTCAGAAGACCCTGGTTCAATGAGACCGTTCTGCCACCCCCTTTCTTGTGGCATCTTAATGAGAGTAAACAGAGTCCTCCTGTGGCGCTGTGGGTTAATGCGCCAGACTGCAAAGTTGTTTGAATCGCAACGTTGGGGGTTCAAGCTCACCAGTTAGTCCTTGGAAACCTTATACAGAATATCTATGGGCCGGAATCAGCTCAACGACACTTAACAACAACAACAACAATGAGAGTAAGATACGTGTATTACTGAGAAGACTTGTCAGCAGCTATCCGTTGATCACAGAGATGTGTTTAAATTTGCCTAGAATAAACTTGTGCATGTATAATTTACACTTGTATGTTAAAGAGATTATAGAATTAAATTTTTTTCCTTCTAATTCTATTGCTTTTTTTTTTCAGTTTACCATTTATGTCAAATTTTTATTTCTTGAGTGTATTAAGTTTGTTTTACTAGGTAGAAAATTTTCTGAATTTTGAATATTAGGAAATTAGTATTATACCTCTATTTATGGTTCTTACAAGTAAACTTTGATATTAAGATAATTATACTAGGTTTCTTCAGTTTTGCTTTGCAAGATAAACTTTTTCAGTCTTTAACTTTTAGACTTTTTTGTTTCAGACCTCTTGTGCTTCTTGTAAGTAGTGTGTAAATGTTGTTATAGTTTCTCTTAAAAATTCAGACTAAAAAAATCTTTGCCTTTTATTGTAACATTTAGTCCACTTAGCATTAATATAATCTCTCAGATATTCAGTTCTAAATCTATCATCTAAATATTGCTCTTAATCTTTTGCAATTTTTCTATGTTCCTTTTACTTTTCTAAAAATTTCCTTGATTAGCTTGTTATTTATCCAGATTTCTATTCTTTTAGTGTTTGCTCCAGATATTAAAAAAAAAAAAACTAATTCTATTATAATATAATATTATCTGATATTTTTAAATAGCTCCCAAACAATTCAAGGAATTGAGAATACTTTAACTGCACTGATTACTCTCATGGCTTTTATGTTATTACCATATATTTTAAATCTTCATATGTTTTAAATCCAGTTAGAAATTCTCTTTAGTGTTCCAATCACTCAATATTTATTTAGATTATCTTCGTGGTTACCCTTCCATGGCATATTATTCCTTTTCACATTTCCCTGCTCTCCTCTGGGGTCATTTTCCCCTCTGTCTGACAAACTCCCTTTAGTATTTCCCTTAGTGTGGATATGTTGATAATATATCCTCCTAGGTTTTGCTTATCACAAAATGTCATTATTTTGCTTTTTTGTTGTTGCTGTTGTTATTTGCAAAGACTGGTTTAATTTTTTCTATAAGGTTTCGTTACAGTGATTATAATCCCCTCTATGTACCATCAGTTAACATTATTTCTCTCTGTTCACTGTAGCTCTTTTATTATTATTAAAAACACTCAGGCATATATAATAATTTACTCCACCAAAGGGCACCTTCTGCCTCCTGGCTGCCAGCTCTTACTCCCTGTCTTCCCATGGATCTAGAGTCCTCAGCTGCTCCTTTTTCCATGTCTCCATCTCTGGTGTTGCTGCTTCTCTGGATAAGGTCTCGCATTCTGCTTGTGCTGTTCTTCCTTGATGGTCCTAGGGTCCTTTGTTTCTGGACTGTAAGATTCACTACACCCCTATTTTTGTTACAAAACTTCTACCTTTACAACTGTGACAGTCACAATTAGTCATGATAGCAATTACTCACTATTGAACCATAAGAATCTTACCCCCATCTCTTTTAACCAGACCCATCTAGACAAGATGAAAACTATTCAGTGAGGACCCTACCTTCCCCCCCACACACTCTTAAACTAAACTCCCCCCTTGAAACCTTGTAAGTCAGTCACTTCATGCCTTTATTGCCCCCTCATTTAGGTAACCAGTGTCTAAGTTGCCCATCCATCTCTACCCTGTGTACAGAGGGGAGAGCATTGATACTTGATGTGAAGACTCCTCCCCTCTCTGTTTGTATTTAGAGTTACTACCTCCATGAGTATAGGTCAAGTTCATAAAATTGTAGCAATTTACCCTCATTTCCTTTATCAAAAATTGTTGTAGGTTTTGTTTTTTATCTTCCTCTAGTCGAGTTCTTAGCATCAAGCCATTGAGGCTAGGTAAAATGGGTACTATTTGCAACTTTGGGGTTCTTGTGTGCCTCCTCTCACTTCATATCAGCTGGATGCTTTACTCTCAGCTCTAGCCCTCTGTGGCTATGTCCTTGTCTTTAGGCTCAGGTGTCCCCAGGTCTCACAACACTTTGGACCAACCAGTCCTTCCTCATCTCTATCTCATCTCCAGATCAACAGAAGTTTGTGGAACATGGTTGAATTCATCTGCAATAAACTTGACCATTATCAGAAAATGAAAATGTCTGCTATATAGCATTATAGATAGCTCTTTTAGAATTTATCTAGAAGGTTTTCTTGTTCTTTCTGTAAGATGCTTAAAAAAGAAAAAAGAAAAAAAATCTGCTATAAATTATTACTCACTTTATTCAATGAAAAAAAAATCTCTAAAAATGTTTTTGTAAGTAATCCTGAAATGCAATACTGAACTTGATATTATGGGCATAGAATTTGTTGGTAAAATCAGAAGTCAGGGAAGAAAGTGAGGATGAGAGAGAAGACAGAGTTTGCCAGAGAAATTGGAGGAAAAGAAAGAGGGAAAAAAGAGAAATGAGAATGAAAAGAAGCTAGGAAGACTTTGAAAGAAGATTTTAAAGCCCTGGTGGCTCGGTGGTTAAAGCACTCAGATGTTGGCTGAAAGGTTGGAGGTTCAAAACCACCAGCTGATCCCCATGAGAATGGAATGGTAGGCTGCTTCTGTAAAGATCTGTCACCTTAGAAATCCCATGGAACATTTCTACTCTGACATATAGGGTTGCTATGAGTCAGAATGGACTAAAAGACAGTAGGTTTTTTTTTACAGCCTATATAGTGTTTTAAAACATAAGAACACATTCTGAACATTCAAGGAATATTGTTTCTTTTTCTTGGTTTTTCTCTCCTGCCTGCACAGTCCTTAAACTCTTTTCTATTTCTTTTACCTAAAAGCTTCCAGAAACTAAAAATTTCCTGAATAGGAAAGATACCTAAGCAGAATTGAAACAACACATCATTACAGATCTCTAGAGACTCTTCGTTCTGAAGCCGCATTTCTGTCTTTTTGTTTATTTTATCCAGTGTCATACTAGTATCTGCTACTTCTTGCTTCAACCAACTAGTTTGAAAATTCGTGGGCAGTCCAGTCACTGAACGCAACCCAATGCCATCCTTTGCTCAAACTCTTTGTTGGACTATAGATCTAAGGCATATACTGCCTGTACTTCTGGTACATGTTCCAGAGGAGGTTGAACTAAGTTCTCTCTTTTTCCCTCTTTCTACCACTGACACTCTTTCAGGCTTTTCTTTAGTATTCCTGGCCATTTGCCTGACATCCAGAGTTGCCTGAAGTTTGACAAGACAGAGTGACTCACCTAGCTTCGGAACAACATCATAGGTGCCAACACAAAGCAGACCAGATACACCATCCAAAATACCCCTTCGAGGTTATTCCAAGCTCAGGACTAAGCCAGGAACTGTTCCAAAAATACATCACTGTATTTTGGCCTGAGTGTCACTTCCCTACTTGGCAAGCTAGGGCTTAAAAAACTGAAACAGAGATTTCTTGCTATTCTCTCATATATTCTTTCTTTTTAAACATATATCTTTTACTTGACCCATCTCTAATATGACACAGTTGCTTCAGGTTTTACAGTTATTTATCATATAACCAAAAGCAGTGAAAACTTTACATTTTGTCCACATTCTCTTTATCTCCAAGCCAAATTCTCTTCTTGCTAAACAAATGTTTTTGAGTGAATAAATAATCAACTGAATGAATATCTGTTGGATATTTGTCTTTACATACTCTGACCCACATAACTCCTTAACTAAATGTGTTAGGTTTATGTGCGTTTGCATCTTGGCCTTGTGTAATGTTATCCATCCTTTAGGATTTTGCCAAGTCTTGAATACCTGTTTACTATCCCAGTCCACTGATGGGATATCCTTTGTAAATTAATGATAAAACTAGGTTTATTTTGACTTTTATTCTTATTGTGATGAATAGAAAACTTCCTTTAATTAAAACTGAAACACATTTTATGTTAATTTACCTTGTCTCCTGGTGTAGCGCTGTGGTTTAATGCAAAGTCGGTTTGAACTGTAAGGTTGGCAGTTCAAGCTCACCAGCCATTCCTCGGAAACTCTATACAGAGTCGTTATGGGTCAGGACCAATACTTAACAATAACAACAACCTTGTCTCCAGAAATGGGTGAGAATTATTTTTGGAGTAGGGAAAACATCCACCACTCGTCTGTCAAGTTTGTCTTACTGTGGTGGCTTGTGAGTTGCTGTGATTCTGATAGCTAATCCATGGGTGTTTTAAATACCAACAGGGTCCACCCATAGTGGACAGGGTTCAGATGAGCTTCCAGATGACAGACAAACTACTTCCGAATATTTAGTCACTGAAAACCTTGTGAATATCAAAGAAACATCGTAGAAGAATTGATGCATTTGAGTTATGGTGTTGGGGTAGAATATTGAAAGTGCCATGGGCTGCAAAAAGAACAAACAGATCTGTGTTGGAAGAAGTGCAGCCAGAGTGCTCCTTGGAGGCCAGATGGCCAAACTTCATCTCTCTTTCTTTGGACATATTGTCAGGCGGGACCTAACAACAACAACAGGAAAACATCCTCTCTTAATTGTCTCCATCAAGTTGGCACCTACTCATAGTGATACTGTGCACAACGGAACCAAACACTGCCTAGTCCTGGGCCAACCTCACAATGTTGCTAAGTCCGAGACCATTGTTGCCACCACTGTTCCAATCCATCTCATTGGAGGGTCTTCCTTTTTTCCTGCTGCCTACCACTTTACCAAACATGATATCTTCCAGTGAGTGGTCCCTCCTGATAATATGTCTGAAGTATGAGAGAGATGTCTGGCCATCCTGACTTCCAAGAAGCATTCTGCTTGTACTTCTTCCAACACAGATAGGTTTGTTCTTTTGGTAGTCCATGGTACTTTTACTATTCTCCTCCAACACCATAACTCAAATGCATCAATTCTTCTACTGTCTGCCAGTAGGTCGGATAACGTATCTTTATTCTAATTTTACAGATGATTGAAGCTGTTCATGGATATACCCTTGCTAAATCAAAGAGCCAGGACTAAGCTAAGCATCCTTACTCCAAACTCTGTGACACTTCTACCCCAACATAAAAATTCCCACTTAATAAAAAAATCTTCTTCAGCCTTCAACAAAGTCTTTTACATGTCACAATGGCTCAGAAAACACACACACAAAAGAGTAAATGAATATATGTATTTGCTTTCTTCCAATTACCATTTGTATTTTATTTGGAAATGGACCTGGGTGATATTTTTATCAGAAAAGAAGACTACCTCTAAGAGTATGGAATAAGGATATAAGGATTTAAGTAAATGAATATAATAACTAACTAATAAATAGTGTAGCTGTTGTTATACATCCTGCAGTAAATTCTAACTCATGGCAACTGTATATGAAAGAGTAGAATTGCCTCATAGGATTTCCTGGGAGCAGCTCACCAGGTCTTTAGAAATGTCTAAAATCCCATTGCAAAAGATGAATTCCATAGTGCTATAGCAATGTTCCTAAGTTTGGGATTACATTTTTTCAAGACTTGAGTAAATGGGTACATTTACAAAGATACCAACGTCTGATCTTTTGCCTGAACTTACTTTTATTTTGTTTAGGTTCACTAATAGCCTTCACTTGTATACAGACATACTGGTAGACATCCAAAACATAGACAGCACAGTCAAATTGATCCCATGAATCAGTTCATATTGTTTTTAAAAAACTTTCTTTCATTAGGCTGAGAAGCCATTTTGTGGAAAGTTCTGAAAATGCCAGACCATCTGTACATTGCCTTTTTGACAAGTCTGTAGAGATTGCAAAGTATTATCACCAACACTAATTTACTTTTGTGATCAAGAAAACTGTACTCTTAAAAAAAAAAAAAGAAAGAAAGAAAGAAAAGAAAAAAGAAATGAAATGAAATGAAAAAAGAAATCTTAATGATAGGTTCTTGAACACTATCAGCATTACTGTAAAGTATCTTTTGTGCTAAACAGCCCATTTGGTGCCAGGAACAGTTCAAACCCCTGACAATACAAAACAGTGGGGTTTTCGTACAATGTAGTCTAGACAGAAATGGTGTGACAATACAGTTAAATCATTATTGTGAAACTAAAAAGAGACATAAAGTGAATGATGCAAAATTACTTTTAATTGCTTCTTGGTGCCTGGGTCTGCCCCCTAAGTGAAGCTATTTTTTCTTGATACTTCTCAGTATACCTGCCTGGGGAATGTAGGCTCCTGATTCTGCCAATACTAGTGCCAATTGTTTCATAAGGTGGCTAACCCAAAATGCTGCTGTAAATCAGGACAGTGTCCTAGCAACCAAATGATTCACCTCTTAGATTATCTCATTATTTTCTTACCATAAATTGGGTGAAAGCTCATATTTCCTTCCTGTCAGAATTTAGTTTCTCTTTTAATTATATTCAGGAAAGGGGACTTTCAATGTGATGGTGGATTTCTTTTACTTTGCATTTCAGGCCTTTTAAATTAGAATGCATTCTTCATGAACATACACACACAAAAATTAAAACTTCATCTGTTGCTTCCTTTAATCTCTATATTTCAAAAATATACATTTTTTTGTTGTTGGGTTAGGACCCGTTCCAACTTCCAATCCCCATTTTAGATTACAGGCTCTGAAACTAACTCCAAACATTTACTGAGTTTGAAGGTCACAGTGCTATTGATTGATTTCTAGTTATAATGTATGTTGTCCTAACGTGAATTGTGTTTTTTTTTTTTTTTTTTCTATAACATTGGGCTGAGTCCAAAAATGCAAGGATCAAAGCATCTGGACTTGTTGCTTTCATGTTTGGCATATAAAGGGCTGGCAGTCACCAATGTGGTCTTGGCTGGGCCCTAGTTGTTTTCATTCTCTGATGTGAAACAGTTGGGAAGCACAGACCCTCCAACAGCTAGAGTGGACTCAATAAAAATTGGCTTAATAATCTGCCAAGTATTTGGAAGTGCCAGTCTCCACAGTTTTTCAGCAGTTATTGGTCATGGCATCTTTCTTTCTTTCTTTAAAAAAGGAAAGAATTTGCTATGAACTTAGTTTTAAAACCAACATTTAAAACAGGTAAACTATTCATCATAGTAAACCAACTTTATCATCTTTAATCTTGTTTTATATTCATTATTTTTATACTTTTAATTTTTCATATATGATGATTCCTTTTGTTCATTTGTCTGTGTTTCTTAAAAATCAAACAGGAGATGTAATAAGTGCAGAGGGTTCAAACGTTTGTCAATTCTGTCTGAAGTTCATGAATTCATAGACATTATCTAAATATTTAAAGCTTCTAGACACTTCAAGGTAAACCATTCTATATTAAGTGATGGAAATTCAATTCCATTGAAATATTGAGAATAATTATAAACAACACCATAGATGTGAATAGTCATTTTGATTGAGGCAGAAGTTTTTCCTGATCAATGTGTTTATATTGAACTCCATGAAATTGCTCTTTACCTTGAAAAATACAATTGTTATGTTAGGTTTATAAGTATTTCACTATTTAAGATAGAATTTTTACCTTAAGTTTATAAGTATTTTCACTATTTAGAAGTTTTCATTGACTTTACATGCTGTTTTTTATATAAATGTATGTGTTGTTGTTGTTTAGGGCCGTTGAGTTGGTTCCGACTCATATCAACCCTGTACAGGGTCCAAGGAGTGCCTAGTGAGCTTGAACCATCGACTTTTTGGTTCAAACTGACTTTGTAGTCCAGGGCATTATCCTGCACTGACAAACCAGGACATATTCTCTCTCTTTCTATATATATATATAGCTGCTCCAAAACATGGTCACTATGAATGAGTAGAAACTGACTCTCAAAGGCACTTAATGCACTTCTTGTGTAATCACCATCCATTTGTTTATAGAGGATTGAATGTTTATGTGATGCTGAGTAGGTTTCAGTGGAGCTTTCAGAATAAGGTGGACTACGATTAAAGGCCTAGTGATCTATGTCTGAATATCAGTCAATGAAAACCCTATGGATATAAAGCTTTTGAGTGTCATGAGTTAGGGGCCAATTTGATAACAAGTTAGACAATGGACAAGGATGACCATAGATGAATTGATGCATTTGAGTTATGGTGTTGAAGAAGAATATTAAAGGTATCGTGGACTGCTAGAAGAACAACATATCTGTATTGGAAGATGTACAACTGGAATGCTCCTTAGAAGCCAAGATGGCCCGAATTTGTCTCTCATACTTCACACATATTAACATGAAGGACTAGTAAGTGGAGGGTAAGAGAAAAAGAGAAAGACTCCCAATGGGATGGCTTGGCACAGTGGCAGCAGCAGTAGGCTCAAGCATAGCAATGATTATGAGGTTGGTGCAGGATTGAGCAGTGTTTTGTTTTGTTGTGCATAAGGTTGCTGTGAGTTGGAACTGACTTGATGTAAGTTAACAACAACAGCAAACAATAAAAATAAAAAAAAGATTCTGAATCAATAAAGTAGAATTTATGCTTTTGTTAAGTCTATAAGGATGTATAAAAAGCTAGTAGGTATAGG
>NW_006408561.1:16192198-16212483 GCF_000296735.1 Chrysochloris asiatica | reverse complement strand
TTAAAAGGGTTATTTTTATCATACATTTTTCATTATTATAAAAATCTATTAATTCTTTTTCTGGGACAGAAGGATTTGAATTGAAACTCCAGTTAACCTATAACTATATGGCTCAGATCAAGTAACTTCTAATTTCTCTAAGCTTGGATTTCTCATCAACAACATGGGGATATGGCTATTGTTGAGACATTAAACTAGATAGTATATGTAAAGAACTTAGCTGGATATCAGGCCCAAAGTTGGTGTTTCACAAATGTTCACTACGAAGATAATGCATTGAACTGAAAGCTCAGTTTGAACCACAAGGTTGTTGTTGTTGTTAGGTGCCATTGAGTTGGTACCGACTCATAGCAACCCTATGCACAACAGAACAAAACACTGCCCAGTTCTGGGCCAACCTCACAATTGTTGCCACGCTTGAGCCCATTGATGCTGCCACTTTGCCAATCCATCTCGCTAGGGGTCTTCCTCTTTTTCTCTGACCCTCCACCTTACCAAACATGATATTCATTTCCAGTGACTGGTATTGCCTCACAATATGTCCGAATTATGAGAGACAAAGTCTGGCCATCCTGGCCTCCAAGGAGCACTCTGGCTGCACTTCTTCCAACATAGATCTGTTGGTTCTTTTGACAACCCATGGTACTTTCAATATTATTCTCCAACACTATAACTCAAATGCATCAATTTTTCTATGGTCTTCCTTATTTACTGTCCAGCTTTCACATACATATGAAGTTATTGAAAATACCATGGCTTGGGTCAGGCACACCTTAGTCTTCAAGCTGACAACTTTGCTCTGCAACACTTTAAAAGGTCTTGTCTAGCAGATTTGCCTAATGCAGTATCATTTGATATCTTGACTGCTGCTTTCATGAGTGTTGATGGTTGATCAAAGAAGAATGAAGTAGTAACAACTTCAATCTTTTCTCTGTTAATAAGAATGTTGTTTATTGGTCCAGTGGTGAGGATTTTTGTTTTCTTTACATTGAGATGTAATCCGTACCGAAGGCTGTGCTCTTTGATCTTCATCAGTAAGTATTTTAAGTCTTCTTCACTTATAGCAAGAAAAGTTGTATCATGTGCATATTGCAGGTTGTTAAGTGAGTTTTCCTCAAATCTTGATGCCATTTTTTTTCTTCATATAACCCAGCTTCTTGGATTATTTGCTCAGCACACAGGTTGAATAAGTATGGTGAAAGAATACAGCCCTGTTGCACACCTTTCTTGGTTTTAAACCATTCAGTGTTCCCATGTTCTGTTTGAACAACTGCCTCTTGGTCCATGTACAGATTCCTCATGAGCACAATTAAGTGTTCCAGAAGATTCATACTTTGCAATGTTGTCCATAGCTTGTCATGATCCACATAATCTAAAGCCTTTGTGTAGTCAACAAAGCACAGGTAGATATCTTTCTGGTATTCTCTGCTTTCAGATAAGATCTTTTGGACATCAACAATGATATCCTTCATTCCACATCCTCTTCTAATTCTGGCTTGAGCCTCTGGAAGTTCTCTGTCAATGTATGCGTGCAGTGCAGCCATTTCTGTATTACCTTTAGTAAAACTTTACTCACATGGGATATCTAAGATATTATCTGATGATTTCCACATTCCGTTGGGTCACACCTCTTTGGAATGGGCACAAATACAGATCTCTTCCAATCAGTTGGACAGATAGTTGTCTTCCAAATTTCTTAGCAGAGATGAGTGAGTACCTTCAGTGCCGCCTCACTTTCTTGAAAGCTTTCAATTTTTATTCCATCAATTCCTGGTGCCTTGTTCTTTGCCAATTCCTTCAATGCACCTTGGACTTCCTCCTTCAGTATCATTAGCTCTTGATCATATGCTACCTCTTGAAATGGTTGAACATCAACCATTTCCTTTTGGTACAGTGACTCTCTGTATTCCTTCCATCTTCTTTTGATGCTTTCTGCATCATTCAATAATTTGCTCAGAGAATCTTTCAGTAATGAAAGTCAAGGCTTGAATTTTTTCTTCAGTTGCCCCAGCTTGAAAAATACTGAGTGTGTTCTTCCCTTTTGGTTTTCTGACTCCAGATCTTTGTACATGATGTTGTAATATTTGACTTTATCTTCTTGAGCTGACCTTTGAAATTTTCTGTTCAGCTCTTGTACCTCCTCATTTCTTCCATTTGCTTTAGCATCTCTACACTGGAGAGCAAATTTCAGCGTCTCTTCTGACATCCATTTTGAACTTTTCCTTCTTTCTTGTCTTCTCCATGACATTTTGCTTTCTTCAAGTATGATGTTCTTTATGTCATATATACCATAACTCTTTTGGTCTTCTGTCTTTAGTGTTTAGTACATCAAATCTGTTCTTCAGGTGATCTTTAAATTCAGGTGGGATATTTTCAAGGTTATATTTTGACTTTCATGGACTTGTTTTTATTTTATTCATCTTCAGTCTGAATTTGCATATGAGCAATTGATGGCCTGATCCACAATCTGCCTCTGGCCTTGTTTTGACTGATGTTTTGACTTTTCCACTGTCTCTTTCCAGAGATGTAGTCAATTTGATTTCTGTGCATTCCATCTGGTGAGGTCCATGTGTATAATCGTCTCTTATGCTGTCTAAAGAAGGTATTTGAAATGAACAAATCATTGATTTTGCAGAATTCTGTCATGTGATATCCAGCATCATTTCTATCACCATGGCCATATTTTCCAACTACTGATCCTTCCTCTTTGTTCCCAACCTTTGCATTCCAATCACCAGTAATGATCAATACATTTTGATTGCGTGTTTGATCAATTTCAGATTGAAGACGTTGGTAGAATTCTTCTATTTCATCCTCACTGGCTTTAGTGGCAACTCACTAGCCACGCCTCATAAGTCATATACACAGTTGTTATAAGTCAGAACCAACTCAATGTCACTTAGCAACAATAACATTTCTATTACTTTTACAGAATTATTGAGAATATTTATATGCAGCTGTTTACTCTCCTTGTAAATAGCATCAAAAGAAGTAATCATATTGGCCAGTTCTGAAACAGTAGCAAGAAGATCTGTAATAAGGAACAATGCTTTATTTTATGTCTCAATCACAGTCTGATAGCATCTAGTTTCCACCAGCTTTATATCATTTGATATGGGCAGTTAAGTCAGTAGGTTCAATTTAATACAATGGATATATCCCCTGTTGAGTACCATTAATATTAGGCCTGAACACTCCAAGTGAACAATCACTTTTGAACACACATATATCTGCCATATTAAAAGGAAATTGAAATTTCTGACTTAACTATAAATTTGTATCTCTCTAACTTTCATTGACAATTTGTTGCAAAAACTGACATTCCAAACAGACAAAATGAATCAAAGTATAAAGAGACATTTGAAAAGTGAACTTGTAAGAAACTGAAAGTGGTAAAACATATTTGCTCTTTGACATTTGTTATTAGGTACAAACTCTAAATAACACTATTGGTACATGTCCCATGACTCAAATGTAGTACATTATAACAACAACAACAACAAATATAAAATCAAAAACTAAATGACATTTCACATTAGTAAAATAAATAATTATTTTATAAATAAATAAAAGCATTGATTAATCAGTTGAGTTTATTATGGAATTTATGTTCCACAAATAAAGATTTATGTGGCACCTAGAAGACTCTTGTGCATATAAAGGTGCAAGGAGGAAAACAACTGGATGAGTAGCAGCACTGGGTGACCAGAGAGGGTCACTTATCCATCATTCATCAGCTTCACAGTGTACCCATTGGATTTGTTCCTAGAAAAACAAAATGCAAAGAAAAAGACAAAATATTCTGTACCCTGACTCTTTAGTGTTGCCTGTATATTGTGGTGGTAGTGGTTGTGTGCTACTGAGTCATTTCTGAGTTATGGCAACCCTGTATAGGAGTCCTGGTGTAGAGCTGCAGATTAAGACACTGGACTGTAAAGTTGATTTGAACCACAGGTTGGCCGTTGAAACTCATCAGCCATTCCTTGGAACCCTATACAGGGTCGTTATGGGTTGGAACCGATTTGATGGCATTTAACAAAAACAACAAGGTTTCTGAGGCTATAAGTCTTTACAGGAGCAGAAAGCCTCATCATTCACCTGTGGAATTAATTGGTAGGTTCAAACTGACCTTGTGGTTAGCAGCCTAGAAAGTAATCCATTATGCTAGGTTATATTTTTTAAATCCAGAAGTCCTGATCTACTGTTACAATTTGTTGTCCAGTTTAACATTTGACACACTTGACTATTTCAGAACTTTATTGTTTTCTTTTTTAAAGTAAACTATACATTTTTACCTTGAAGAGTGTCCAGTATTGAGTAAATACTGTATGTATATAAAGTTTCAGAAATCTTTGCAAATCAATAAATTAATATATTCAAAAATTTGAGTTTTGTGCAATTAGATACAGTATGTCCAAAATATGAGGGGTCTTCAAAAAGTTAATAGAAAAATAGAACTACCTTTTAATTCCAATTCCCTTTTTGAAACCTCCTGGTACAGGCAAGGCAACCGACAGAAAAAGATTTGATTTATCCTAAGGCTCTTAAAATGCTAGAATACCCAAGTTATTAGCTGTTTGTTCAGAAAGATTGTGTTTAACCCAGAATATGCAAGTTTTGCAGTTTTCCAAGCCATTAACTGGATCAGTAATGCAAAGACACAAAGACACAAAGGGTGGAATGTTGAAACCAAGTGGAGCTGAATGTGTTTCTTTGTGTTCCATATCCTGTGTCCTTAGCCAGTCTGGCTGTCTTACATACTTCAATCTTTAAGGTGTTCACTTAGCTTCTCCCTTCCTTCATTCCGAAGCTGCTGATGAGGGTATTGAGGCAGAAAAGGATTGCAGTCACCCTAGTGTTGCCCTAGTCTGTAAGAGGAAGAGCTAAATAATAGTCATTGTAAGCTCATAATGGAGGAGACCTGGTGGAATAATAATTAACCAAAAAGTTGGCAGTTGGAACCCATGCAGCTACAATGTGAAAGGCCTGGTGATTTGCTGTTGTTATTGTTGCTGATAAGTGCCATTGAGTAGATTCTGACTCATAGAGACTCTGCATAGGGTTTCTAGTGCTTTAAATCTTCGAGGGAGCAGAAAGCCTCATATTTCCCCCATGGAGTGGCTGGTGGGCTTGAACCAGAGGCCTTGGTTCAAGGTTGCATTCCAGTGCTTATTCTATGGAGCAGCTCAGAAAACCCTAGGGAGCAGTTCTACTCTGTCATATTGGGTTTCTATGAGTTGAAATCCTTTCAACAACACTTGATAACAACATATCATATATTTGTATATGAATGCTGTTTTTCTATTGTAAATATTTTGGCATTTGTTTCAGATTCTTTTATTAGGCAAAATTTTAGGTTCAGAAGCATTTCCATCATATCCTCAAAACATTAGCGAGCTTTCAGGTTTTCACTATTTGCACATATAATCTTCAAAACTAAGAGAATTACCTCTATGTGGAACATATGTGAGCAATAGGGAGGGGCTGGAAAAAGAGAAGGAAAGAAAACAATGTTAGGTTATACAACTCTTGTGTCCTTAAAGACAGCTTGGAGACATGGAAACCATATGTGAACTTTTAGCTAATAAAACAAAATGCCAAAATGTGGTGGCTAAAGCTATTGCACCCAAAATGTAATTGGACATATGCTCATTTACTTGCTTATAATCAAAACATGAAAAAACTTTTTTGAACTTAGGCTAGGTGTAAGTATTGGACTAACTTAATTTATGTAATTATCTCACATGGAAGGAATGCATTTGTGCCATGGTGCTATTATTACATTAAGAAAAGTAAACAATATATAAGCTGGAATAGATAATACTTAAGCAAAAACAAAGAGTTTCTCTTTCCTCATGTTAAAAAAAAAATGTATTAATTTTGCACTGAAGCTATTTTCCAATGAATGTGCTATTTGGCTAGAATACTTGATGTAGATTTATCATGTTCATGCAAATGAACGTCAGTCTGTTTGAATAATCAATGCAAATTTCATTTTTTCAGTAAAAAGTAACAGCTTTTACAAGTCTGTGGAAATTGCCAGCATGTCAGACTTTGGTTGTTAAATGCAGTTTATGTACTTCATAGATCTGATTTCACATGCGAATTCATTCAAGACTATCAAGAATATCAAAAATTGCTCTACTCAGTGATTCTGTTAAGCTAGTCTGTTTATATTTATTTATTTGTTGGTTGGTTGGCTGTTATTGAATTTTTAGAATAAAGTATAGTTATATAAAAAAGACCAGTAAGATCCTGAAATAGTTCATTTAAAGTTTAAGCTAAGAAAAAAAAGACCAAAAAAAATGAGTTTTTTTTTTTTTTTAATGGAGCAATTATTAGGAAAGATAAGAGTTGTAATTTAATCAGGAATAAAGAACTAATGACACATTTTTATTATCTCAGAAAGCACTGAATCAGAAACACTTTGAAGGAGACCATATGACAGAATTAAACGCAAAAACTTGAAAATAAATTTCCTTTCTCAAAACCAGGTAGCATAAGAAACTAAATAAACACAAATGAAATGTGTAGAGAACATTTGTAAAGCGACTTTTCAACCCTTGTAAGAGAACATAATCCAAACTGAGTAACAATGGTAGGACTTGACAGTACACAAAGCTCTTGCCCTTTCATTACGTCATATTCTGTGTATCTCAGTAGATGCAGTGATGGTTAATGTTATACGTCAACTTGATTAGGATGTGATTCTCAGTGGTTTGGCAGACAGTAGACTGATTAATGTAATATAATGTAATCACTTCCATGATGTGGTCTGGTGTGGGAGTTTTCTTAGGGGTGTGGCTTGCATACGATATATATGAATGTTCTGGCATAGTTCCCTCACTTGTTCTTGATCCTGTATCTAATTCATGATTATCTGATTTTCTTGGGATGTGATCCAGCAGATGACTGGTCAGCCTCTGTAACCACGTTAGTTAGGAGAAGCCTCCAGGCTGTTCTCTGACCCACCGAATTGGCATTTGACAGCCTCCATAACTCTGTGGGCAATTACTGTGAGGTGAATCTTTATATATATAGTTGTTGTTAAGTGCTTTTGAGTCGGTTTGACTCATAGTGACCCTGTATAGAGTTTCTGAGAATCAGCTGGTGGATTAGAACCTCCCACCCTGTGGTTTACAATCCAGTGCTTATCACATGGAACTACCATGCTCCATATATACATACATACACAGCAGCCAATAAATCAAACAATGCATTGTATTAGGAAAATTAGCTGCACAAGGCCTTTTTAAATAAAGTTTTTAGTAGAAAAGATGTCAGTTTACACCTGATCCAAGCCATTGTCTTTTCAATGGCTTCATATGTGTGTGAAAGTTGGACAGTGAATAAGGAAGACCATAGAAGAAATTGATGCAGTTTTGCTATGGCGTTGGAAAAGAATATTAAAGGTACCATGGACTGACAGAAGAACAAACACATTCGTGTTGGGTGGCTATGAGTCACTTCCGACTCCACGGCACATAACCACCACCACCACCATAAGAGTTAGGAGAAGGTTCAAGTCTGATCCTTCTCCTTGAGATCTCTGTGTGTGTGTATTTCACTGGTTTTGCTTCTCTAGAGAGCCCAGCCTAAGACAGATTCACAAGCAATCTGTCTGTACACGTACAATCAATGATTTATTTATGATTTATTCTACACTCTTGTTAGTAAGTGCTCTCAAGTCGGATGCGACTCATTGTGACCCTATGCACAACAGAATGAACAACTGTCCATTCCTGTACCATTCTCACAATTGTTTTGTTTGAGTCCATTGTTATTTCTATAGGGTGAAGTTAGTCTGCAAATATAATTTTGGACAAAGTAAATCTAAGTGACAACACTCCATTAGTAAGGAAGGTAAGGAAGACATCTAGGATGTGTAGCAGATACATGCAGATTCACAAAGGCTGGAGAGCAAGGAACACCTTGAAATAAGGGACCAGCAGACAGGAAAAAGTTAGTCAGTTTTGGAGATAATGTTGAAAACTGAGGAACACTGTAAGGTGCTTCCCCCCAAATAAAGAAGCCCAGTGGTGCAATGGTTAAACACTCGGCTGCTAACCAAGAGGTTGGCAGTTTGAACCCACTCAGCAGCTTGGTGATCTGTTTGTGTAATGATTAGACTAGAAAGCCTTTTATGGAAATTTTACTTGGGGTTGCTCTAAGCCAATAGTGGACTTGATAGCATCTAACAACCACAACACCCCAAAATAGATACTAAATTGACTTAATTGCAGTATGCAATTTAAGTTTTTATCTTGTTTGGTTTTTGTTAACGGGAGGAACAATGAGTGCAGTCGGTTAATTCTGTAGTTTTATATTTAGGCTGGGCTGTAGCCATGATAGGAGCTCTGGTAACACAGTGGTTATGAGTTGAGCTACTAACCTCAGGGTCAGCAGTTTGAAATTACCAGTGGTTCCGTTGGGGAGAGATGAGGCTTTCTGCTCCGGTAAACATTTACAGTCTCAGAAACCCTATCCAGGGTTACCATGAGTAGGAAACGACTCCATGGCATACCACCACTACCACCAGCACCACCACCAAAGCAGTGTTACCACAAATGCCTTTCCATGAAGTGATTAAGGTCTGGTATTGATTTGTGTCTATGGTAACAGAAAAAGGTACTCTACCTACTGGTGCATAAACATTGAATTTAAATTGTGTCCTCTAATTATACCAATTATACTAATGATTTGTTGTCGTTGTTAAGTGCCATCAGTTGGTTTCAACTCATAGCGACCCTGTATATGGTGTCCGAGGAGCAGCTGGTGAGCTTGAACCACCGACCTTGCAGTTCAAATGACTTTGCAGTCTGACACATTAGCCCACAGAGCCACACCAGGACTCCATACTAATTATAGACTGATGGAAAAATATTAATCTAAAATATATTAGGGAATAAGATTCACAAGTTTGTTTTAATTTATAGCAAATATAAATAGGATACAATAAGAAAATCTTAAATAGCTTCATCAATTTTTCTCTTTCTATGTTAGAAAATGATGATGTCACAAAAATAGAGGGGCGAGAATTCTTAGTCAATATTTCAAATCTAGAGCTTCAAGTTCACTTCATAATTCAGAATGGAATATATTTTCTTAAATTGTTTACCAGTGTAGCTACCAACTCTCACTTTCTACTAGGCCATTCTCAGAGCATACAAATTTTTCTTTTTTTCCCATGAGGGCCAGAGAAAGACTGTAGATTCTTCCATAAAGTCCCAGAAACAGAATTGACATATTGCTTGGCATGTACTTAGCATTTAATGAGTGGGAGATTTAAATCTGTGTGTGTGTGTGTGTAGGATATGCCTGACAAACTATGAGTTGTATAGTGTTGTTGAGGCTGTAAATCTTTACAGGAGCAGAAAGCTTCATCTTTCTTCTCCAAAAATATTTAACAATTAATTAATGAGAGATTTAAATATATATGAAGTATATCATATATAAATGAAATATTTGACTATATTACAAAGATACAAATAATACATATTTATACAGCTGGCACTCCATACACAAGTGTTTCATATCTGGGGATTCAAGCAACCATGGATTGAAAATATTTAAAAAACCCAATTAAGTGCTCAAAGCAATCTCTCAAAGGAACAAAGTGCTATTTACATAGCATTTGCATTGTATTAGGTATCACAAGTAATCCAGAGATGACTTAAAGTATATAGGAGGGTGTGTATAAATTATATTTTACATAAGGGACTTTTTATAAGCAGATTTTGTTATTCGAAAGGAACCTGGGACTAATTCTCAGCTGATGCCCAAGGATGATTATTGATGTTAAGTGCTGTCGAGTCATTTCTGACTCAGTGACTCTGTATAGGGTTTTCAAGGAGCAGCTGATGGGTTTGGACTGACAAACTTGTGGTTCACAGTTCAGTTCACTTGACTGCTAATTGCAAAATCCATGGTTCAAATCCACCAGCTGCTCCATGGAAAATCTATACAGGGTTGCTATGAGTTGGAACCAACTAAACAGCACTTACCAAAAACAATTATACGCCAAGGAGTCCTGGTGTGGCACTGTGGTTTAATGTGCTGGACTACAAAATTGGTTTAAACTGCAAGGTCAGTGGTTCAAGCTCACCAGTGATTCCTCAGAACCCCTATACTGGGTTGTTATGGTTCAGAACCAACTAGATGTCACTTAACAACAACAATTCAATTATAACATAGCGATCAAACTGCCTGGGTTTGAATCTTAATTTTATTATTACTATCTTTGTTACCTTCAGCCATGGTGTACTCTGAGTGACTTAGTTTTTTCATCATCTGTGTTGTTGTTGTTAGATGCCCTTTAGTCAGTTCTGACTGATAGTGATCCTGTGTAAGAGCAGCACAGTTAAACACTGTCTGGTCCTAATCCAGCCTCACACTCATTCCTATGTTTGAGCCCTTTGTTACAGCCACTGTGTCGATTCATCTCATTGAGGATCTTTCTCTTTTTCACTGACTCTTTATCAATCACTATGTCCTTCTCCAGGGACTGATCCTTCTTGACAACATGTCCAAAGTATGAGAGACAAAGTCTTGCTAGCCTTGCTTGTAAGGAACATTCTTCCAAGATGCAGATTTATTTGTTTTTCTGGAAGCCTATGGTATATTCTTTATTCTTTGCCAACACTATGGTTCAAAGGCATCAGTTCTTCTATCTTCATTATTATTCATTGGCCAGTTTTAAGTGCAGTAAAAATACAGTGACTTGGGCTGGTGCATCCTAGTTCAGAAAGCAACAACTTGACTTGTTAACACTTTAAAGGAACCTTTTGCAATAATACCTAATGCAATAAATTATTTGATATCTTGACTGCTGCTTCCATAGACACTGAGTGTAGATTCAAAAAAATGAAATCCTTGATAAATGAATGTTTTATCTGCTTATTAATCCAGTTTTGAGGATTTTTTTTGTTATCTTTTTATTGATATGTAATCCATACTGAAGACTGTATAGTCTTTGATCTTTACCACTGGGTGCTTGAAGTCCTTTTCATTTTCATCAAGCAAGGTTGTGCAATCTGTATATCACAGGTGTTAATGAGTCTTCCTCCATCCTGATGCTGTGGTCTTCTTCATATAGTATAGTTTCTCAGATTATTTACTCAGCATACAGATTAAATAGGTATAGTGATAGGATACAGCCCCAGCACACACCTCTCCTGATTTTAAACCACAAAGTACCTCTTGTTCTATTTGAATGACAGCCTCCTGGTCTTTGTACAGGTTCTGAAACAGCACAATTAAGTTTTCTGGAA
This sequence comes from Chrysochloris asiatica, assembly GCF_000296735.1. NCBI lineage: Eukaryota > Metazoa > Chordata > Mammalia > Afrosoricida > Chrysochloridae > Chrysochloris > Chrysochloris asiatica. The sequence continues at coordinate 16,201,213 of NW_006408561.1, read as the reverse complement.
TTTCAATTTTTCTGAGTTATCCAGAATTTATCATGATTCACACAGTCCAATGCCTTTGCCTCGATAATAAAACAGAATATCAAGTAAGATGTTTCAACAAATGGATATAACCCTGAAAATGTTCATTTATTCTGTGCCACAAAATTTCAAAGACAGCTACTGGGCCAATCACCTGGAAGAAATACACATTAGTGTCCATACCAAGTAAAATGATCCAATACATTGTGGATATTATCAAGCAATGGCTTTACTATCACATGCAAGTATAATTTTGCTGAAGATTATATGCAGCAATACATCAGCAGGGAATTGCCAGAAATCCAAGCCAAATCAGAAGACATGGAATGGGAATCACTGAAGATATCAGAAGGATTTTGACTAAAGCAGAGAATACCGGAAAGATATTTACTTGTTTCTCATCTGTAAAATGCAAATAATAATATTTGCTTTGTAAGTCAAAGGAATTATGTAAAAATTAAATAGTAACATACAGGCAAAAGGAGCCCTGGTATAATAGTGGATTATAAATTGGACTGCCAACCATAAGGTCAGTAGTTCAGATCTGCCAGTGAGAAAAATAAGGCTTTCTGCTTCCATAAATATTTACAATCTCGGAAATCCAATACTGGGATCTCTATGAGTTGGAACAAACTTGATGGTGCATAGCCACTACCAATACAGGCAAAGTGCATAGAATAGTGATAAACAGTCAATATAGATGTTATTCCTCATGTTACAAAGATGGGGAAATTGAGGTTCATTTTGCCCAAGTTCTTGGTCAGTTAGTAGTAGTGGTGGTGGTGTGCCGTGGAGTTGGTTCTGACTCATAGCGACCGTGTATAGGGTTTCCAAGGCTGTAAATTATTACGGGAACAGAAAGCCTCATCTTTCCTCTGCAGAACAGCTGGTAGTTTCAAACTACTGACCTTGAGGTCAGCAGCCCAACTTGTAACCACTACACTACTAGAACTCCTAGTTCGTAGTAGAGCTGGAATTTTAACCCAGATATGTCTGCCTATTCTGTCTTCATAGTGCTTCATGACTCAATACTCACAACCTGGATCTTTGCCTTGCCCTTAAATTGCTTGCTGTGTTGGTACACAGAAATGGGCCAGTCTCGTAGAGCTCTACATCCCCCTGTCTAGGGACTGTCAAACATTCCTTACTCTCCATGACCTCTGCAAAATTCAGTGAACCCAAGCTACAGATGCAAGAACTTAACTCATTAAAAAAGAAAAAAAAAGTAGAAATTTCTTCAGGAAAACCAGAATGGCTCTTTAGTTTGTTTGTTTGCTTAGTATTGTATAACCCTCCAAGGAAAACTTTTGAGTTTTTGGAGAGTAGTTCATTTTCAGTGTTGAAAAAAATGACATGATAACTGGAAGGAGCTGAATCCAGAGAGGGCAATAGCATATAAAATCAAGAGACACTTCAATTATTCCTGTTAAAGTTAAAAAATCCATTACCAAGTTGTAGAAGGAAAACAACTTGCGGAAATATCATCTCGGACCGACCGTTTCCAATCACTGGTACTCCATTCATTATATGCTTGAGTGGTTCCAGGAACAACAGAAGACCGTGCGTTGTTATAATGCCAAGGACAAGAAAGGCAATTCAGTCTGTCGGGCTGACTTCCCCTCACAGCAATCCGAACATTTCAGGCATTGCTTGCCTTGCCCAGATGAGTTAGTCACTTGGGAAGTGAAGCTGTAGCCAAGGATTCCTTTCTCAGAGAACCCTTGCTGCTCTCTGAGGGCCATCTGCTGCTTTCCCAGTCTTCAGGGCCACATGTAAATGACTCAGAAGGGCATGTTAACCCACCCTTAGCCTACCTTCTTTTAGGTTCTTATTTTAAGAACTTTCTTTGTATAGTATCTCTAATTCTTAAACTATCCTTGCAAGACACTTTGATAGCATTGATGCTTATGGTATTTAATTTAAAAGGTCAAATATTAACAGGTAATTTTTTTAAAAAAAAGTTCTGATCCAAGATCTGATAAACTTCAAAATCCATTATTTCTCATGTGAAAGAGGCTAGAGTGGTTTGGAAGGATGGAAAATGCAGGCAATAATATAGAACCTACAGCACAAAAACATATATGGAAAAAGTCATAAGCAGTCAAGACAAACAGAAAAGTCAAATTTCTGTTTGGGTGAACTGAGAAAGTCAGTGCTATTGAAAAAGGTGGAAATTTTCAGGGAGAAGAAGTTTTGGATATGACATTTAAAAAATGAATTTGACTAGTAATTATTTTCTCATTAAAGGATTCATGAGCAAGAATAGGTAGAATTTAGCCTACTGGAAGTTCCTATGAGCAAAATCAACTAGACATGAATAGATTTTTGGTAGTCTCATAGAGCACTGGTGGCCCACTGCTAAGTGCTTGACTCTGAACCAAAAGATTGGTGGTTTGAATCCATAAGCTACTATGGGAGAAAAGACCTGGAGATCTGCTTTTTGAAAGATTGCTGTTGTTAGGCACCAATTCGTTGGTTCTGGCCCATAGTGTCTCTGTAACAGATTTCTGTGACTGTAAATCTTTGTGTAAAGCCTCATCTTTCTTCCGATGTGTAAAGATTACAGTCTTGGACACTTATGGGGGCAGTTCTGCTCTGTCCTATATGGTCACTGCAGTCGAGCATGAAGTAGATGGCAACAGGGGAGGTCCCACATATTACCTTGAAAACACTATCGTCAATGTCCTAAATGAGTAAACTATCCAGCTCTGTGGAAGCACTGTTTTACATTCCCATACATTTATATTTTACTCACTCATGTGCTTAAGGAGTTAAACTTGTTTTGTCAGTATAATTAGCAATATGTTCATGGATTAAATCTTTCAAATGTGACCTTGAACTTGTTGAAGAAGTATAGATTAAAACCCCACTTATTTCAAATTAAATGTGCTGATTACTTTGTATTATTTCTTTCACATTTCTGGTTATGTTTGGTTAATCATATTGGGAAACTTTGTAAAAACAAAGGTGATTAAGGCTTATCACAACAGAATTGAAACCTCCCCTCCTGGAGATTTTATTAGATAAGTATGTTCTTACTAAGAAGCTCTGGTGGAGTAGTGGTTACAAGTTGGTCTGCTTACTTCAAAGTCAGCAGTTTGATACTACTAGCCATTCCACAGGAGAAAGATAAGTATTTCTGATCCCATAAAAGTGGACTGCCTGGGAAACCCAATGCAGTGGCTCTATGAATTGGAACCAACTCCATGGCATACCACCACCTTGTAGTTAAGAACTTGGCTGGTAGCTATAAGGTTAGTGAGTTGAGGTACAAACTCACCAAAATGTCAGCTGAAAAAGGATGAGGTAGTCTAGTCTGTTTCCTTAAAGATTTACAGCATTGGAAACCCTGTGGAGGGATTATACTGTTTTACAGGGTTAATACGAGTTGGAATCAGCTCCACGGCAACAGGTTTTTTTTGTGTGTGTGTTCTGTTTTTTTGGTTGAGGCAAATAGTTAATTTACTTCAATCACTGCTGATTGAAAAGCTAGAGGTTCAAGTCTACCAAAGGAGCCTTAGAAGATAGGATTGGCAATCTCCTCTGAACACCCAGCTATTTAAAACTGGAGCACAGTTCTACTCTAACACACATTAGGCCACCATGAATAAGAATCAACTTGATGGCAACTGTTTTGTGTGCTTTCTTAATGTCCTTCTATACCAACAATCATGAAGATGACACAGAATCAAATAATATTTCATAAATGAACAATGATGTTGTTGTGTGCCCAATTAGCAATATCATGTTCTTACTACAGATTCTGAAAGTCCTGGTGTGGTGCTGTGGGTTAATGCTCTGGACTGTAAAGTTTGTTTGAACCTTAAGATTGGTGGTTCAAGCTCACCAGCCACTCCTCGAAAACCCTCTACAGGGCCGCTAGGGGTCGGAACCAACTTAATGGCATTTAACAATAACAACATTACAGATTCTGGATTGAACTTCAGTTCATTTATTACGTAGTCTTTTTGTTCTCCTCAAAAAACCAAAAACCAAAAAACACAAAACCTGTGCCTTAGAATAATAAAATTGACTTCATTGACTCACTTTTTTTCTTACACCCTAAGGGTTTTAAAGATCCCCAGATCAGGAAAGAGTAACTTTATGCAGGACTTTAGAATAGCAGCTGGTACTGAAAATGTTTCTCTTCTCTATGTCCTCTCCCCTCCAGAAAATATAGATCTGTTTTTTCCTACTCAAAAGGAGTGGAGTGAAATCCAAGTCCTCAAAAAAGATGGAATGCTGTTCTTCCTCACTATTCACCCTACATCAAACTCTAGTTTTTAGACACATATGATTGTTTAAAGTCAAATCATTTCTTCAAAGACACTAGCCTCCCAAGAGGTAGGTAAAGATTAGTTCCACTTTAGGCCATATTTAAACACACAAATTTAAAACAAAACGAAACCACTTTTTCTTTTCCTTTTAAGAGATTGAAGTTATAGCATTAAAAGAACCAAGAACAACAGTAGTATCTGAAACTATATTCCCTCAGTCCTTTCCAAAGAGAAGCTTGGGAAGACAAGAGCTATTGAGAAGTTGCCAGTTAAGAAGTCAGTTTAGAAGGCTTTTTAAATACAAGTTGTGTAATCAGAAATATTGGTCTTAAGTATGTGTTTGAATAATGTAGTAAATGGCATTAACATGGACAGTAAAAGTCTTGCATTATTTTCTTCCCTGGGGGCTTATAATGCAAAACTTCATAGACTGGAGCCAGTTTGGTAAATGGGGCAGAAAATGCCTGTAGAACTGATGTAATGTTATGAAGAAAGTAGAGCATAAGATGGCATATAAACTCTTAATGGCATTGTTCCCTAGATTCTCCATGTACAGCAAAGTGTGTATTCTCACTGCCTTTAAGGGCATAACTCTATTACAATGAAAGCACCAGCAGGTATGTTTCTTGGCACACATATGAATATGGGACACAGACTACAATTTATTTCATCAAGTTTTAATTTCATTTTCAGCCCGTTAAAAGTTCCATATCTCTTAAATATGTTGCCAGCAACCTGTTATCTGGTATAATGAAAAACAGCATAACCACTCACCAAATAAAATTCCACATAAAACCTAAACCTCAGTTTCACTTTTCAGGCATGGTTTCATTGCTTCTTCCACACACTTTTTCTCTCTGCCAGAACCTCTAATGAGCAGCAATGTCGGCCAAACCCTGCCAAGTGTGAGCAGGTGGGTTTAATGGGATGTGAGATGTAGTTTGCCTGTGACCAGAATACCTTTCACTGGTAAGACCACATGAATATAAGGGAAAAAGAAATCTTTAAGCAGGATCTTTTTCAATAAGAATTAAAATGAATCATAAGGTTTAATAATACTATTGTATTCATTTGAATAATGCTCTTTATGTCATAGCATATTTGAAGGTAAATTTCTGGACAGTTTTCCTTTGTCCTTTGCTAAAAGTACACTAAATGAGTTTATAGCAGGAAGGAACCAATTCCTTTTGATCTTCCCAAGGTCCAGAAGTCCAAAGGTGATTAGATGATATAGCTATTCATTTATGCTTTTATTCATTTTTCAAAAAAATAAAACACCAAAGCACTTGCTAAACAGTTATTTTTACTTATTTCCTAGATAAATTACTGCAAATAACTGTGAAATTTATGAAAGATATACAAGAGTATTTTATTGCTACTCTGATCTGATTATGTTTTATAACAGAGAGATCTTTTGTGTTGATAGCTAATAGTGTGTTTGGCTTTAATTATATTCTATATGTATTTTGAGAAAGGAGAAATATGCTGAAGAAATTAAAGGGTGAATGTGAGAACCAAAACAGATGATGTGAAATGTAAGGCATTTTGAAAGTGGTAAAACATTTCACAGACTTATAAGCTTATTTTTATCTTTAGAAGCAAAATGATACAGGGGAAAGAGTAGACAAAGCTGTCCACATTTCTACATTGAGCTATAAATCATGCAACTAGTCAGTTGATGGACTTGTATAGCTTCTTGTTGTTAGTTGCCACTGAGTTGGTACCAACCCACAGTGACCTTATGCACAGCAGAACAAAACACTCTCCGATCCTGGGCCAACCTCACTACTGTTGCCATGCTTGAGTCCATCAATGCTGCCACTTGGCCAATCCATCTCATTGGGGGGTCTTCCTCTATTTCTCTAACCCTCCACCTTACCAAACATGATATCTTTCTCCAGTGACTGGTCACTCCTGACAATATGTCCGAAGTATCTTGGCCTCCAAGGAGCACTCTGGCTGCACTTCTTCCTAAATGGATCTGGCCTAGTAAGAAAAAAATGAGTAACTATTAAGTAAAGCCTAACTTAAAAGCCACTCCTGGTGTCGCACTGTAGGATCAGCACTATACTGTGAACTGCAAGGTCAGAAGTTCAAATCCACCAGTTGCTCCTTGGAAACCCTATACAGGGTCACTGTGAGTTGGAACATACCTGACAGGACTTAACAACAACACTAACAACTTAAAAGCACAGTTGGCTGTTCAAATCTACCAACCACTCCACAGAAGAAAGATGAGGCTTTCTGCTCCCATAAAGATTAAAAGTCTCAGAAACTTTATATAGGTTTGTTATGACTAAGACTCAACTCAATGGCAGTGGGTTTTGTTTGGTTGGAGCTTAAAAGAATTTAATGAAAGGACTATTTTCAAAGTTGTAGAAGAGTTACCACCACTCATTTGTCATACTGTAGTGACTTACATGTTGCTGTGATGCTGAAAGTGATGCCACTGGTATTTTAAATACTACTAACAGGGTCACCCAGGGGCCTGTTGTGGTACCATAAAATAAACACGGGACTGCTACTGCTGCTCTTCAGAAACTATATAGGGTCGCTATGCATAACAATCGACTGTAGGTACTTAACAACTGCAACAAGAAGGTCATCCATGGTAGATAGGTTTCAGCGGTGTTTCTAGACTAAGACTAGGAAGAAAGCTAGATGAGGTACTTCTGAATGTTTAGTCACTGAAAACCTTACTAATATTAGAGGAACACTGTCAGACACAGAGCCAGATGATGAAAATATAACAGTGGAACATTGTCAGATATAGTGCCAGAAGGTGAGCCCGTCAGGTTAGAAGACATTCAAAAGACTACTGGTGAAGAGCTGCCTCCTCGAAATAGAGTTGACCATAATGATGTGAATGGAGCAATTCTTTAAAGACCCTTCATTTGCTGATGGACAAAACTCAAAATGAGGAGAAATAGCTGAAAATATCCTTTAACACTTGGGACATGAAATGTATGAAGTATGAATCTAGGAAAATTGGAAATTGTCGATAATGAAATGGAGGACATAAAGATTGATATCCTAGGCATTAATGAGCTGAAATGGACTAGTATTGAATCTGATAGTCATATGGTTTACTATGCCAGGACTGTCAAATTGAAGAGGAATGATGTCACATTCATTTTCAAAAAGAGCATTTCAAGCTCTATCTTGAATTATAATGCTGTCTATGATAGGATATTGATACGTCTTCAAGGAAGGCCAGTAAATACCACTATTATTCAAATTTATGCACCAACCACTAAAGCCAGAGATGATGATGTTGTTGTTGTTAAATGATGATGGAACTGAAGAATTCTACCAATTTCTTCAGTCTGAAATTGATCAAATATGCAGTCAAGATGAATTGATAATTACTGGTGATTGGAATGCAAAAGTTGGAATCAAAGAGGAAGGACCAGTAAGTGGAAAACACGGTGTTGGTGATAAAAATGATGTTGCACATTGCATGATAAAATTTTGCAAGATGAACGACTTATTCATTGCAAATACCTTTTTTAAACAAAATAAAAGGTGATTATACACATGGACCTCACCAGATGGAATACACAGAAATCAAAGTGACCATATCTATGAGAAGAGATGGTGAAGAAGATCAGTGTCATAAGCAAAACAAGGAAAGAGGCAGACTGTGGAATAGACCTCAATTGCTCATATGAAAGTTCAGATTGAAGCTAAAGAAGGTTAAAACAAGTTCACAAGAGCCAAAATATTACTTTGAATATATCCTGCTTGAATTCAGATATAATTTCAAGAACAAGTTTAATGCATAAGACACTACTGACTGAAGACCAGAATTGTTGTGGGATGACATCTATGATATTTCATACAGGAGGAAAACAAAAGTCATTAAAATACAGGAAATAAAGAAACAACCAAAATGGATGTCAGAACAGACCCTGAAAATTACTATCAAGCATAAAGAAGGTAAAGCAAATGGAAGGAATGATGAAGCAAAAGAACTGAACAGAAAATTTCAATGGGCAGCTCTAGAAGACAAAGTAACGTATTATAATGAAATGTGCAAAGACCTGGAGTTAGAAAACCAAAAGAGAAGAACACACTCAGCATATCTCAAGCTGAAAAAACTGAAGAAAAAAATTAATCCTTGAATTGCAATATTTACTGACTCCATGTACAAAATATTGAATAATACAGAAAGCATCTAAAGAAAAAGGAGGGAAAACAAAGTCACTGTACCAAAAAACAACGGTCAATGTTCAACAATTTCCAGACAGCATATGATCAAGAACTGATGGTACTGAAGGAAGAAATGTAAATTGCACTGAAGTTATTGGCAAAAACAGGTTCTAGGAATTGATGGAAAACAAATAGAAGTCTTTCAACAAACTGGTGCAGCACTGGATGCACTCATTAATCTATGCCAAGAAATTTGGAGGCTAGTTACTTGGCCAACCTAAGGAAGGGATCCATTTTTGTGACAATTCCAAAGAAAGATGATCCAACGGAATGCAGAAATCCTCAAACAATATCATTAATGTCACATGCAAGTAAAATTTTGCTGAAGGTAATTAAAAAATGGTTGCAAAATACATTGATGGAACTGCCAGAAATTTAGGTGAGAATAAGAAGAGGGCATAGCACAACCATCAAAATTCTACAGAGCATCTTCTCAGACCACAACACTATAAAACTAGAAATCAACAATAAGAAAACCAAAACAATAAAGTCAAATACATGGAAACTG
>NW_006408561.1:16179699-16187983 GCF_000296735.1 Chrysochloris asiatica | reverse complement strand
ACTATGGATAACATTGCAAAAGAATGGGTATTCCAAAACATTTAACTGTATTCATGAGAAACCTGTACATAGACTAAGAGAAAATCACTAGAACAAAACAAGGGGATAATGAATGGCTTAAAATCAGGAAAGCTATGCCCTAGGATAATATCTTCTACTATGCTTATTCATTTAGTGTGTTGAGCAAATAAATCAAGAAGCTTGATTATATGAAGAAAAACACATTAGAATTGGATAAAGACTCTTTAACATTCTGTGATATAGTTGATAAAACCTTGCTTGCTGGAACTGAAAAAATACTGATGAGAATAAAAGACCACAGTCTTCAATATGTATTGCACCTCAATGTGAATAAAGCAAAAATATTCTCCACTGGACAAATAATTAACATCAAGATAAATGGAGAAAAGATTGAAGTTGTCAAAGACTTCAGTTTGCTCGGATCAACCATCAACACTCTCGAAAGCAGCAGTTAAGAAATCAAAGGACATATTGCATTAGATAAATAAGCTGCACAAATCTCTTTAAAGTGTTTAAGAACAAAGATGTCAGTTTGAGGGCTAAGCTGTGCTTGACCCAAGCCATAGTATTTTCAATAAACTCATCTATAATGAAAGTTGGGTAATAAATAAAGAAGATCATAGAAGAATTGATACATTTGAGTTTCAGTGTTCGAGGAGAATATTGAAAGTACCATGGACTGCCCAAAAGAACAAACAAACATCCACAATGTTCCTTAGAAGTCAGCATGGCCAGACTTTGTCTCTCATACTTCAGGCATATTATTAGGAGGCACCAGTCCCTAGAAAAGAACATCATACTTGGTAAAGTGGAGGGTCAGCGAAAAAGAGGAAGACCCCCAATGGGATGGATTGACACAGTGAAACAGCAAAGAGCCCAAGAATAGCAAACATTGTGAGACTGGCGCAGGGCTGGGTAGTGTTTCAGTCTGTTGTGCATAAAGTATCTCTGAATTGGTACTGACTCGATGGTAACTAACAATAACCACATCAGCAACAACAAATGCATGTGAAAGGTGGACAATGAAAAAGGAAGACTGGAGAAGAATTAATGCATTTAAACTATGGCGTTGATGAAGAATACTAAAAGTACCATGTATTGCTAGAAGAATAAAAAATATATATCTGTTTTGGAAGAAGTACAACCAGAATGCTCCTTAAAAGCCAGGATGGGGAGACTTCGTCTCTTATACTTTGGACACCGTGTAGAAGGACACATACTTGGTAAAGTGGAGGGTCAGCAAAAAAGAGGAAGACCCCAACAAGCTGGATTGGCACAGTAGCAGCAGCAATGAACTCAAGCACAATGAAAGTGAGGATGGTGCAGAATCAGGCAGTGTTTCGCTCTGTTGTGCATAGGGTAGCTCTGAGTCACAACTGACTATACAGCATAACAACAAGAAGAAGTTTGTAAACTTGTAGATTTATACTTCATAGAAAAAACTTTGAACCATTTGGGATTGGGTTTACTTGGTAGAGAAAGAGACTACTTTAGTGTTTCTTTCAAGTGGATTGGCATTTTTTCCCCTTGTTCTGTTGCCAGAAGAGTTTCTCCTTTTCCCAGTTGTCTGCCATTCTACCCCTATGTTTGGACTGATTTGGAGCAGTCCATTCAGTCTTATTGGTGTTCTGTCTATCCATGTGCCAATAGTATTTTTGTGTTTTGACTTTATCAAGTGAAGATTATTGAAATTATCATGGATGTCCAGAAGAACAGTTCTATCTTGGTAGAAGTACAATCAGAATGCTCCTTAGAAGCAAGAATAGTGAGATTTCATTTCATGTAACTCAAAAAGAACATAATGCTTAGGAAAGTCAGAAGAAAAGAAGACCCCCAATGAGACGGATTGGCACAGTAGCAGTAAAAATGGGCTCAAACATAGAAACAATTGTGAGGATTGCAGTATTTAGTTCTGTTGTTCATAAGGTTGCTATGACGTGAAAATGACCCAAAGACACCTTATAGCAATAACATGGGTAATAATTCTTAATATTAGATAGGACATGTCATGCCTTCTTACTCTTGTTTCTTCTTATTATTTTTTCTTGTCTTTTTTCTTTTTTATGTAAACATTGGAATCTGATTTTAAATAATCAGATACCCTATTCCAAATAAAACACAGCTCATTTTTTTTATTTTAATAGCTATTGAAGGTTCAGGTAAATTTATATACATTTGATATCTTTAGAACATTGGTTGTATCTACATGTAGAATATCTCTCCTTTAATTTAGGCCTTGGTTTAATTCTATTCAATTTTTGTATAAAGATTTCAAATATTATTAGTTTAAGCTTGCACATATTGTTGGGTTTCCCCCTCATACATTATAGTTGTTACTCTTACAAAAAAAAGGCAATTAAAAAAAAATTATGCTGATTGTAGCTGCTTTAGAGAAAAAGAATTGATTGATGCAGATTAATCCAATATTCTACCAACTTGTCATGTATACTTATATTAGATTCTTTTGGAGTTATTTCCTGTCCCATCTTGAAGTCTTTAATTTCTTTTTTTATTTTCTTAGAGCACTTGCTAGGCAGGTTGAAATTGAATTGTGGCTAAATATATATGTTATCAGTTTTCACAGATGTTATAAATATGCTTGAGAAGAATGTATATTCTATAATTTGGGGTGTAGTATGTTACATGGAGTGTGTGTGTGGCACTGTGGGTTAATGAACTGGATTGCAAAGTCAGTTGAAATGCAAAGTCATTGATTCAAGCTCACTAGTCGCTCCTAGGAAACCCCATACAGGGTCGCTGTGGGTCAGAACTGACTGGATGACACTTAACAACAACAACATGCTATATAGCTCTCATAGATTATATTGTTTTTTTTCTCTATGTATTAATTTTTGTCGGAGGACCTATTAATAATAAAAAAGCATGTTGACATTTTCATCACAAATATGGACTTGTTAATTTTACCCTGTATTTCTATCCAATTTTTCCTCATATTGTTGTTGTTGTTGTTAAGTGCCATTGAATCGGTTCCAACCCATAGCGACCCTGAACAGGGTTTCCAAGCAGAAAGCCTCATCTTTCTCCTGCGGAACAGCTGGTAGTTTTGAAATATATTGTAGGCTAATTTCTTAGGTTTACGCAAGTAGTATCTTCTATGTAAATTTAACTTTTTGTTATTTTATAATGGCCCTTTCTGTGTCTAATAGTATTTTGATTGACATTACTTCTTTTATGTAGTATTTGCCTGTTGTATCATTGCAAATCTTTTCATCATAGCCTCTATATCTTTGTGCATTAAGAATACATCTTATAAACCATATATGACTTGATTTCTTAAGTCCAATGTGAAAAATCTAACTTTTAACTGGCAAATTAAAATCATGATCGTTGCTACATTAGTTGATGTAAATTTTCATTTTTTTCTATCCCTTCTTTCTATCTTTTTTATTACTTGATTGATGAAGTGAGGTTGAGGGTTTTTAGTTGGGGTTTTTAGTTGTTTCCCCCCTTTTGTTGTTGCTGTTGTTAAGTGCTGTTGAGTTGGTACAGGCTCATAACAAACGTATACACAACAGAAAGACACACTATGGGCTTCTGCACCAACTTCACAATCATTGTTATACTTGAGCTGCTACCATTGTACTGCTCTTCAGTGGATTTTTTTTTTTCATGTAGCTCTTTGAATCTTGCACTTTATTTTACTAAATTCAACTTAACAAGGTCTAAACTAATACCATACTACTTCCCATTCAACCAGAAACATCTTAAGAATGTGTCTGTCGTAACTATAGTCTATTTGTTCTGTAATCCACATTTTTTTCTTTGGTGATATTAACCTAAGAATTTCACTTTAATACTAACTAATACACATTTATAGAATTAAAAGCAATGTGCTTAGTTTCAAAATCAGAGAACATGGCATATAATAGCCATGAGTATAGGTTCTAGCTGCACAATTTGTTATTAGATCCTGAGGAAGTTTCTTCTAGCCTACCTTAAGTTGTGTCTGTAAGTAAGAGGAGTGAAGTAACATATACTATATGTTACTTATATACTATATGTTAACATATACTGGTGTGGTACTGTGAGATAAAGTTTTATCCTATAGCATTACACCACGACTCAGAGTCAATCACATATAGGTCTTAGCACACAGTTATCAAGGTCAGTTTGAACCACAAGTTCAGCAGTTCAAACTCACCAGTCACTCCTTGGAAACCGTATACAACAAGGTCGCTATGAGTCAGAACCGACTCAAGGCACTTAATAACAACAGCATGTGGTAATAATAGGTATTTATCACAGGCCATCATGAAATTTGCAATCTTGGAAAAAACTGAAATTAAACTAGTAATCATGCAAACAATTTGGACAAAATCCTCAAAGGAAGAGATGAGTAGGGGTATATTTTTTTAGTTTTTGAAATTTTATTGTGAATTGAGTGAATGTTTACAGAGAAGATTCTCAGGTTTACTTCCAACAAATCACACACTTCGTTTTATCTCAATGATTGCAATCCCTTCTATGTAACAAGTTATACAACTTTCAACCTGTGGTTCCTACTTCCATTCCACCCTCCTTCCCAACCCATTTGAAACTTGTCCCAAGATAAAAGTTGCCCTTTTGATCTTGGGTGGTTGACCATGCCATGGTGAACAGACCTCACTAGTGTTGTCTCCCCTATATACCTATTCATTGCTCAGTTGAAAATTGGGTCATGAAAGTGAGTTCCATTCCAGACCTGAAGGATGACTGAGAGTCATAGTCTTGGGTTCCTCCAGTTTATTTCTGACCAGTAATGCCAATCTTCTTTAAAATTTTGAGTTTTGGTCCACCTTCTCTCCAACTCAGAGCAATTGATAGTAAATAATACCTAGGCACCATCTAGTTCTTCTGGCCTCCGAGTTGTGGAGATGGAGGTTCACATGTTCCACTAGTTCATTCATTAATTGATCTCAATTAATTGATTTCAAGCAATTAAGAGACTACTTTAATTATATTGTGTATATGGGATATGTTGTTGTAATGTGTTGTGGAGTCTGTTCCGACTCATAGCGACCCTGTATAGGGTTTCCGAGCTGTAAATCTTTATGGGAGCAAAAAGCCTCATCTTTCTCTTTAATGATTAAATAAATAATGGAGTCCTGGTGTGACACTGTGAGTTAATGTGCTGGACTGCAAGGTCAGTTTGAACGGAAAGGTTAGTAGTTCAAGTTCACCAGCTGCTCCTCAGAAACCCTATATAGGGTTGCTATTGGTTGAAACCAACTCTATGGCACTTAGCAACAACAACAAATAAATAATGATGATAGCAGTTTTACCTATCTTTGGTGTGACTAGGTCATCAGAAATAAATAATAAATATGAAATACTAAACTAGTATGGATGTTATATTTGAATTTACATGCAAAAAAAATAGAGATTTGAATATTTCAAGTTGTTTTCAAAAGCAGAATTCAATATATCACTGAATTTGTAAATCCATTTTCATTAATGCCATTTTAACATTCCCATCAATTATTTATAATTGAATTTAAAAGACATTCATCTTGCTTTTTCTAAAAGAGGTTTTCCTGTATTTAAATCCTAGTCATGAATTTACATAATTTATTAGGTTGCTTTTATTAAGCATCACCATTTGTCCATTCAGTCATTCAGTGAAAGCATATTATCAAACATTTTCTAAACACCATATACTAAGAATCACATAGTGATATTTTTAAGTGGATTTTGAGCATTGATTGTTTTGAGGAAAGGACAGTCCCTCAACAAGGAAATGTAAGATATTTTATACACATTTTCCAATTATAAATGATACCATTTTGCTTTGCATTTATAAAAAAGAATGGGAATCAAGTAAGTTATTCATCAAGCAATATAAAGTGTGTGCTATATATTAAGTCTGTTTCAGTGCTGTATGGTAAGCATTGGACTACTGACTGAAAGCTCAGCAGTTTTAACCCACCATCACTCCTCAGAAACCCTATACGGGGTCACTATGAATCCAAACCGACAGTCAACAGCACTTAACAACAATAACAATATATATATATTATGCATCATCCTATATTCTGACTATACAAAGATTAATAAAATAATCTCCATGCCAAGAAAATACCAGCTATTGACAGTAAATGATGCATATGATACCATATGATATGTAGAAGATTAATATAATACTGTATGATATTTAGAATACTTCATTAAAATGATTCTACAATAATATTTAGATCAAGAGAAGTGAATTTGGTTACATCCCATACTGCTTTATCCCCACTATCTTTGTCTCCTTTAAAAATCTCCCTTTAAAGCCCCAACCAGTTGCCCTTGAGTGGATTCTTACTCACAACGACCCTATGTTGTTGTTAAACATTGTCAATCAGTTGTGACTCATCAAGACCCTGTAAAGGGTTTTTGAGTAGTTAGTGGGTTTGAACTGCTGACCTTGTGTTTCACAGGCCAGTGGTTATCCTACAACATCACACCAGTACTAACGACCCTATTGTTATTGTTGTGAAGTGCCGTCGAGTTGGTTCTGACCCATAGCGATCCTGTATAGGGTTTCTGAGGAGCAGCTGGTGAGTTTGAACCACCAACCTTGCAGTTCAACCAACTTTGTAGTCTGGCACATTAACCCACAGCACCACACCAGGACTCCAACGACCCTATAGCCCATTGTTGCTGTTGTCAAGTGCCGTTGAGTCGATTCTGACCCATAGTGACCCTCTATAGGGTTTCCAAGGAGCAGCTGGTGAACTTGAACCGCCAACCTTGCAGTTCAAATGGCTTTGCATTCTGGTGCATTAACCCACAGTGCCACACCAGGACTCCTATAGAACAGAGTAAATCTACCACATAGGATTTCCAAGGCAGTAAATCTTTACAGAAGCAGACCACTACATCTCTTTCCTGTGGAGAGGCTGGTGGACTCAAACTACAGATCTTCTAGTTAATAGGTGAGCATTTAACCACTATGCTACCCAGGTTCCTTTCCTGTAAAACCTAATGCCTCTAAGATAGTCTTTTTTACACAAATCAAGATAACTATTCGAATCCTCTCAGAAAAAATTTTTTTACAGGTATTTGAAAACTGTTCACCATGTTTATGATTTGAAAAAGAAAAAAAATATTTAAAAAAATCGAATACTTGATCTATTCAGTATTTTATATCTGGCTCAATGCTGTATAACATCTAACTTATCCCCACTATAAAGAAAGCCCTCATGGTACTGTGTGTAAAGCTTCAGCTTGCTAACTGAAAGGTAGGTGGTTTGAACACACCAGCTGTTCCCTGGTAGAAAGATGTGGCAGTCTGCTTCCATCAAGAGTACAGTCTTGGAAACCCTACGGGGCAGTTCTACTCTATCCTCTAAGTTTGCTCTGAGTCGGAATGTACTTAATGGCTGTGGGAGTGAGAGCTTTGAAGTTATTAAGACTCAAATCTAGTTCAGCAATTAGAATTCACTTGATTATTTAACATTCAGCATTTATTAAGTTCTCCTCTTAAGATGGAAATGAACAAATAACAGCTTATGAACCTATCAGAGTACAAATAGTTACTAGAAAGATTGAAGATATCAATTTAAATATGTAAACATAGTCAACTTATCATTATTAGTTGAACTTTTCACTTTGTATAGATGACAAAAGTATTTGTTACATTGAGTTTGTAGTGAATCTATTCATACATTAAGTTAGCATTCTTCATAGAATCCGACAGAATTGATACCTGAACAGTTTTTTTTTTAATAGCAGTACTTTTTAAAAAAATGTTTTATTGTGAATTACATGATAGTTTACATGGGAAAACATTAGCTTTACATTCATCCTGTTGTATATCATTACACTGCCATGGTTAAAATCCCCTCCATGCATCATCAACCAACCAAAGGGTATAACCTGCAAGCCTGCCCACTAGTTGTCAGCACACAGCCCCTCTCTCTTTCTGGGTCTAGAGTCCCCAGCCACTCCATCTTTCCACGTCATCGTCTCTGCCTCAA
This sequence comes from Chrysochloris asiatica, assembly GCF_000296735.1. Taxonomy (NCBI): domain Eukaryota; kingdom Metazoa; phylum Chordata; class Mammalia; order Afrosoricida; family Chrysochloridae; genus Chrysochloris; species Chrysochloris asiatica. The sequence continues at coordinate 16,180,001 of NW_006408561.1, read as the reverse complement.
TCTCTGGCATCACTGTTTTTCTGGGTAGGGTCCCACTCTCCGCTTTTCTACCTTGATGGTCCCAGGAATCTCAGCTCCTAGACTGCAAAGTCAATCACTCCCCTCCTTTTGCTACAAAATGTCTACCTTTACCTTTCCAACCCACACAGTCAGTCCTGATGGCAATTATTCACTATTGTGCCACAAGGGACCTATCTCCATCTCCTTTCATTAACCCTGCCCAGACAGATTGGACTACTCAGTAGAGATTCTACCTTCCTCTGCACCCTCTAGATCTAGGTTTTGTCTTGAAAGCTTGTAAG
>NW_006408561.1:16164890-16177706 GCF_000296735.1 Chrysochloris asiatica | reverse complement strand
TCTCCTCCTTGGTGAAGTGTCTGTTCATGTCCTGTGCCCATTTTTTAATTGGGTTATTTGTCTTTTTCTTGTAGAGGTGTTGTAGTTTGTTATATATTTTAAAAATTAGTCCCTTGCCTGATGTGATGTTGCAAAAGATTTTTTCCCATTCTGTGGGTTCCCTTTTTACTCTTCTGGTGAAATCTCTTGATGCACATAAGTTTTTACTTTTTAGTATGTCCTAATCATCTCTTTTGTCCACTTTTGTTTGTGTGGTTTTCAAAATGTTTGGTAGTATGGTACCCACTCATAGTTACCTGGTATGGCATTGTGGGCTAATGTATCAGACTGCAAAGTTGTTTGAACTGCAAGGTTGGTAGTTCAAGCTCACAAGCTGCTCCTTGGAAACCCTATACAGGATTGCTATGGGTTGGAATTGACTTGACGGTACTTAACAACAGCAACAACATAGCGACCTTATGCACACAGAACAAAATGCTGCCCGGTCCATAACCAACATCATAATCGTTGCTATGCTTGAACCAATTGCTGCTGCCATTATGTCAACCCATTCCATTGAGTATCTTCCTGTTTTTCGCTGACCCTCCACTTTACCTATCTTGTTATCCTTCTCCAGGCCCTGGTCCCACATGATACTATATCTGACGTATAAGAGATTAATTTTGGCCATCCTGGCTTCTAAGGAGCATTCTGGCTCTACTTCTTCGAACACAGATTTGTTTGGTGATATCCATGTTTACAGTCGTGTTTTGTGTTGTTTAAAAAGGTATTTACAATGAACAAATCTTGTAAAATTCTATCATGTGATCACCAGCATCATTTCTAGCATCAAGGCCATATTTTCCAACAACCAATCCTTCCTCTTTGTTTCCAACCTTTGCATTCCAATTGCCAAGTTGGAACTCTGTGTGCAGTGGTTGCAAACTAAACTGTTGGTGACTTGAACCCACTAACTGTTCTATGGGAAATAGATGGAAAAGAATGTTTCCGAAAATGCTTATAGCCTGGAAGTCCTCTGGGGCAGTTCTACTCTGTCTTAAAGACTTACTTTCAACTACTCTGGTAGCATAGTGGTTATGAATCAGGCTGCGAACCGCAAGGTCAGCAGTTCGAAACTACCAGCTGCTCCGCGAGAGAAAGATGAGGCTTTCTACTCCCGTTAAGATTTACAGCCTCGGAAACCCTGTACAGGGTCGCTATGAGTCAGAACCGACTCCACGGCACATAACAACAACAACAACAACATCTCAATGTTATCAAGAAAGAAGAGCCAGGAGAGAAGCTTGTCCTTTGTACCCTGAAATCCCTGAGCACTGACACTCCTTGATCCAGGAGACAGAGTTGGAACATCAGAAGAGCAGCAGCAGAACCCAGAACAAAGACACAAGACAAAACAATTAATTTCCTGGCCATGGAGAAGTGAAGTTGAATGCTTTTTTGCAGGAGGCTCATTTTTAGAGTGGGGTACCTCCAGGTACTTAATTAGGGAGCTAAGTTTACTCACTCATGGTGGTGTAGACGAGTGACTTTGGGCTGAGAGTTATGGTAGAGTGGTGAGCCCTGTGAGCATTTATCACAACCCTAAAAGTACTCTGTATATTGCTGGATCAAGGCCGAGGCCAGGCCAAGGGCCAGAGAGAGGACTGCTTGTGGACATGGCAGAGAAGAGGTAATCCTGAATGGAAGAACTGTACTCTGAACATTTCTGACTCTGAATTTTAACCTGCCAACTTCTTAAATGGAGTCCTAGTATGGCCACAGAGGATAAGCACTAGACCAAATGGTCGGTTTGAATCACAAGTTTGGCAGTTCCAACTACCAGCTGCTCCTTGGAAACCCTGTACAACACTTAGCAGCAACAATTGGAATTGACTTAATGGCAATAGGGTTTTTGCCATCTAGTTAAGTCATGCAAATATAATAGATATTTTATATGTCAAGTGAATGAATGAATGTTTTTATGCACAAATGAATGGTTGCAACTGAATACTTAGTTTTCAAACTATTCATATTTCTGAGGCTGGTTACATTTATTGACACATTAATTTATATTTTCCATATGTATTAATCTTCTTTTGCTCATCCCCATTTAAGTAGACATCAAGGCTGTTGGTTACATTACTCAATAGACACATTTACAGGTGAATTAGAACACTCTAAATTTAAACACAGAGAAGTAGAGGGTGCTGGGTTCCACAAGATCTGTTGAAGCCCTGTATGTGGGGATATAGATTTCTTAGTTACAACCTCTGTATATTACTATTGTTGTGCTGTTGTGAAGTGCTGTTGAGTAGATTCTGACCCATAGCAAACCTGTATAGTGTTTCCAAGGAGCAGCTGGTGAGCTTGAACCACCAAACTTGCAGTTCACACAACTTCACAATCTGACACATTAGCCCACAGCACCACACTAGGACTCTGTATATTACTATATCTATGGCTAAATTTCCCAACTGACACCTTAGCAACCTTGGCATAACTCTAGGTAGATATGGAAACACTTTTCAAAATTCTGATCTTAAGTTATCATTTTACTTGGTATAATATAAGATTTACACCCTAGGAAACCCTGTACAGGGTCGCTATGGGTCGGACCCGACTCGATGGCACTTAACAACAACAACAACAACAAATATAAGATTAAATTAGTTAGTCAACTTTTTTAACATTTGGATTTGTGGCCTGCCACTCATAGCTATAATGCTTTGAGACTGAGACTACTAGTTGTTGAATGCTTTTGAAGAGCATTGTTGTGTCAGGTATCTGGTCTGAATTTTAAAACAGTCTTAGCAATATAATTATGGGGGGAGCTCATTTAATTTCATCTTGGTAAATGCTTGCTATGTATCTTTTGAACATGTATCTTTTGAACATTGTAGAAGTTTGAAGGTTCTGAGTTTGAAAAGATATTCCATGCTCATGGATGGGAAGAATTACTATTATTAATTAAGATGATAATTACTCAATGCTGAAAAAGAACAGTGTTAGAAGACTTAGATTGCTTTACTTTAAGCCTTACTTATTATAAAGCTATAGAGATAAAGTCAGTGTGATATTGGTACTAGACAATACCTTCAATAGAGCTTCTAGAAATAGATTTTTGCTTATAAGGCCAATTGAGTTTTGACAAAGATATCAATGTAATTCAGTGGAGAAAACTTGCTCTTTTTTAACAAATAATACAAGAATAAATGGATATCTGCATTTGGCAAAATAAATGACACAAAAATTGCTAAAACTGAATCAAGGATTTATATATAACAGCTAAAATGAGAAAACCTTCTAGAAGATCTTTGTGACCTTGGAAAAGGAAACTATTTCTTAAATAGGTCACAAAAGAAATATAAATATATAATGTTGTTGTTAAGTGCCGTCGAGTCGGTTCCGACCCATAGCGACCCTGAACAGGGTTTCTGAGGCTGTAAATCTTTATGGGAGCAGAAAGCCTCATGTTTCTCCCACGGAGTAGCTGGAAGTTTCAAACTGCTGACCTTGCGGTTCTCAGCCCGATTTGTAACCACAACGCTACCAGAGCTCCTTATAAATATATAATAAGAAGTATAAAATAAAATGTTGATATATTGATTACCATTAAGCAAATGAAAAGATAAGCCATGGTCTGGCAGAAAAATATTCACATGTTTACTATACATATATCTGAGAAGAACCAATAGAATACTTATCTCATAGTTCAATAAGAAATAAATTCAATTTAAACGGATAAAAGATTTAAACAAGTATTTACCAAAGAAGATGTACAAGTGGCAATAAATTCATGAAAAAAATGGTTAATCTCATTAGTTTTTATATAAATGCTAATTTAAATCACAGTGAGACAAACACCCATTCAAATAACTAAAATAAAAGCAAAGGAGTAGATGTGGAGAAACTGGAACATTTCTGGTATGAGTGTAAGATTATAAAACCCTTTGGAAAACATTTGTACATTTCTTATAAAGTTATATATCCACAAACCATATGATCCAGGATTTTTGCCCTCAGAATTTACCTAAGAGAAATACAAAAATACACCTGTAAGCAACGCATTGTAAAGGTGATTGTGGTAGAAGAGGTGATTGTATTGAATGTTGTTGTTAAGTGCTGTCGAGTAGATTCCTACTCATAACTACCCTGTGTAGTGTTTCCAAGGAGCCATCCACCAGTGTTGAATATTCCTTAGCAATAAAAAAGAATTAATTCCTGATACCACACAACAATATGAAAGAATCTGGAAAACAGCGTGCTTAATAAAAGATAGAAAAAAAAAAAAAAGTGTCCACCATATGATTGATTTTATATGAAATTCATGGTAATAGAAATTAGGTTAGTGATTATCTAGGTTTGGGGTTGAACTGGAGAATGAGTGGGAAGGACACAAGGAAATACTTTGGGACACTAAAAATAATTATAATGGTGGGTACAGGGGTGTATATATTTGCAGTGATTGTTACATAGGTGGTATTGTTAAGTGCCATTCAGTCAGTTCTGACTCATAGGGTTTCCGGGAGTAGCTGGTGGGTTTGAACCACCAGCCTTGCAGTTAGCTATCCAATACTTATCCATTTTATTTTTAATACACTTTAGCAAAGTTAGTTTAAAAAAAAAGTCTCAGTAATACCGTTCTTATATAGCTCAAGGATTTGTCAAATGGATCAAATGTAAAGGAAATTTGAAAATTTCAATGGACTATATACATTTAAAAAGGCAGCTCTAAAAGACAAAGTCATATATTATAATGAAATGTGCAAAATCTGTAGTTAGAAAATCAATAGGGAAGTGCACACTCAGCATAACTCAAGCTGAAAGAACTGAAGAAAAAATTCAAGCCTCGACTTGCAATACTAAGTGATTCTTTGGGAAAAATATTGACTGATGCAGAAAGCATCAAAAGAAGATAGAAAGAATACACAGTCACTGTATCAAAAATAAATGGTTGATGTTCAACCATTTCAAGAGATAGTGTATGAGCAAGGACCGATGGTACTGAAGAAAGAAGCCCAAGGTACACTAAGGCATTGGCAAAGAACAAGGTTCAGTGAACAAGGTTCAGAATCTACAAACTGAGATTTTTCAACAAACTGATGCAGCACTGAAGGCACTCACTCATCTATGCTAACAAATTTGCAAATCAGCTACCTGGTCCACTGATTGGAAGAGATCCATATTTGTGCCCATTCCAAAGAGAAGTGACCTAGCTGAATGTGGAAATCATTGGACAAAATCCTATGCAAGTAAAATTTTTATAAAGATAATTTAAAAATGGCTGCAACAGTACATTGACATGGAACTGCCAGAGGTTCAAGCCAGATTCAGACAAGATGAGGAATGAGGGATATCATTGCTGATATCAGATGAATCTTGGCTGAAAGTAGAGAATACCAGAAAGATGTCTACTTATCATTCATTGACTATGCAAAGGCTTTTGATTGTATGAATCATGACAATCTATGGACAACATTTCAGAAAATGAGCATTCCAGAACAATTAATTATGCCTCATAGACCAAGAGACAGTTATCTGAACAGAACAAGGGGACACTGAATGCTTTAATATCAGGAAAGGTGTGCACTAGGGTTGCATTCTTTCACCATACTTATTCCATCTGTGTGCTGAGCAAATATTCTGAGAAGCTGGATTATATGAGGAAGAATATAGCATCAGGAGTGGAGGGAGGCTCATTAATAACCTGCAACATGCAGATGACAAAACCCTGCTTGCTGAAAGAGAAGAGTACTTAAAATACTTACTGATGAAGATCAAAGACCACAGCCTTAAGTATGGGTTGCACCTCAATGTAATGAAGACAAAACTTCTCACCACAGAGCAAATAAACTGCATCCATATAAATTCAGAAAAGTTTGAAGTTGTCATGACTTAATTTTTTGTGGATCCACCATCAATACTTATGGAAGCAGCAATCAAGAAATCAAAAGATGTATTACATTGTTCAAAACTGCTGCACAAGACCTCTTTAAAAAATTCAAGAACAAAGATGCCAGTTTGAAGATTAAAGTAAATGCTCCTGACCTAAGCCATGGTATTTTCAATAGTTTCATATGAATGTGGAAGTTGGTCAATGAATACGGAAGACCATAGAAGTATTGATGCATTTGAGTTACAGTGTTGGAGAAGAATCTTAAAGGTATCATGGACTTACATAAGAACAAACAAACTGTGTTGGAAGAAGTACAGCCAAAATGAACCTTAGAAGCCAAGAAGGCCAGACTTTCTCTCTAATACTTCCAACATATTATCAGGAGGGACCAGCTCCTGGAGAAGGACATCATGCTTGGTAACGTTGAGGTTCAGCAATAAAGGAGCACCCCAATAAGATGAATTGGCACAATGGCAGCAGCAATGGGCTCAAGAGTAGCAGCAATTGTGATATGGCACAGGACTGGTGGTATTTCATTCTGTTGTACATTGAGTTGCTATGAATCGGAACCAACTCGACAACACTTAACAGTGATTTACATATGGGGTCCATTTATCTTGTGTTGGTGGGAGTGAAGACCAGGAGTGAGAGAAAATAACCTTGTTTTCCATTGGGTGACAGACTTTTTGTTTATGAAGGGAAACCAATCTTGTGTAATTATTTGAAGTCGAGTAGGACAAAGCAGGTACGAAACATGGTCCTTATAAAGTGAAAATCATGGATTATCCAGAAGGTATGAACAAATGGGAGGGATGTTATGCTCCAGGAAATTATTGCTTAAGACTGCTGGGAAGTAAAACTCAGCTTGGTTAAAAAACATTTTTTTTGACTACGGCAACTCACCCATAGACTCAATTCTATGTGATTAAGTAGCTTTATTTCTGTCACTTTCAAACATGGCTCTGCTTCTCCGAACATGGGGAGGCTTTGCAGGAGAGGGCTCCCTGATTCTTGTGTCCCTTCTTACATAACTCTGGTTTTTGAAGAGGTGTGCTAGAGGCAAAGTGCACACAGTGTCATTTTTAGGATTTATAGGAAACCAAGTGCATGAGTCAGAAGCTGCCAAGTACACGTTTCGTTTTGATTTAAAAGATAGTTAATGTCTGAATCAGAAAAGAATACATGGGGTTGTTAATAAAATAGGTGATGATAACCAAAATTCAGCAGAGCTCTTTTACGTGCAACAGACGATGCTGATTTGTAATTAGGTAGCTAAAGCAGCCTTCTAAGATAATGAGAAGCAGTTTCTGATGTCAATCTGTGACTGAAGCTCTGGGTCCTCCTTAATGATTGGGAACATGGGCATTTTGATATACCACTGGAAAGATCATTTTCTTTTGCTGTACCATAAAGTTCTGTTTATATCCCTGACTTCAATGCCACAATAACTTGGCAAGAAGCTGCAATGGCTCTCGCAAATGGATGCTTATAGAGTCATTTAAATTGTACAGACTTAGTTTTAACCTGGAGAAAATGAAGGGGCTGACAGTTCCTGTAAATGTGGCTCTTTCCATTGAATGGTGATATATAAGACTGATGACTAATAAACATTCCCAAATGGGAAACATTTGGGTGATGACATATTTTTTCTTTCACCCTTTTAACTAGCCACAATGGCTGGGATTTTACTTATGGAATATATGGGAAACAGACTAAGCCCCAAGGCAGATCATACTGGCAGCTGTAGAAAGAGAAGCTTACACTTACCCATGTATGTTATCTGCATTTTTCTATCATTTTAACATCTGCCAGGGATATCGGCTGGTCTTCCTGCACACCGTACGATGAATACCCAGGACTGGACAGTATTTGCTTCCTGCCTTAAAAGAACAAGAAATAGGCTATTAGGCTGTGGTGTTGAGGCCTCTGACTTCATCCCTGTCCTTACTGCTTGAGTTTGGGGCAAATGGATGCACAAAAGTTCAGTATAATATTGGGTACATTTCATTTTTAAAACACCTCTACCTTTCTCTCAGAGAACTTGCACTACTTACCGCAAGAAAATCATGAAAAGCATACGAGAAAATGACTGCAATTTTGCAAGACACAAAGCATAATGAAAAATATTATATAATTGGCCAATGTCACTTTGAAGTCAATGTGCAAAATGACTTGGATTGCCAGTTGTTGTTCAGTGCTGTCGAGTTGGTTCTGACTCATAATTACCCCGCATAGGGTTTCCAAGGAGCATCTGGTGAGCTTGAACTGCTGACCTGGTAGTACAAATCTACTTAGTAGTCTAGTGTATTTACCTGCAGCGCCACACCAGGACTCTTGGAATACCAGTAGAGTTTGCCATATTACTGAACATTTTCCTACTTCTTTATCAACTCTGTTTTTCTTTTTTGTTTCTATTTCTCTGTAGTTGTGATTTTATTTAAAAATTATCAAATAAAAACAGCTTGTTTACCTCTTTCAATCCTAAATTAGATGAATTTAAGCACACAAGCAATTTCCTCAAATTTTCTGGATTCCCTCAGTATCTTGCTGTTTTTCCACCAGAATCAGTTATATTAGAATGAAGACAGCATGTTTACTTGTATAAAGATCTAGTCATTCTTGTTGTTGTTGTTGTTGTTAAGTGCCGTGGAGTCGGAACCGACTCATAGCGACCCTGTACAGGGTTTCTGAGGGTGTAAATCTTTACGGGAGTAGAAAGCCTCATCTTTCTCCCGCGGAGCAGCTGGTAGTTTCGAACTGTCATTCTAGGATCATATTATTATTAAAGGATGGAAGGGATCACTCTCCTGCTCAGATAGACAGCCCCTCTTAAAATCAACACAAACATAAACTATGTCTACAATTGTAGGTCATCTCTAACTCTCTGTTATTGTTAGGTGCCATCAACTTAATTCTGACCCATTGCAACCCTGTAGAGTGTTTCTGAAGTTAGAAATCTTTTGGGAGCAGAAAGTCTCATCTTTCTCTTGAACTGCTGACCTTGTGGTTAGCAGTCTGGTGCTTATCTACAGTACCACTAGCACCCCTTTCTGTAACCCTAATTAATTTACTTTGCTGTTGTTGTTGTTAAGTACCACCTAGTCAGTTCCTGACTCACAGCCATCCTGTATAGAGTTTCCAATGAACTGTTGGTGAGTTTGAACTGGCTACCTTAAAGTTAACAGCCCAGTGCTTATCCTCCAATTCCCCACTAGGATCCTTTTCAAAGCAATTCTGATAGTCCAGACTCTGTGCCTGAGAATTGAATGAAAGATAATGTTGAGGTCGGCATGACCTAACCTAACTCGCAGGTCAATATAACCATTTTCAAAACGAAGTGCTAATCCTGTGGTCTGTGGAAAGAATAATGAGATCTCTCAGTCCTTCCTTCTACCACATTGGTTGCTAAGGAAGAATTGTGTGTTTAGAATCAAGATGGCATTTGTAAAGACTATATGGAAAAAATGAAATTATAAAGTTATTTAAAAGGCTTTTCTTCCCCACTTTCCACTCTCCTTCCAGCCTGTCCCAACTACACAAACACTAAAATTCTATCTATACATACTTCATTGTAAGCCTTAGGAAGGTATGTTTCTATTGGCAACCTAGCTCCTAAACATCACCGAACACCAACTAGGAAGAAATCAGGATTGACGAAAAAATAAAGGTAAGATTTGTTCTAGATGATTTATTCTGCTGTAATTTCTCCAAGAGGTCCCCACACACACCCCTTTTCCCCTTAAATAAATAATATGCTTTGGAAGTCCTTTAACCTGTTTTTCTTATAGACATCTTTCTAAAGGAAAATAGAGACAGTGTGCTCTGGAAGTTTATATAAGGTCCATAAAAGGAGTCACTCTGGTGCAGTTTCAGCCCTACTACAGCAGGTTTCTTTATGGTGAGTATGACAAAGGGCAGGCTGTGCAGCAAAAGTGCCAGTGATCGTGTTCAAAAACCTTCGATCACTCTTCTTGATTTGACATGAAATATTAAACACCAGTTACCAGCAAAAAGTTATTGAACGCAGATGTCTACTATCACTTTCAAATTGCTAAAGTCAATTTAGGTTTATATATTTTCTTTGCTTAAGCATTCGTGTGCAACACAAATGTCCTGTGACAGTAATGATTTCACAATATACTCTTTTCAATTAGGAAAGCGCAGCCTAGATGTGTTTTCATTTTTTAAATGGTCCCCCTTTTCTTTGCAATAAAAAATTGTGTCCTGTACTAAAAAATGGGAGCTTAGATTGAAAAAATAAATAAAAAGAAAGAGCTCCACCTACTGATTCATTTTTAAAACTTTTTTTTTTTTGTCTTCTCTTTTTGAATTGAAAATGTTCTTTGGTTCAACAGGGACCTTGTAAGTATGTATTTCAAATTGGTAGGTTGGGGGTGGGGGAAGGAAAAGGTATAGGAGTTGCCCCTATGGACAGGAATAGATTAGAATGGAGCTCTAAGTAACGGAAAAAAGTCCCCCTTAACCCCATGTCCCTCAGAAGTCCTAATTAATAAGTCTGGTTCAGAGTTACTCCTCACTGAGGTTAAAGGTTAACTGTGGCATTCCTTTACCCTGCATGTAACAGAATCCTGACCGGTCATACATTTTTCTCTATTGCAATAATTGTACTCTATCACTCGTTGCCTTTTCCTTCTGAAGGACTTGGTAGGTACTCTCTGAAAGGATTTACAAGGAGCTTTCACCCAACAGTGCAGTTTGAGCTGTTTATGGCCTACCATACTACTTCTCCACCTCTGTCACTGGCCAGACTCAAGTGAATTCATAGGGAAAGTGGAGCAAAACATCCTCTGGGAACCTGAAGGTAACTGAAGGAGGCCAAGAGCAATTATTTGAGGAGGAATCACTTGAGCCAGACTGCTGGGGGCGAGGGTTGAGAGCAATACTTAGAAGGATGGTTATCTGTGATGTCTGCCAGCTTTCAACCTACAACCTCTGGTCCTGAGAAGCTTCCAGAACTATTTTCAATTCCTGCCTTTCAACTTCTTTTGAGAAGGGTGTGCTTTCATAAGTGTCTGAGTGTGTGCCAACCCATGAGGTGCCTGAGTGATACAAACAGATGTGACTTATAGGAGATTACCACATCCTGCTTTTGTAGCATCCACTCCTCCCAGCTCAGACGTTCCTCCTTTGTTCCAGACTTTTTTTAAAGAAGAATGAACACCTGACTGTATTTGTCCCACACATTTGAGCAGTGGCTAAAGAAAAATATTAGCAATGGGCAAGATGGTATCTGGAAACACACAATGGGATAATTATAAGGTTAAAGTCTCCTACCTTTGAGTCTGTCTGCTCAGTCCTGCAGTTCTATAAGCCATATACCTAGCTAACCATAGGACTCAGGTATTCAAAGTCTGAATAGAAAATGTCTATTTTCACCCCCCAAAAGAATCACACGTCACCTATCACTGCAGAGTTGCCAAACTCTATAGTTTTCTTGTCACACATAAATTCAATAGCTGACCACAGCTAGGGACAGAAATTTCTTATAAATCAAACAGCTACATATATTAGAAAGAAAAGGAGGGGACACACTGCTACATTTCAGTCAATCAAAATATATATAATGAGTGTCTGTTCAAGGTGCTGTGTTTGGTGCCAATGGAATATAATAAATATGATCTGACCTTAGCCCTCAGCAAGGATACACCAACTTCACATTGCTGCTATGAGGAATATATACAATTACCTAACACAGTTGTCTGGGGCAGAGCCAATTATGCGTAAATGGTCACTATTCTTGAATCTATTATGTGATATGTAGACATAAATACAAGAGATGCTACAGGATAGGTTACCAAAAGTCTGGCCCAGACACTAACTGTTCTATGATCAGAAGAAAGGTATAGGTAAGTTTCATGCAGATAATGCCGGTCCTTGGTGATAATCCTAGTTTTTTGGAAGTACTTAGTGCTGCCTCAATGGAGTGTCCTTGGGTGGCACACATAACTTGCACTTGGCTATTACTCAAAAGGTTGACAGGTTGAACCCACTCGGTGGCACCATGAAAGATGATTAAAGTCAAGAAAACCCTATGGGATTCATTTCTACTCTGTAACATATATGAGCTCCACAAGTTGGAATTGACATTAAATTTTCGTTTTTGGTCATAACAGAAATACCAAAAAATGGGTGGTTTGAAATTATTTTTCTCACAGTTCTGGAGTCTGAACTCCAAATCAGAGACTGAGCCCTGTGGATTCTTTCCTTGTTTGAGACACAGGTATTTATTCCGAGTTCCATGGGGTTCCTTGATTTTTAGATGATCTTTCACATGTTGTGTGTCTTCCCACAGTGTTCACCTCAGTGTCTGTTCCAGTTGCTCAGTGTGACTATTTTTAAGTCACACCCTAGACTGGCAAGACCTTATTAACATAACAAAAGGAAATTCTAGTTCCAAATTCAACATATATTTTGGGAGACAACATTCAATACAGAAAGAAGCTTATGAAGTTCCAGACACCAGACTGAACTCTTCAAATATCATTTCTTTAACTTTCACAGTAATGTGATACAGATACTATCACATATACCACCACTTTATGGAATCCTAATTTCAAAGATCAGCTCAAGAAGGTAAAGACAAATATTACAACAAAATGTGCAAAAATCTGGAGTCAGAAAACCAAAAAAGAAGAACACACTCAGCATTTCTTAAGCTGGGGGAACTGAAGAAAAATTAAAGCCTTGACTTTTGTTATTGAGGAATTCTCTGGGAAAATTATTGAATGATGCAGAAAGCATCAAGAGAAGATGGAAGGAATACAAAGAGTCACGGTACCAAAAGGAAATGGCTAATGTTCAACCATTTCTTGAGCCAATAATACTGAAGGAGGAAGTCCAAAGTACATTGAAGGAATTGGCAAAGAACAAAGCACCAAGAACTGATGGAATAAAAATTAAAATCTTTCAAGAAAGTGAGG
>NW_006408561.1:16160718-16163777 GCF_000296735.1 Chrysochloris asiatica | reverse complement strand
AATCTCTTTGATATCTCAAGCGAGTAAAGTTTTGCTAAAGGTAATACAGAAATGGCTGCAATTATGCATGACAGAGAACTTCCAGAGGTTCAAGCTGGATTCAGAGGAGGCCAGTGAACGAGAGATGTCATTGCTGATGTCCGATGGATCTTGGCTGAAAGCAGAGAATATCAGAAAGGTATTCTTTTTTATTGACTATGCAAAGGCTTTCGATTGTGTGGATCATGACAAGCTATGGACAACATTGCGAAGTATGAGTATTCCAGAACACTTAATTATATACTCATGAGGAATCTGTACCTGGACCAAGAAGCAGTTGTTCGAACAGAGCATGGGAACACTGAAAGTTTTAAAATTTAGAACGATGTGCGACAAGGGTATATTCTTTCACCATACTTATTCAACCTTTATGCTGAGAAAATAACACGAGAAGATGGGTTCTATGAAGAAAAGCATGGCATCAGGATTGGAGGAAGACTCATTAACAACCTGGATATGCAGATGATACAAACTTGCTTGCTGAAAGTGAAGAGGACTTAAAACATTTACTGATGAAGATCAAAGAGCACAGCCTTCAATATGGATTACATCTCAATGTCAAGAAAACAAAAATCCTCACCACTGGACCAATAAACAACATTCTTATCAACGGAGAAAAGATTGAAGTTGTCAAGGACTTCATTCTTCTTGGATCAACTATTAATATTCACAGAAGCAGCAGTCAAGAGATCAGATGATGTATTGCATTGGGCAAATCTGTTGCACAGGAACTTTTTAAAGTGTTGAAGAGCAGAGATGTCGGCTTGAGGACTAAGGTGCGCCTGACCCAAGCCATGGTATTTTCAATAACCTCATATGGATGTGAAAGTTGGACAGTGAATAAGGAAGATCATAGAAGAATTGATGCCTTTGAATTATGGTGTTGGAAGAGAATATTAAAAGTGCCATGGGCTGCCAAAAGAACTAATAGATTTGTTTTGGAAGAAGTGCATCTAGAAAGTTCCTTAGAGGCCAAGATAGCCAAACTTCGTCTCTCATACTTTGGACATATTGTCAGGAGGGAACAGTCGCTAGAGAAGGATATCATGATTGGTACGACGGAGGGTCAGAGAAAAAGAGATGGATTGGTCAGGTGGCAGCATCGATAGACTCAAGTGTAGCAACAGTAATGAGGTTGGCCCAGGATCAGACATTGTTTCATTCTGCTGTGCATAAGGTTGCTGTGAGTCGGAACTGACTGGATGGTACCTAAAAAAAAAAAGAAAAGAAAAGGAAGTAGTTCATTACTCCTTTGTCCTTGTCTGTCTTTGTCTGGAAGCTCATCTGAAACCTGTCCACCATGGGTGACCCTGCTGATATTTAAACTACCCATGGCATAGCTTCCAGAATCACAGCAACTCACAAGCCACCATGCTACATGAGTAGTAGTGATGAGTGGTGGTCTCAGGTTGTAAGGCTCCCAAAATAAGACAAAGGAAGAGCTTCTTTTGATCTTAATGACAAAAATGGAGGACAGATTTTGAGACCTTCATTTGTTAAGATGGTACAACTCAAAATTAGTTGAAATAGCTGCAAATGTCCATTAATAATCAGAATTTAGAATGTATGAAGTACGAATCTAGTAAAATTGTTGTTGTTGTTAAGTGTTGTTGAATTAGTTCCAACTCATAGCAACTCTGTATAGAGTTTTCAAAGAGTGACTGGTGAGTTTGAACGGCTGGTTTTGTACTTCAAGCCGACCTTGCAGTACGGTGTATTATTCTCAGAGCCACACTGGAAGTCATCAAAATGAAATGGAATACATTAAGATTGATATCCTAGGCTTTATGAGCTGAAATGGACTCTATTGGCCATTTTGAATCACGCAGCTGTACAGTTACTAAGCCTGGAACAACAAATTGAAGAGGAATATCCTTACATTCATGGTCAAAAAGAACATTTGATATCTATATTTAAGTGCAATGTTATCTATGATAGGATGATATCTGTACTTCTATAAGGAAGAAAAGTTAATACCTCTGTTATTCAAATTTAGTCACCAATTACTAAATCCAGGGGTGATGAAATGGAAGAATTCTGTCAACTTCTTCAATCTAAAATTGATCAAATATGCAATCAAGCTGCATTGATTATTACTGGAATGCAAGAGTTGGTCACAAAAAGGAGGATTGGTAGTTGGAAGATTCGACCTTGATGATAAAAATGGTACTAGAGATTGCATGGGAGAATTTTGCAAGACCAGTGACTTATTCATTGCAAAACCTTTTTACAAAACATAAAATGTGTCAAATATACATGTGAAAACTCACAAGATGTAATACACAGGAATAAAATTGACTACATCTGTGAAAAGAAACAATGGAATAGTTTAGTATCATCAGCCAAAACAAGGACAAGGGCTGACTGTAAAATAAAGCAGCAAGTTCAGGTTGAAGCTGAATAAAATTAAAACAAGTCCACAAGAACTAAAATATGACCTTAATATATGCCAACTAAGTTTAGAGACCATCACTAGAACATATTTGATGCATTAGACACGAATGACCAAAGATCAGAAAAATTGTAAGATGACATAAAGAACATCACACATGAAGAAAGCAAAAGGTCATTAAAATTACCAGGAAAATAGAAAAGACAAAAATAGATTATCAGAAGAGACTCTGAAGCTTACTCTTCAGTATAGAAAAGCTAAGTCAACTGGAAGAAGTGAGGAAGTAAAACAACAGAACAGAAAAGGACAGTTCAAGAAGACAAAGTCAATTAGTACAATGAAATGTGAAAAGACCAGTAATTAGAAAACCAAAAGGGAAGATCATGCTTAGCATTTTTTAAGCAGAAAGAACTGAGGTAAAAATTCAAACCTCAACTTACAATATTGAAGGATTCTATGGGTAAAATACTGAATGATGCAGCAATCATCAAAGAAGATGTAAGAAATACACAGAGTCACCTTATCAAAAAGAATTGGCTTTCTGGTGGCACCAACAGTTTGTACTCAAAAACTAATTGCAAGCCATTCCGGTGGCAGCACTCCCCTGACCAGTGGGACAGGTACGTGA
>NW_006408561.1:16117699-16138149 GCF_000296735.1 Chrysochloris asiatica | reverse complement strand
AAAAAAAAAAAAAAAGAAGCTAACTGCTTATTTAAAGCACCATATTTATTTCTTCAGCAAATATGATGCATGCAGGGCCAGTTTCTAGGAAATAACATTGGAAAAGCACAGATTAGGTCCCTGCTTTAACGTAGTTTAAAACTTGGTGAAGAAAACAGACAATGAATAAGAATTAAAAGTGTAATGGGTCATACAAATTTAGGATACTGTGAGTGTGTAAAATGGGATGCAGTGGGGTGACTGGTCAGTTAATCCAGAAGGTTCCTCTAAGAAAAAAAATACTTAAATTCAAATCTAAAGACACTCCATGCTCAAGACACTCAAACTCACTGGCATTAAGTTGATTCTAACTCATGACAAATCCATAGTGTTGCAGAGTAGAACTGTGCTTCATAGTGTTTTCAAGGATATGACCTCTCAAAAGCAGATCCCTAGGTTTTTCCTCCAAGATACTTCTGAGTGTGTTTTTAACTGCCAAATTTTTAGTTAGTAGTCTAGCTTAGCCACATGTACCAGACAGAAAGCAAAGGTGTTAGGTAAGAAGTGGGAAGTCAAATTGGGAAGGATTATCAGATGAAATGATATGATCCTGCTTTGAGAAAGGGTTAAGCTTTTACTTGCCTTAAAAGGCAGAAAGAAACTTTAGAAAAGGTCTAAATAAAGTCAATATTAGAGATTAGTGTACTTTTGCAAATCCAGTTGAAAATGCCTTCCCCTGGAAGCATGGTACAAACAATGAGGGTCAATTCAACTGGTATCCTCTCTTCAAAAAACGTTATGGAATCAATAGCCAATCTTTCAATGCAAATTATAAAATTGTGAGATTGTCAGAAAGTTTGCTGCAAAGCAAAATACAAAATACCTGAAGCAGCAATTTCTTAAAATGTGGTGATGACTTAGTCATAAAAGAGCATCCTATTTCATTGTTATGAATATATGAATAATTCCAGTAGTTCATTATGAATATTTTTTATCATTTACAAGAAAACATCTGCTGCAACTAGGTAAATGATTAGTTGAAAAGTAAGTAGCAATTTTGCTTTTGAGGATTGCTCTCCAAAGTACTCCCATTTCACCCTTCATTTCATTCAGGTGCATGCATAATGACATAGGGGGTAATTTCCATAATATTTTGAATCAGCAAATTCCTGTAAAAGTTCATAATATAAAATTTTTGCTTCTCTCAGAATTCGAGCATTGCACTGTGATTATTTCTTCTCATTTTCAAACACTTCCACCTCTAGGATACTTCTTCAAGGTTAATGTTTAAGTATTAAAGAAGGCTAGCCATCCTTTAAGAGATAAGAAAGTAAACAGGCTAGCTATGAGAACAAGGTTTTCAAGACTGGACATAAAGGAATGTTAATGCATCTTTAATAATGAAAACAATACGCTTTCAATCTTAGCCTTAAAGTAACTATGGCTACAAACGCCTTGTGTTGCTTCACATTCATTTAGTTCCTTTCACTGTGAATCTACCTCTGTCATCAGGAAAGAGTGTCCTGATGCTAATAGCCCCTCAATTTGTCATCATGTGAATACAAAGATTAAATACCTTATGAATAGAGAGCACGAATTTCTTTTTCTGCTTAAGAGGTGTCTTTTCAAGAAGAGAGACTTAGTCAACAAACAAGAGAGAAGTGCTCTCAGTTTAAACCAACTTTCTAAATAAAAAATCACTGGCTTTCTATTGTATCTGAAGTTTTGTTAACTATTGATTACCCGGTAAGTGATTCAAGTCTTTAAAGCCCTAGTTCTGATGTTGACGAAGTGCTTAAAAAAATATCGTCTGTAGATACTTATGGTCAAGAGGCCAAGAAGAAGATACCATGTGGATAGAATTTAAAATGTTGCATTTAGGGTGTATTGTTGGAGATACCTTCTTAAACAGTATTAAGGAGATGGGGAATTTTCATTCCTTAACATTAGAAACAAAGCAAGACTCAGCATTATATATGTAATTCCCTCTTTCTTCAAAAATGACATTAAATATATAATGCTGTAAAGGAGCACCAATAATATGTTTAGTGGTTATTTCAGTGATTGTATTATAATTATTTTACAAGAATAAATGTGTATCATTTTAATAATCAAAAAATGTTATATAAGTATTTTTTAAAAAAAATAGCTATAACCTAGGCAATTACGTAAAGGAGTTACTATTAATTTGAGGCAGGGAGTTTGTAAACAATATCTTTGTTGTAGTTAAGTTCCATTAAGTCATTTCTAATTTATAGTGATGTTGGATTGGGCCTCTGAGGAACAGCTGATGGCTTTGAACTGCTAACCTTGAAGCTAGCAGTCTACTGCTTATCCTACAGTGCTACATCAGGACCTATTAAACCATTAGGGATTTTTCACCTGGAGAAATATGAATAAAGAAATATGAAAACTGGCTTCATCCTCCTGACGGACCATCAGGAGAGGAATTGCAGAATAATATTTCCAAATCCTAGAGGTTCTATGGAGACAGCACTTGTCTTCATTTCTAGCAATAAAGAAATGAATTGGCACTCAAGTATTACTGCAGATATTTAAGAAGAGGTCAGGTGAATGTCGGATGCTGCTGCTGCTGTGAGCTCTCAAATTGGTTCCAATTCATAGGATTTACGAAGCTTAAATCTTTACTGCAACAGAAAGCCTCTCTTTCTCCTGCAGCATGTCTGGTGGCTTTGAAATGCTGACTCTGCAGTTAGCAGGCCAGCATGTAACCCACTATGCTACCAGAGGGAGTTCTGGTGTGGCGCTGTGGGTTAATGCTGTTGTTAAGTGCTGTCGAGTCGATTCGGACCCATAGTGACTCTGTACAGGGTTTCCGGGTCTGTAAATCTTTACGGGAGCGGAAAGCCTCATCTTTCTCCTGCGGAACAGCTGGTAGTTTTGAACTGCTGACCTTAAGATTCACAGTCCGATTCGTAACCACTACGCCACCAGAGCTCCTTATGGGTTAATGTACCAGACTGCAAAGTCATTTGAACTGCAAGGTCCGCAGTTCAAACCCCAGCTGCTCCTCAGAAACCCTCTACAGGGTAACTATGGGTTGGAACCGACTCAATGGCACTTAACAACAACAACACTACCAGACATTCAATTATAGAAAGAATCGCTGTACTGAGTGTGAACAAATGTATTTGAAAGATTATTTATAAGTGTTTGATTCTATCATCTTAAGCATTGCTAATGTATTTGTTCAACATTTTGGAGGTTCAGAGGCCTAGGTTTTGTTTTTTTGGTTTTTTTTTTCAGTACCCACCAAACCCACCCTTGTATATTGACACAGACTTCTGAGTTGTACAAGGAGTCACTGGAGCAAATTGCCTTAAAGAACAATGTAAAAGTTCAACAAACTGCTCACAATGAAGTCTCTGATTTAAGTAGAATCAAAAGTGACAGAGAATAGTGATTTACCTAATTTACCTTAAGTGTAAATTATGCTCCATAACTTCTATGGCAAAGGATTTCTTTTGTTTGGAGCATCCAGGAGATTGAGACACAGGTCAGATTACAGAGAATAAGATGGATTCAAGTATTTACATCTCATCTGATTGCACATTTATATTTGACCCATATTATACATCCGGTCCTCTATGCCAACACTTTCGATACTATCTAACTTGAAACTGGTCAAAGACCAGTTTGAGAAAACCTGTAATTTCAAATATATATTAAACTTTCCACTGCTACATTTTGATTTGCAAAGTTATCCTGTATGAAGTAGTATTCAGAGGAATTGCAAACTTGTTCTATATAGATGAAAGGATATAACACGAATAGAGGCTGGTGTGGCACTGTAGGATAAGCATTGGATTGCTAACCACAAGGCTGGTGGTTCAAATCCACCAACCATGTCTCAGAAACCATTTGCAAGGTTGCTATTAGTTGTAACTTATTTGACAGCACTTAAGAACAGGCAGAGTCTAGGACTGTTACCAGGAGTTAAAAGTTAAAAGCCCAATTTACTGCCATTGTATTGATTTCAGCTCATAACATCTCTATAGGGCAGAGTAGAACTGTTGCATAGGGTTTCCGAAGCTGTAAATTTTTAATAAAGTAGACTACCTTGTTGTTCTTCCATAGAAGAGCTGGGGTGTTTAAACTAATGACTTTTCAGCTAGCAGCCAAATATTTAATCAACTATGCCACCACATGTAATGCTTACACCAGTTTCTAGAGCTGGTAAGTCTGCAATGTCATTGTAATTAGTATTAATGTTTTTATTATTAACAGGCGAAATGTATATTCTGTAGTACGGATTCCACTTATATCTGTGTTCCTGGTGTGTGTTGTTGTTAGGTGCCAGTGATTTAGTTCTGACTCATAGCAAACCTATGCATAATGTAATGAAACACTGAGCAGCTCAGCACCATCCTCACAATCCAATCACTGTTACATTTGAAGCCATTGTTGCAATTACTGTGTCAATTCATCTCATTGAGGAGTTTCTTTTTCATTGATACTCTAGTTTACCAAGCATGATGTCCTTTCCATAGACTGCTCATACTGATAATACATCCAAAGCACATGAGAAAAAGTTTTGTCATTCTCACTTCTAAACAGCTTTCTTACTTTTTCCAAGACAGATTAATTAATTCATCTGGCAGTCCATGGTGTATTTAGTATTCTTCGCTAACACCGTAACTCAAAGGCATCAATTTTTCTTCAGTGTTCTTTGCTCATTGTTTAGCTTTCACATGCATTTGAGGTGATTAAAAATACCATGGCTTGAGTCAGGTTCACCTCAGTCCCTACGGTGACATTTTTGCTTTTTAACAATTTAAAGAGGTCAATTACAACAGATTTTCCCAGCGCAATATGTTGTTTCATTTCTCAACTACTACTTTTATGAGTGTTGATTGTGTATACAAGCAAAATGAAATCCTTGAGAACTTCAATTTTTATTCTGTTTATCATGATGTTGCTTATTGATCCAGTTGTGAAAAATTTTGTTCTATTTACATCCAGGTGTAATCCATACTTACGATTATAGTCTTTGGTCTTCATCAATAAGTGTTTCAAGTTCCTTTCTCTTTCAAGTAGCAAGGTATTGACAGCTACATATCACAGGTTGTTAATGAGTCTTCTTCTATTCCTGTGTCTGTGTTCTTTATATTGTCCAACTTATATTTGCTCAGTATTACTAAGTAGGGTGAAAAGATATACCCTGATGTACACCTTTCCTGATTTTAAACCATGCGGTGTTCTCTAATTCTGGTCTATGCACAATTTTTGCAAGAACACAAATAAGTGCTCAGGAATTCCATTCTTTACAATGCTATCCATAATTTGTTATCTTTACAATGTTATCCATACTTTGGATAGTATGGATATGCTTTGAATAGTCATCTTTCTGCTATTCTTTGCTCTCAGCTGAGATCCACCTGACATTAGCAATGATATCCCTCATTCCATATCCTCTTCTGAATCTGGTTTCTTGTTGACATACTGCTGCAACTGTTTCTAAATTAACTTTAGCAAAATTTTATTTGTGTTTGTTATTTATGATATTGTTAGAGAATTTCTTCATAATGTTACATCACCTTTCTTTGGAAGGGGCACAGATATCGATCCCTTTCAGTCTGTTGGCCATGTCTTCCAAATGTCTTTGCATAGCCAAGTGAGTGCTTCCAGTGTTGCATCCATTTATTGAGACAACTCAATTGGAATTCTGTCAATTCACATAGTTTTTCACCAATGTCTTCAGTGCAGCTTGTATTTCTTCCTTCAGTACCATCTGTTCTAGTTCATATGCTACTTTCTGAAATAGTTAAACGTTGACCTTTTTTTTTTTTTTTTTTTTTTTTGTGGTACAATGACTGTATATTACTTCCATCTTTTTTGATGCATCTTGCCTTGTTCAATATTTTGCCCATGGAATACTTCAATATTGTAACTCAAGATTTGATTTTTGTCTTCAGTTTTTTTGGTTTTCTAATTCCAGATCTTTGTGCATTTCATTATACTTTATTTTGTCTTCTCTAGTTACCCTTTGGAATCTTCTGTTCAGTCATCATTTTTACATTCACTTCAGCTGATCTACATTCAAGAATAAATTTCAATCTTTTGTAACATCCATTTTGGTCTGCTCTTTCTTTCCTGTCTTTTTAATGACCTTTTGCTTTCTTCATAAATGACATTCTTGATCTCATCCCCCAGTTTACCTTGTCTTTGATTATTAGTGTTTAATATGTCAAATCTATTCATAAAATGGCCTTCAAATTCCAGTACTCAAGATTGTACTTTATTTCTTGTGGACTTATTTTTGATCCCATGGAGAAATCAAAGATTTCTCATTAGCTTGTTTGTCTACATTCCCCTCAGATTACATATTCCATTGAGTTGGGGACATTGCAGTGAGCTTCACCTTTCTGACACCAGCATGAGGCTGGTTGGTCCTTATGAGGTAGAGGTTAAACATATCCCAAATGTCCTGTTTTCTAAAGTGTTATATTGTTCTTGTTGTTAAATACCATTGAGTCATTTCCAACTCATGGTGATCCTCTATAGGGTTTCCAAGAAGCAGCTGGTGGATTTGAACTGATGACCTGTGGTTTGAAGTCCAGTGCTGATACTACAGTGCCACACCGTAATTCTGGATATCAACCAATACTCCACCCCTCAGTAGTCTCTCCCATGTTCCAGGGTTCTACAATTCACTGCAGTATTTCAAAGAACTCATGGACCATCAAAGAAATTGCTCACATGGTTGTGGAAGCTGGCAAGTCCCAAATCTGTAGCTCAGACATTAGTCTCACTCATGCAGATTTGGGCTATTGACTCGCAATATTCTGGAAGCTGGCAAATGAGATCAGACTGCTGGCTCAAGTCCCAAGAACCAGTGGTCATATGTGAGCTTGATAAGTTAAGCAAAGGAGTGTGCAGCACACTTACATCACCAACATGGCTCATTTTATACCCATGCTAGAGTTTCAATTGTTTACAATCACAATGAACTCTGTTAACATCAACAGCAGAATCATGCCATTCTGTCAACATCTCCCACCTTTCTCACCCAGGCCTATCAGGAAAAGAGTAACTAGGTGGAGATGCAAAGACTAAAGGTAGGAAAGATATATCAGACAAAGACATATTCACTGTCACAATGGTATACTACAGGAGAGATCTTAAAATGTCTTTTTTGATGACCTATAGTACCATTCTTCTTCGATTTGTTATTGTTGGCGTAGTAGACCATGGTTGCTTAGTTCAGAAAGACCAATACTAGTCCATTTTACCTCACAAATGGCTAGGATATTGCTCTTTATGTGTTCCATTTCCTTTTGATGACTCCCCCACCCCAAATTAAACAAATTTGTCCAAACTCTATAGCAAAAATATAAAGAGACTGAAAAAATACTAAAAAGCCAGGCAAAATAAAATGATAACTCTGCAATTGTAGTGATTAAAAATTCAGCAGAGAGAAAAACCCTATTATTAAAAAAGGACACCTAAAAACAATAACGTGTCTGGGACTAATGTCCACTTTTACTGCAGAAAGCCAGACCATTTTTCAATTGCATATCATAGTTCACAAAGACAATTTTCTCACCCTGCTTTGGTGAGTAGTCACTGGGATCTTAAAGGCTCATGAGCAGCCATCTAAGGTGCAGCTATGTGTCTTTCCATATGTGGCAGAAATAAGTGTGATGAAAATTGAAGATGCTTGGAATCAACTAGTCCAATAGACTAATGGACCACGTGAATATCAGTCTCCTTGACTCAGATACCAGAAGAACTATATGGTGCTTGGTTACCACTACCAACTGCTCTGAAGGGAATCACATCAGGAGGTCCTGGGTAGAGTGGGAGACAATATGGAACAAAACTTAAAATTATAAAATAAGTACTAGCATTACTTGTCAGAAATAGACTGGAAAATCTGAGACTATGACCCACAACTTCCTGTCAGGTTTGCAATGGAGCTCACCGTCATGACCCAATTTTCAACCAAATGGTGGACAGTATATAAAGAAAACACCACTTACATTGTGAGGTAGATGCTTTCCATGGACTGGTCAACCATTCAAGATTAAAAGGGCACATTTACTTGGGGACAAGGTTCCAAGAGGTTGGGAAGGAGGGTGGAATGTAACTAGGAACTAAATGGTTCAGGAAGCAGGATAACTGCTGTTACAAGGAAAAGATTGTAATTATTGAAATGAACCGAAATATGTGATTTGTAAGATGTAAAACTGATGAACTTCTCTGTAAACCTTCACTCATTTTCACAATAAAAAGTTTTAAAAACAAGAAAGCTAGACAGTTTAAAAAAGTACTGCATTAAATAAAAGCACACATCCAGTAACCTGCCAACTAACAAAGCATCCCTTAATTTAGCAAGATGACTCTTCAGAGACTTACAGAGGTTTTTCTATGATGGCATAAAATGCACAAGGAGAATCAATTGTTCAAGGTATTGGGGAATCATGTGAATTTGTAATTGACGTAAGTGCTACCTTATCTGCTTTGAACACATAGGTTTACAAAAGCCCTTGTCTCAATAATCAAACCTCAAACATTGTAGGAATCACCAATTATGAAAAGATTTTAACCAATTTTCAATCTGTTTCTATTTCTTTGATTCCTTTATAAGAAAGTTTTACTCAGTTTAGAAAAACCAGTAGATTTACTAGGAAAGGTTCTGTTATCAAAATGGAATTGTCAAAAAAATTCCCAGAAAGAAGCAAGATCTTATTAGATTTACCTGAATCCAAATAACAAATAGATTTGATGATAAACAATGTTTTAAGTGAAGAACTCTATTGCTATGTACAGGCACTCAGCTTACTGCTGTAAGAGGTCATTCCTCTGCCTTATCCAAGTCTACAGAATATCTTTTTTCTATACCGGAAAGCCTATGGACCACTGTATCTACTGATGTTGGTTTTGATCTAGCAACAACAAATTCAAATAGATACCTATATTTTTACCACTGGACCAATAAACAACATCCATATAAATGGAGAAAAGATTGCAGTTGTCAAAGACTTTATTTTTCTCAGATCAACCATCAATACTCATGGAGGCAGGAGTCAAGAAATCAAACAACATATTGCATTAGGCAAATCTGCTAGACAAGTTCTTTTTAAACTGATGAAGAGCAAATGTGTTAATTTGAGGGCTAAGGTGTACCTGACACAAGCCATGGTATTTTAAATAACATCACAGGCATGTGAAAGTTGGGCAATGAATAAGGAAGACTTTAGAAGAACTGATGTGTTTGAGTTATGGTGTTGAAGAAGAATACTGAAAGTATCATCACTGCCAAAGGAACAAATAGATCTATGCTGGAAGAAGTACAACCAGAGTGTTCCTTGGAAGCCAGGATGGCCAAACTTCGTCTCTCATATTTCTGGCATATTATCAGGAGGGACCAGTCACTGGAGAAGGATTTTATGTTTGGTAAAGTGGAGGGTCAGAGAAAAAGAGGAAGACCCTCAATGAAATGGATTGGCACAGTGGGCTCAGGAGTAGCAATGATATGATGTTAGCCCAGGACCAGACAGTGTTTTGTTCTGTTGTGCATAGATTCTCTACGAGTTGGTACTGACTTGATGACACCTATCAACAACCAGGATGTAGATTTGTATAAGACTTGTTACTGCGGCTGTTTGCCATTGAGTTGTTTCTGACTCATAGTGACCTTGTGTAGGGTTTCTGATGCAGTAAATCTTGATGAGAGCTGAAAACCTCTTCTTTATCTTGCAGAGTGGCTGGTGTATTCAAGCTGCTTGTGGTTAGCAGCCCAAAACCTAATTCACTACACCTAAGTATATGGATAGTAATTCCAAGATTCCCTGTAGTTCCTAACCCTCACCTGTGTCTTTCTAATGCATCTCCGGAAGCAACTAATTTTACAATAGTCAATCTTTGATTTTTTTAAAAAAGCATTCCAGTCCATCCACATAGTTAATACTTTTTGTTTTCACTTTAGGAGAGAGTGGGGAACCAACCATTTACCTGGACAATCATACTTCAAGGCTTTAGCCAGATCACATATTACTTTTATCAGCTATTTTATGCTAATTTACAGCCTTTGTAATTCATGCTAGGCTCTACATTACTACTCTCAATGATTTACTGATTTGCTGTAACTCAATAGGCTTGTCTTACTTATTGTAGCCTGTTGTTGCAACATTTGGCCAGAGAAAAATTAGTTAGTCCAATCTTCTGTTAAATACTTGAGGTATATAATCTCACTGAAGATGGTTATTATAGATTCCATAACTTATGCTGCCCCTACTACAAAAAAAAAAAAAAAAAAAAGAGTAAGAAAATGTTTATAACTGCAGATTTTGGTACAAATTTTTCTTTAAACAAGCTCAACCTTTAACATTATCTAAAGAGTTTGGAATCTGACCTCTTTTAGCTATCCAAGGGTAGCCCCAAATAGCATCATTTAACTAAAAGAAACATTAATTAATAGTTTTGCTTTAGAGTTTTCTAATTATAAGTTGGATTTTTCATGAGAATTCATAGGAATCCTCATTCAGAAACATGGAGAATAATATAAATTCTGCTTTAGGCAGCTTCTAATATTCAGGTATATACTGTAACTTCTTTGAACCCTACAGAGATGTTGTCACGATCTAATAATGATGATTACCCATGCCATTATTGCTTAAATCTTACTGAACAGTCTTTGTCTTTCACATAAAGATTTATGTGAAACCCTGTCATCCAATACTGATTGAGTTCTGTTTGTTGATGGATCATATTTAAAGCCTGAACTTAGCAGTTTTCATTACCCAGGGAGATATGTTGTGATCACCTCCATCAAGGTCCTCAAAAGTGGTACTTTTCGGTTTAGCAAGCTGAACTGATCACATTCACAAATGCTTGAAAATTGGCTTCTGAATGGTTGGTGGTAAATGGTTTTACAGATTTAGTGTATCAATTTGTGTTAGTTCATGATTTTTTTATGGTATGGAATAAGGGTTTTTTTAATATGCTGACCCCACTGACAATCATGTTTAAAAGAATGGGATAACTGATTATGATAGAACAATTGTGCTACCTGTACATATGTGACCTGTACAATATTACCCATCAAAATTTGATCTAAGAGAAATTTCAAAGTCACTTTTTAAACACCAACAATTAACCCCCACAGATGAAATTAGAGAATGGGAGTAGATTAACTATTACCAGGATTCCATCAATGGACTGCAGATTTGTCATTGTTAAGTGTCTTTGAGTCGGTTCCTACACATAGTGACCCTCCCTATACAGGGTTTCTGAGGAGTGGCTGGTGGGTTTGAACTGCCAACCTTGCAGTTAACAGTCCAGTATTTATCTTTTAGCACCACACCAGGAATGTTCTGGCAGAATCTCTGCATGTCGCTATGGTTTGAAATTACTGGCATGATAATATAGGAATGTGAGCAGATACATTAATCTTTAGACGTTCACTGGTGAGGAGATTTTTCTGCCCCTTTAGACCATGTTCTTTTTCACAGTTTTGAAGATCACATGCCTCTTTATTTAATTCCTGTTAATGCTTCAAACAAATTTCTAAGTTATGTATTGTCCCTCACATTAAAGTACTATTTTATGTGATGAAAAACCTTGTAACTTATCTATAGAAAATCCTTCTAGACTTGGAGGGTTGGTTTTAAAAGTATATTTGAACATCAAAAATCAGCACACAAGATGAGGCTGAGAAATGGAAAAAAAAAAACATAGTTGTTTCCAATGTTCCACCTCTGGGATTTGGATGGGACACAGTGAGAAATTCATTCCCCTCAAATCCCTGTATGCCTCTGTATTGGAGGCTATGCATATGAGTACCCATTTGATAATAGTAAAGATGATAGGAGTCTTTAAGAAATATTGATGGGGTGCGTTTATGAAGCTACTGAACAAGTGATGTTTCAGTATTCATTTTTTTTTTTTTTTTCACAATTGAGTTCTGTTAAATCATATAAAGGTCCACTTGGGAGATTTCCTCTGTCTTCAGGACCAATTCTTGAATACCACAGCTATTGCCACATGAGCCACTAGTGTCAGACAATGACATTCATCCAACTTCCCCACCTACCCTTTAATGTTGTGTTTTTGCCTCTCTCAAACTTGGATATTACCTAAAATTCCATAAGCTGATAGATGCCGTATTTCCTGACAGCATCCAATATTATACTACATTGTAAACTTCTGCAATATAAGCAATGATAAAATACCACACTTCTGTTTTGTCTTACAGGATGATCAGAATTAGGAAGACTGTCTACTTGTAACAACTCCCCTACTGAAAGATGACTGGAAAGAGCAAAGAAAACTATCTCTCTCCTAATAATCAGATGGGAATGAAATCCCTTTGTAAACCTTCTGGATTTTTATGTAGAAGATTAGAAAACAGCAATAACAAACTTTTAACTTAGGATTTACTTCATTTATATGCATGGAACATGGATGGCCAATGCACATATTAGACCATCTATGAGTTCCCCTAAATGTTCACTCTTATAACGAAAGCCTTCAATATAGCGAATATTTAAAAATATTAGAAAGAGGGAGAAAGAAATGGTGTCGAGATGACCAAGGCCGTCTAAGCAGAAAAACTTTATAAGAGAACCTGACCAAGTCAACTCCTCTGTATAGTCATTTCTTCTGATACAAAGTTGATGTCTTAGAAATGCAGTCTGGAATAAATAGACTATTTATTCCAAAGTTTATCTAGCAGGTGGGACAAATAGCTGAAAATATCGTTAATAGAATACCAACCCAACAGAAAAATTTTAACTTCCTAGCAAAGGTTGTTACTGTTGTTAGGTATAGGGTTTCTGAGAAGTGGCTGGTGGATTTGAACTGCCAACCTTTTGGTTCGCAGTTCAGTGCTTACCACACCAGGACTCCCAGGTAGTACTATAGAACTGAATAACTCTCAGTTTACCACTGGCATAGATAGAAGGAGTTCATGCCATCATACCACTTAATGTTGCACATGGATAAGCACTTCAGGAAGGTAGAACAACATATTAAAGTGATTTGTACCTCTACTTGGTGGCTTCCCCTACTCCTTTCTTAGATATTTTTGACTGGTTCTCCTCGAGCATTGGGTCATGGATTAAGTCTGTGCTGTTACTGGACTAATGATACTTGTTGTTGTAAAGTTCAGTCAAGTCAGTTGCATTTCATAACTACCCTGTACAGGATTTCTGAGGAGCAGCTGGTAGGTTTGAACTACAGATCTTGTGATTGGCAGTCCAGTGCTGATGCTACAGTGCCACTTATCATAATATTGTTGATGTTATGGTGGTGTGCTGTTGGGTTAGATCCAACTCTTAGTGACCTTGCATAAGATTTCTGAGGCTGTAAATATTTATGGGAGCAGAAAGCCTTTTCTTCCTTCCATGGAGTGATTGGTAAATCTGAATTGCTGGCCTTGTGGTTAGCAGACCAGCTCATAATTCACTATGCT
Source organism: Chrysochloris asiatica (assembly GCF_000296735.1). Classification (NCBI taxonomy): domain Eukaryota; kingdom Metazoa; phylum Chordata; class Mammalia; order Afrosoricida; family Chrysochloridae; genus Chrysochloris; species Chrysochloris asiatica. Next base: position 16,124,732 of record NW_006408561.1, on the reverse strand, counting down.
ACATATGTTGTTGCTAAGTTCCATCAAGGTGGTTCTGATTCAGGGTTTCCAAGGAGCGGCTGGTAAGTTTGAACCATCTACCTTATGGTTCAACCCAACCTTGTGTTCAGTGCTTTATCCCATAGTGTCATACCAGGACTGCATGCTACATATAGGACTCCATAATAAATACTGTTGTTGTCAAGTTGGTTCCGACCCATAGCCACCCTGTTTAGGGTTTCTGAGGAGCGGCTGGTGAGCTTGAACCACTGACTTTGCAATTCAAACTGACTTTGCAGTCCATCGAATTAAGCTGCATTATCATACTCATCTCAGCCAAGAAATTTGGAAGACAACTATCTGGCCAACTGATTGGAAGAGATCAATATTTGTGCCCATTCCAAAGAGAGGTGACTCAACAGAATGCGGAAATCATCGGACAATCTCTTTAATATCTCAAGCAAGTAAAGTTTTGCTAAAGGTAATACAGAAATGGCTACAATCATACATTGACAGAGAACATCCAGAAATTCAAGCTGGATTCAGAAGAGGCCGGGGAACTAGAGATATCATTGCAGATGTCCGATGGATCTTGGCTGAAAGCAGAGAATACCTGAAGGATGTTTACCTATGCTTTATTGACTACGCAAAGGCTTTCGATTGTGTGGATCATGACAAACTATGGACAACATTGAGACGTATGAGTATTCCAGAACACTTAATCATACTTCTGAGAAATCTGTACCTGGACCAAGAGGCAGTTGTTCGAACAGAACATGGGAACACTGAATGTTTTTAAATTGGGAAAGGTGTGCGACAGGGTTCGGTTCTTTCACCATACTTGTTTAATTTGTATGTTGAGCAAATAATACGAGAAGCTGGGTTCTATGAAGAAAAACGTGGCATCAGGATTGGTGGAAGACTCATTAATAACCTGCGATATGCTGATGATACAACCTTGCTTGCTGAAAGTAAAGAGGACTTGAAACATATACTTATGAAGATCACAGAGCAAAGCCTTCGATATGGATTACATCTCAATGTTAAGAAAACAAAAATCCTCACCACTGGATCAATAAACAGCATTCTTATCAATGGAGAAGAGATTGAAGTTGTCAAGGACTTCATTCTTGGATCAACTATCAACACTCGCGGAAGCAGCAGTCAAGAGATAGACGACGTATTGCATTGGGCAAATCTGCAGCACAGGATCTTTTTAAAGTACTGAAGAGCAGAGATGTCAGCTTAAGGACTAAGGTGCGCCTGACCCAAGCCATGGTATTTTCAATAACCTCATATAGATGCGAAAGCTGGACAGTGAATAAGGAAGATCATAAAAGAATTGATGCCTTTGAGTTGTGGTGTTGGAGGAGAATACTGAAAGTGCCGTGGACTGCCAAAAGAACCAATAGATCTGTTTTGGAAGAAGTACAACCAGAGTGCTCCTTGGAGGCCAAGATGGCTAAGCTTCGTCTCTCATACTTTGGACACATTGTCCAGAGAGAACAATCGCTGGAGAAGGATGTCATGCTGGGTAAGGTGGAGGGTCAGAGAAAAAGAGGAAGACCCCCAACGAGATGGATCAGCCAGGTGGCATCATTGATGGTGTCAAGTGTGGCAGCGGTAGTGAGGTTGGCCCAGGATTGGACATTGTTTTGTTCTGCTGTGCATAGCGTCACTATGAGTCGGTTCCGACTCAATGGCACCTGACAACAACAGCATCATACCAGGACTGTAGGCTCTATAAATGCTGCATGGAATATTTGAAAAGTGCTATCCCTCAAAGGCCCTATTTAATGTCTTTAAGAAGACTAATGTACACTGAAATTACTTATATTTCAGACAGAATCTGAAATCAGGCCAGAGCCCATTCCTGTGGAGCCATTTGGAGCCAGGTTATTCCTTTAATGTGGCCTACCTATCCTTATGTAATAAGGTTACAGAAGTGAGAGGTTAATGCTATGGCATGATGAAGATATTGGACTGTGTCTGGCTACCTTTTGACATGTGTAGCATATGAGATTTTAAAGGCTTGTTAAATAAGAATCCATCCAGCATATCCATCTGCTCAAAGTCAAGCAGTAGAAAGCCTTCTTTCAAAATAGTGGTCAACGAACTTATCAAAGAATTTCTCTCAAAATCCTTGATCAAGGGGAGAGAATGTGTTAGGGAATTTAAAATTGAGGTGCCTGGTAAAATATGGGTTGATTGACTTGAGATCTGTGTTCAATTCTAATTTGTTAGTCCTAGTTTCACCCTACCAATAGCCATCTTCTGTATAGACTGAATCCTGAGACTAAGGAAATATTATTCCATTGTGATAAAGTTAAGGATGTAAAATGTCAATGGTTCTGAAAGGAGATCTAGACACCAGCCTGTATTCCAATCTCCCACACAAATACCCACAGGAAATGTTCCAATTGAGCAGACTGTTTCTAAGGAAGGAATATCTGGAAACTATGATTAACTACCCAGCAACTGCTCTGCCTTTTTGAGTTCCCACTTTGTGAGCTCCTGCTGTGAAAAGTCCTGATGATCTAACTTTATAACTACATGTCAAGTAATGTACTTCCAGTTCTTTGTTCTCCCCTTATAAAATGTCCATGAAGCTTTGTCGTTTTGACTTGCTGATGTTCACTCTGGAATTCATTCTCTTCTCATCTCAAGCTTTCTCTTAACTTTCAATAAATCTCTCAATTTTACTTTAATCAGAGTCCAGGTTATTACTCAATGACACCTGCAAAGATCTCTGGGGGCATAATGGTAAGAAATTTAGAGCCACCCAGAAGTTCTGTGGAAGAAAATAGCCTGGAAAGCTGTTTCTATGAAGATAACAGCGTAGGAAACTTTATGGGGTAGTTTTATTTGGTTAAATATGGCTGTTAAGAATCAGAATCAATTTGAGGACACATAACAACACTAACATGTTTCAGATACTGTGTTCTTTGTTCTCGTTTAATCCTCTTCATAACTCTGAGTGAAGTATTTTGCCCCTCTCTGTCCAGATGCATAAAATGAAGTTCAAAAGATTAAGTGACTTGCTTAAATCATTACTTCTAGCTCTCAGTTATCCTCAAGTTGATTCTGATTTGTGGAGACCCCATGTGTATCAGAGTAGAACAATTACCTATGCTGTTTTAAATGGCAGATTTGGGGGAGTATATTGCCAAATCTTTCTTCTGAGACACCTCTGAGTAGACTTGAAGCCCCAATATTTCAGTTAGCAGCAAAGTGTCAACATTTTTTGCCAGTCAGGAACTCTGCTTAGACCACATGTATGTTCAAAAGCAAAGCTGATATACAAACTAAAATTCCCTGACTTTGAGAATAGGAAATAGAAATTTTTAAATGTTTTACAAACTGATCCATACAAAACTAAAAAACTTTAAATGCTTTACAAACTCATCCATACAAAACTTCCCTCCAAACCTGTAATACTTAAAAGCAACAATAATAATAAATCTTTACATTAACCTGTGAGGTAGAGAGGACTGGAGTTATTCTATACGTGGAACAGACATATTAAATTAGTAGCCAAGATTGCTCAATAAATACAGGACAAATATGGAGTTCAGAGTTATGCTATTTCATGGTTCTTCTCCATCTTGCTATGAAGGAGGATTCTGTGAAGAATGACAGCCTTTAAGAAGAATAATGATTCTCAATAGAGACAAGCTCCATATATGTTTTCTTTTACAATGTCTTTGCATTAATACGATTTACATCCAAATTTGATTTTCTCAACACAAGGAATCGTACTTTGTTTATCTTTAAATTCCTTTGAATGAATTATATTTCAAATAATCCTGTTAGTAAATGGTAGGATTATTGATTGATCAAAATGTAAGTCTTAAAATGGAGCCAGAAGATGCTGGCGAAAGGAAAAGACTGTTACAACAGGTGTTTCCTCATGTTCCACACTCTCTCATACTGGAAAATGGAAGAATGGCAGTCTTGTTATTATGACCATGTGCTGAAGTAAACAGAAAAAAAAATCCAGCCAAGTTGTACAGTAAGTCTCATGAAACTAATATATGGAGAAATGTTTACTTGTCATGCATTAAAAATGGGATTCCAGCCTTCTTCGAACATAAGCCAGATTTCCAATGAAGGCAGCCAGCATAAGCCTACTTGGATTGTCTGATCTCTCTCTCTTCTGGGAACACTCTAATTTAGCGAAAACCAGGATTTGGATTTGGCCTAGCTATAAATTAAAAGAATACTACGTGGTTATACAGCTCTGTTCAAGAGTTTATTTGCTCTTACATTAAAAAATAACTCAAGTTACTCTCGATGGATTCATTAAAAACCTGGTTTCTCCCCTTTATAGCTATTTTGCCTGGCAGATGGGGTCTGCTTTTTTCCTTATACTGCATTTTTTGAACTAAGTATATATGGTAGGATAACAGTATACTGTCCCGCCAACAAAAAGCCACATGCATATTTCACTAAAATTGCATTATTTGGCATCTACTGTCCACATATGTTCATTTGGCTATTGCTAGTCCAAGCCAATTATAGCCACAAGGGGAGTGGGTGTTTGAAATTTAAACAAGGAGTTCTACATTTTGTAGGACAGAAGAGGCCTCCTGACAGGTAGATCAGTCTCTAATTCATTTTTAATGCAGTTGACAATTCCATAAATCATTGTTTCCCTCCTGTTATGTGCCAGCCCTGATGCTTTGGAAGCCCAGAAAAGAAAGTTTCTTTATGCTTTTTGGTGGTGGACTCAGGGCTAAGGACGTCTCTGGAAATGACTCTTAAGGATGAATATTCATTTCTTCAGGATGAATAATGGTGCTATGCAGAGAATAAAGAAAGTGTATTTCAAGCAGAGAGAACAGCATGGAGGTGTGGTGAGTTCAGGGGGAGAACAAGTAATCTGATGTATGTCTGGTAGAGTTAATGGAGAAATGTAGCTTGGAAGGTATAGTAGAGATGTTTGATTTCTTGCTACAGTCAAAGAGTAACAATCAAAATATTTAAGCAAGGAGTTTAAATTTTTGTTTCAGGGAACACAGAGGAACTAAGTCTTACATTCCTATTAATATGAAAAGAAAATCTGATGCCCTTTTTCTTGAAAAGAAGGTCTATAATATAGGTCTGCAGTTAATTGGACTGGTAAGTAAGGGCAAAGGTTATCTGGAAATGCTGCTATAAATTAAAGAACTAAAATATGTAATACCATAGTCAGATTACTCAATAGGCTTTAAGATTTTTTTTTTTTTTTTTCTTTTTCAATTCTGATATTTGAGAATTCGTTTGGAGTTTGGGAAGGAACAGAATACATAGAGAATAAGTGTGAATGTTTCTGGTATAAGATTAAGGTCACTCACTGGCACCATTTATTTAGTCACTGATTTACATGGCAAAACAAAAACATACACACAAAACCCCCAAACATGCAATTTATTTTTATACACCCAAAATAAAGCTAAACTAAAAAAACCAAACCCATCATTTTTAAGTAGACCCCAACTCATAGAAACTCTATATATCCAGAGGGTTTCCAAGGCTGAAATCTTTACAGAAGCATACTGACAGAATTCTCTCCTATGTAACAGTTGGTGGGTTTATACCGCTGATCTTTCAGTTAGCAGCTGACTGCCTAACTAGTGTGCCACCAGGGATCCTTACCAAAAATAAAGGTGATGGAAAATGTGTCTATCTGTTAGTTTTGATTAACATCTATAGTATGAATGCACTCTCATTTGGAATGATCATAATTATATTATTTTCCAAACTATACACCTATGGATATTCATTACATATGATAATGCTTTTAGAATTGCATGCATAGTAGTCAAGTGGTCTCTATTATCAGAGAAACCCTGAGCTCTGCTCCACTTAGGAGTCACATGACCTGAGAAGCTATTTGTTTCCCATGGTGGTGCTTGGCTGCTAACAGAAAGGTTGGAGGTCAGAGTTCACCCAGAGATGCCTTGGTGAAAAGGCATAATGATATACTTCCAAAAAATATTCAGTTCTACTCTGATACACATGAGGTCTCCATGTGTCAGAGTCAAGTGATAGTTCCCAGCTCTTTCAATTGTTTAAAATGAAAAACCATACCTGTATTCCTATCTAATAAAGTTATTTGTAAGATTAAATGAACTGTTTGATAAGGTTTGTTAAAGTATATGGTATATATTGTTGTTGTGATTTAGTAAGTTCCAACTGATAGTAATCCTGTATAGGGTTTCTGGTTTATCCTCATTTGGCTCTGTAGGATAAAGCACTGAACTGCAAGGTCAGTTTGAACCACAGGTTTGGTAGGTTCAACCTCACCAACTGCTCCTTGGAATGGAGGGTTACTCTGAGTCAGAACCGACTGAAAGCACTTAACAACAACAATAATGTAGGATTTCCAAGGCTGTACATCTTTGTGGGAGCAGAAAGGTTTATCTTTCTCCCATATCATCCAAAGATAAGTATATAATCAATCTGAGATAAAAGAGCTGTTAAAACAACTTTATACAAATGAGCCATTTTATTTGTTGCATTTTGTTTGATTATGAAAATGATGAAGTGAATAATAATGATGAAAATAATAACATTATCATGCACATAATAATACTTTGGCATTTAGGAAGTATTCGCACATGATAGAATAATTTGGTGTTTGAACCAACCCTGTGAGTTAGAAAACTCATAATGTACAAAGAGGAAAAAGAAATCAAGCTAAAACATACTAAAAGAAAAGTAGCCATAAACTCAAGGGAATGAAATGCACCAAAGAGAAGAAGGGTAAAGGAAAACTTCTTAAATAGATTCACCTGTCACAAAAGATAACTTTTAGATTGAGGATGTGGGGTGGGAAATCATACCAATCAATAATTGACACTGTTCAAATTGAATGATGAAATCTAACAAATAGCAAACATATAAAACTTTTGAAAAGCTAGCTATTTTTCCAGAAGGTTAGACATTTCATCTTGAAAGTGATGTTGAATTTATGCTAACTACTTTTAACTTCCACCACTCTTCTGTCAGTTTGTCTAACTGTGGTGGCTTGTGAATTGCTGTGATTCTGGAAGCTATGCCATGGGTATTT
>NW_006408561.1:16116289-16116785 GCF_000296735.1 Chrysochloris asiatica | reverse complement strand
TTTGTCTATAGAACAAAGAACCGAGAAGTAGCTACGATATTTTTAGTTAATCCTTTGGAGAAAGGCTTAACCTTGCAACTTTTAGTCTTAGGCTTTAGGAAAATATCACATTTATCTGTGGATTATCAAAAGCTCCGTGTATTAATTTAATACATGTAACTGACTATTAAGATGAAAAACAATTTGCTATTAACTGCCAGTGCCCTCATTTGTTACACTTGGGCCTATAGGGCCTCGAACCTCTGACCAGTCTTACACTAATGGAGTAAGGCCCGTGGGAGTAAAACCTGAGGGACCTTCATTTGCTGATGGGGCACAACTCAAAATGAAGAGAAACAGCTGTAAGCATCCATTAATAATCGGAACACGGAATGTACAAAGTATGCATCTAGAAAAATTGTAAACTGTCAAAAATGAAATGGAATGCATAAATATGGATATCTTAGGCATTAGTGAGTTGAAATGGACTGACATTGACCATTTTGAATCTGACAAC
>NW_006408561.1:16095979-16096728 GCF_000296735.1 Chrysochloris asiatica | reverse complement strand
AGCATTGATCCTTCCTCATATGACATGTTTAAATATTCTGGCAATTCATTTTCCAACTTTAGCATCATAATATTTAATCTTCTGTCTCCAGATCAAGTGTGAGAGTAACTGCTTAAGAAATACACACTGATTTTGGTTATTCATATTTTTTCATTATTCTAAAGTGAGTATGTCTTCTTGGAGTAGGTAAAATATGAGGCAGTATATTTAATTAATCAAATTTATTGGGAATAGAGTCATTGATATTTTATTGTTTCCCATTAATGGTTTCACACTATTGGAAAATAACAATAATAGAGTCAAACAAGTTTTCCTCAGGGTTGCAGTTGGAATCCTGGTGTAGTGCTGGAGGACAAGCACTGGACTGGTTAATTAAAAGATCAATGATTCAAACTTACTAGCCTCTCCTCAGAAATGCTATACAGGGTTGCTATGAGTGGAACCAAGGCACAGCACTTAACAACAAAAACACAAACAGGTCAAGTACTAACCAATGAGGATTCTTAGAGGTTTCTTTGATATTTAAATAATAAGCACAGAGAAAGAAGTAAATCTAGGGATTGTGGTTAACATTCATTACATAAATGGATAACTGGCAAATTAAGATATCATAAAACATATTGGCAAATTGGTCTTTTAAAATGTAAAATACAGTAACCACTGTGACAGAAAATATAAAAAACTTTAAAAAAATCTTACTGTTTTGGTGCATTGCTGGTTGGGAGGCATGGAGTAAAGATTGCGGTGCA
>NW_006408561.1:16094076-16095344 GCF_000296735.1 Chrysochloris asiatica | reverse complement strand
TGAAACTTTGGCTTACGGAACATAGCAATGATAGCCAGGATCCCATTCCTGAGAACGCTATCACCTATTGGTATATTGCTAAACAAACTCATGCTGAAGCTAATTTGCCTGCCGAGTCTGAGAATGATTTTCGAGGTTGTGATGAATCTCTCCCTCTCCTAGATAAAACGAAGCCAAAAGAGCTTGCTAAGGAACCCCTAACCCCTACGTATGTAACAAGTTTAACTAAAGCGCAAGAAGTGCCAGGCTCTTTGAGCTCAGATACTGAGAAATGGAGTCCTGAAAATGAGCTTACTTTAGCGGAGGAAGCCGCTCAATATAATGATTTAAATGGGTCTTTTGCTTATTGGTATATTGTAAAACAAGCTTGTTCTCATGCTGAAATTACTGAGTTACCTGGCCTTGCTAGCACAGCCGGTTCTGAGAGTGAATTTCTGGCCTGTGATGAGTCTTTGCTAAATTCAGCTGAGGTGCAAAAAGAGTCAAATTTTTCTGTTTTAGGCTTTGCTAAAATAAATTCTGAGGACGAACTCACTCTAGAAGGAGAGGCTGCCCGATATAAGGGCCCAGATTGGTCTTACCATCTACGTCGCCCCCAGCTTAAAGCGGCAAAGAGTAAAAAATCCAAGCGGCTTTGAAAAGGAGCCGAGGCTTTTGCCTCTGGCAAAAAGCGGTGGTGGCCGAGTCAGGCGTGGCGGGCGGCAGGTTCAGAGTGCAAACACCTTTCCTCTGGGAAGGCAGCTAGGAAAAAAGCTGAGAGTTTGCCTCCTGTGACTGGCAGGGCTGGCTCACGTGGAGTTAACCAAAAAGAGCGAACGTTCTAGCCTATTTTTCAGAACAAAGACCCTTCCACATAGATTCCAGCCTGACTGAACTGACCCTGCGGCGAGAGGAGCCTCGTGGAAGCCAGCATTCACCGAGGACCCATCTGAAAGAGCTACTTCACTTGCATCTCTACTGAAGCCCCTCCGACAAGAGCACCAAGTTCCAGCAAGCCACTTCCAGACCAGAAAAACATTTTAAAGACTGTTTAAAATGCTTTGAGGACTGTTTAACCCTTGGAAGACTGTTTAAACTCCAGAGACTTTTGCTGCGTTGCTTGTTGGGTGTGGGAAATGGGAAATTACAGATGTTACCAATTGTTGTAATTGTTCATTACTCATCATGCGTTTTATTACGTTAATGTTTCAGAAGTGAGGCCATGCATTGTGCTGGCCTGGTCTTTTAACGTGCCACGTGTTTTGTTATTGCCATCATACTAGGAATCA
>NW_006408561.1:16069206-16093196 GCF_000296735.1 Chrysochloris asiatica | reverse complement strand
GCCTGGGATTCGAACCAGCGAAGTATGATGTAAAGTTACCTGAATGTCTGGAAAAGTACTGATGTTAGCTGTACCTTGCCTAAGTCCCTCCCAGCTTGGTGTGAAACTCCTTCCCTAAATAAAGCAGAGGCCCGGGCCTCCCCAGGTGTGCGTTACTGGTTGGAAGGCATGGAGTAAAGATAGCAGTGCATTACTGGTTGGAAGGCTTGCAGTAACGATTGCAGTGCATTACGGGTTGGAAGGCACGCAGTAAAGATTGCAGAGCAGTGAGTTGCTGCCTGCAGAGGCCATGATGCCTGTAGTCCCAAGCCTGCCCACCAGTAATGTATCCACCCTGGCTTTGGGGTGCCTCATTGTCTCCCTTAAAAAAAAAAACAAAAAAACACTTACTGTTTTGTAGTGAAATTATTACTGGGGTGTTAACCTCTCACTGGTCTCCATTTCTTATATCTTTATTTAACTATTGCTCTTGGGTATAGTGTGGAAATCTAATAAGTGGTGATTCTATGAATATGGTAGATTTTAAAGATAGAATTAAAAAAAATAAAGCAAAGCTCACTGACCCTCTAGCCAAAATAATTTCTCATATGTCTCAGAAAAGGTAGTAATCAAAAGACATGACAGAACCAAGACTCAATACATAAGAAAGTTTTGGTTATGTGAAATTTTTTTGTTTGTTTGTTTTTCCTTTTTAGTTGTGGGGAAGAATTCTCTATGCCTCAAACTTCCTCACCTGTAAAATAAAAAGACTAGAAGAGCTTTAAGACTCTTCCCATTCTAGATGTCTATGATTGCAGGTAAAAAAGACTCACTATTCCACGAGCATTGCTCCATTGTTTTGCTTTGTTATATAAAACAACATAGCTACTATATGTAGTAGTTACGAATCGGGCTGTGAACCTACCAGCTGCTCTGCAGGAGAAAGATGAGGCTTTCTGCTTCCGTAAAGATTTACAGCCTCAGAAACCCTGTACAGGGTCGCTATGGGTCAGAACTGACTCAATGGCACTTAACAACAACAAAAGCTACTATATAGTATCCCAGATTATGAATAGAGGCTGCACTTTCTAGGAATTGGGATTAGAATTATGTCTTAAATTTCATAATTGTGAAAATTTAAATTTATGTCTATAACTCTGAGAATAGTGCTTTTTCTTAACATTGTTGTTGTTGTTAAGAGCCATCAAGTCAACTCTGACTCATAGTGGCCCTGTGTAGGGTTTCCAAAGACTTTTTGTGTGTGCAACTATTTGGAACTTTTAAATTGAGTTCCATTAGATGTCTTAAATATAATATTCCTAAAGAAATTCCTCTGAAACTTTCCCCATTACCAACAGAAATTCCTCTATATGTGTAAGAATAGAGGAGGGAGTGGATACTTTATGTTAAATATCATATTTACTAAATAATACAGAGATCATTAGATAATAATACATGGATATAATCAGCATTGGAATCCACATATTTCAACTGCAGCATGACAACAAGCCAGTCTGTGATTCCCAAAACGAACTATGTTCATTCCAGTATGCTACTAAACATTCTCTCTTTGGAATTCTAAATTTATTAATATGATCCCCGTGGATTATTCAAAATATGGTATGCAAAAGCTACTGTAAAATGCCCAGATGCTAGTACAACTTTGGTCTTTTATTTTATCACACATATTTCTTTATAACTTTTCTAATAATCTATTTTAAAGAGATCGTGATTTTATATTGCCTTCAATGTTTAAAGAATGATGTACTGACTATCTCATGTTGATCAAACATACAAGCAAGGCACATTTAGTTTAAAAGGTTTTTCAACATTCTATTTTGTATTTCCAAAGCTTCATTTTGAAAAATACTGGCTCAAAGATCCCTGAGATACTATAAAGTCAAGGACTAGCTTAGAATTCTGTCAGGCAATTACTAGAAACATCAATTAAAAAATGCGTGATCAAGGTCTCATTTAGACTACATTCTCATCTCATTTTCATAAAAAATAATCTTTAGGACATTAGTTCTCCAAAATGATCCTCAAAGAAAGAATCCCCAATTAGGAATTCTTTGCATACTCTGTCTTCCTTTTGGAGAGTCACCATTAGCACTAATATGTTAGAGTTCTTGACAAGTATTTTAGTAAAGCACACTATTATTTTTGTTTAATCCATGCCGGGGTCTCACCTTGACATAGTTGTGTTGTTCACGAGTGGGAGATCCAGCAGCGATAGAGATAGCAAAAAAGACACAAAGGGAGAGACAAAGAGGCACTCCGAAACCAGAGTGAATGCTGGACTGGCATCAGGCAGGTCCTGTGTTGCAAACATCTCAGCCATGAAGGCCGTAATATCCTGCATAGTAAACATCTTAGCTAAACAGGCAGTATGGTTGCAATGCTGGACTGTGCCCCCTGCATGCTGTAATGCACGCCTTGCCAGTCATAATCCACCTGGATTTGTTCTGCGCCTTCCTTTTATTTAGGGGAGGTACTTTACACAAAGCTAGGAGGGGACTAAGACAAGATACAGCTGTCAATCTTATTTTTCCAGACATTCAGGCAACTTTACATCATACTTTGCAGGTTGGTTTCTCAAGCTTAATTAACATACCTTTTAGCACTTACCCTCAAATGGAGGGAGGAAAGGGAGGATCAAGAGGATTCTTATTGTGTCAGCTGCCCAGCCCAGGTTCTTCAGGAAAAGAGGCACCTGGGTGAATAGGCAGCACCTGGAAACACTTTAGGGAGGGCATTCCTATTGTCCTTGGAACAGACCAGGGAGCCACCCAATTTACCTTGAATGAATTCTCTGAGGGAAGAACTTTGCCTGTTTGGAATTTTACAGTCTTGACTTTTAGGTAAATATTACATTTATCTGTGTATTTCAAGGGCTTCATGTCTGCACTTAATAAAACATAACTGGATATTAAGATTAAAAATAATTTGTTATTAACTGCCAGGTGGCTAGATCTGTTACACTCGGGCCTATAGGGCCTCGAACCTCTGACCAAGCCTTCACGGTCTGCAACAAATCCAGAGTTTCTTAATTGTGTTGTTATTGACTATAAAACTCAATCCTCCCATATTCGTTTCTCCTTTACTTTGTTGTTGTTAAGTGCATCAGTCAGTTCTGACTCATAGCGGCACTAGGGTTTCCAAAGGAGCAATCACACTGACCTTGCGGTCCAGTGCTTATGTTACATCTGCCATACCAGGACTCCTTTACTAGATAATATTAATTTATATTCCAAAACTTCTCAGGATGTTAGGATCCGCTGTAGTAGAGCTGTGATACCGTGGCTGGAAGAAGAGTCCAGGGAGCACCTAGTTAAGAAGTTGTTGTTGTTGTTAAGTGCTGTCGAGTTGCTTCCGACTCATTGTGACTCTGTATATGGTTTCCAAGACATGGTTGGTAGGTTTGAACCACCAACCTTTCGGTTAGAAGTCTAGTGCTTCTCCTATAGTGTCACACCAGGACTCTGTATTTAAGAAGTTGTTGTTTAGTGCCACCAAGTCGGTTCCGACCCACAGTGACCCTGTCCTGGGTTTCTGAGGAATGACTGGTGAGTTTGAACTGCCGACCTTGCGGTTCAAGCAACTTTGCAGTCCAGCGAATTAACCCACAGAGCCACACCAGGACTCCGTATTTAAGAATTTTGTTGTTGTGAAGTGCCGTTGAGTTGGTTCCGACCCATAGCTACCCTGTATAGGGTTTCCAAGGAGCAACTGGAGAGCTTGAACTGCCAACCTTGCAGTTCAAATGGCTTTGCAGTCTGCTACATTAACCCACAGTGCCACACCAGGACTCCTAGAAGTACCAAATTTGGGGAATTCTTTAGAGAATTGAAAATAGAATTATAAGTTCAATTACTGTTTCATAGAACACAAAGCGTTTGATGATTGTTTCATTTTCCAGTAAGTTCAGAAACATGATGAAGCGGACAAACTACAATTGTGATATGCTTTGGTCTTATGAAAAATGACTTGCTTTTCTAGTCACATGATCACCAACACAAGTATGCTACAGCTGTTTAAATGTGAAAAATGTCTTTGCTGCAGCAATATCTAGCAAATAGAAAGAAATTTATAGAAAGCATATTTCAAATTACCAAGTATTTAAAGAGTATGAAAGATTTCAGAAATGCAGACAATGCTATTCAAGTAGATCAACAAAAGCGCCTGAGGATACTACATGTTATTCAATTGGCATTGCCATGTTCTCCCTATCTTCAAAGTGGTAATCTTATTTTGTTTTGAGATCCCACTAAAGAAGCAATGTAGTTGTAAGGCTTGATAAAATTACTTGCCTGGTAATAAAACCGTATTTTTAACAAATTTTAAAACTCTCTTGTATAACCATGAAATGCTTTATTTATTTATTTATTTATTTTTTTAAGCTCAAAAGGTAGGCAGTACTGGATGTGGAAAAGGAAGCGAGAGCTGTCATCACAGGGGCCCAATCTCTTCTCTTTCTCTCCTCCTCCTTCCACTACCTAAATCTCCATGTGCTATGGGGTTACATCAACGGATTTCAAAGTGGATTTCCTTTTCACGTTGTGAAAAAAAAAAATTTCTGTAAATGTGAAGTGATGATTCATGACGCTTACAAAGAAGCTTCATTTCCTGTCACAACATTAGGATTAAAACCGGCTATGTGGATTTTCGGGCCATTGTTTCGTTCTGCTGTGCATGGGATCGCTATGAGTCGGTTCTGACTCGATGGCACCTGACAACAACAACAACAACAACATGTGGATTTTGTAAGGTTAGCTAGAATACATTTGATGTATCAAAATGTGTTAATGTAGGAGAATTAAATGTGACACAATATACATAAGAAAGGATTAATATACCTATAAAAGGATTGATAAACTCTAAAATTGATTGTAAAGTTAATAATGTTCAAAAGCATTGGTCCTGTTGGCTAATATGATGTACCAAACCTCAAGCTAGACGGTAGGGAACACATTTGTCTTGCTCATCACCATTGCTTTCACGTCTAGAACATTGTCTAGTGTTGCGTTGCTTTTATTGTTGTATACCATCGATTAGATTCTGATGCATAGAGACCTTATAGGATAGAGTAGAACCGCTGCATACGGTTTTCAAGGCTATGATAAGCAATGGACTGTGAGCCACGAAGTCGGTAGTTTGAGCCCACGAACCATTCCATGAAAAGGTGAGGCTTTCTGTTCCTGCAAAGATTTATTCTAGGAAATTTATACAGGATTATGAGTCAAAACTGACTAGACGACACTTAACAATAACAACAATCTAAGAGAGCAGATCACCAGGATTTTTCTCCCACAGAGCTGCTGGTAGGTTGAAACCCCAAACCTTGCAGTTAGCAGCTGAGCGCTAGAGTCATCATATCACCAGGGGTCCTATCTCGTGTGGTTGTTGTTGTTGGTTGTATACCACGTTGTAGTTATTGTTGTTATGTGCCGTGGAGTTGGTTCCAACTCATAGCCACCCTGTACAGGGTTTCCGAGGCTGTAAATCTTTACGGGAGCAGAAAGCCTCATCTTTCTCCCGCGGAACAGCTGGTAGTTTCGAACTGCTGACCTTGCGGCCTGTAGCCCGATTCGTAACCACTAAGGAGCTCTGGTAGCGTAGTGGTTACGAATCGGGCTGCAAACCTTAAGGTCAGCGGTTCGAAACTACCAGCTGCTCCGCGGGAGAAAGATGAGGCTTTCTACTCCCGTAAAGATTTACACCCTCGGAAACCCTGTACAGGGTCGCTATGGGTCGGAACCGACTCGACGGCACTGAACAACAACAACAACAAAGTTCCATATAGAGTTTCCAAGGCTGTATATCTTCATGGGAGCAGAAAGTCTCATCTTTCTCTGACCTTGTGGGTAGCAGCCCAGCTATTAGTCCACTAAACTGCCAGGGCTACATCCTATCTAGTGTAGCACTTAATAAACATTTTTGAATGCTTTAGTAAATTCAGGATAGAGTTAAAGGGTAGAAAATAGCTTTTTGTTGTTGTTGTTAGGTGCTGTTGAGTTGGTTCTGACTCATAGCGACCCTATCTATGCATAACAGAATGGGACACCGCCTGGTCATGCACCATCTTCACAATTATTCCATTTGAGGCCATTGTTGCAGCCATGGTGTCAATCCATCTTGTTGAGGCTCTTCCTCTTTTTCACTGACTCTCCACTTTACTTGTCCTTCCTGACAACATGTTCAAAGATGAAATCTCATTATTCTCACTTCTTTGGAGCAATCTGGCTGTACTTCTTTCAAGACAGATTTGTTTTTTTCTTCTGGCAGTCCATGGTATTACCAATACTCCTCGCCAACACCATCATTCAAATTGCTTTTGAGACAAGCTAAAAAGTGACACAAATGAAACCATTTAAAAAAATCAATAAATGATTCATATGACAAAAGGACAATTTACATATTTAATTCAGTCACAAATTTTAAGATTTTTCAAACACATGTTAAATGCTTTCACAAATTTACCTAAATCTTACATATGAAATTTTATTCAGAAGCCAATTTACATTTCAAGAGAACAATATTGTCAACACTTAAATTCTTCACATGAATCTTTTTGTCCGTTGAATTATTGAACTTTTTTCTTGAAGGCTGAGCAATAAAATTATATTTCATAGATTCTCATATTCTTTTTTATGTAGAGTCATTGATATAAAGAATTCTACACATTTTTAAGACAGTAAGAAAAAGGAAAACCAATATCTAAAAATGGTATCATAAATTATTTGAATTAGTATGCTTAGAAATTACATCTATTTGCAAATGAACATTAACATGAGGAATGATTAAATGGTGGTTTATTTAATGGGACATAAAATTTAGAGACGTAAGAGTATGCCAACATTCCAAAAACTATAAAAAGAAGTGCCGATCACTTTTAGATATACTTTCTAGGCTTTGGATTTTTGTGTGTGTGTTTATTTAGAAAACCTAAATTACAAACAGGAAAAGTGGAAGAGTTTTCACTTGATTAGCTAAAAGGGACAAAACTTTGGAATCACTTTGAAATAAATCTATTTAAAAAACTCAGCTACTTTGATTTTTTTTTCTATTATAGTACCATGAAAAGCTATTTCCAGTGAATTGCATACATAACTCCTAGAGTGTAGACAGTTGCTATTATTTGTTCACTTCATCAAAATGTTCTTTTGAATTCTTGCTACATCTGTATTACCAAGTCCTGGAGAAAGCAAGGTGAAAGAGGCCTTGGAGAAGCCAAACCTTCTTTACTATTTCTAACAAAGGAAATGCCATTCTTGCCACTAGCTCTTGGAATAATTTCCAAGTTCTCTAAAAATAATTTAACCTGTGTCAAATAGTTGTCTCATCTGGAAAATTCAATAAATGAATGTAGAAGTTAGAAAAAGTAGGAGAAAGTTAGGTGTTACACTGAAATAGTACATTCCAGGCATGTTGAATTGAAACTCCAAATCAGCCAGCACACTTCTCCACATCTGCTCACTTTAAACTTGAGCTGTATTCTTGCAGGAAAACGTAATAATCCTCCCTCTGATCTTGTATTTCAAATGAAAGAGCCTGAAACATCACAGCACAGGCACCTTTGTAAAGAGGTTAAGTATTATGAGTGGATGAATTTCCATTGAGGATCAGCAATTCTACATTCAAAGGGCAGATTATACAGGGAGGAAAAGTAGGAGGAGTAAAATAAATTATTTCTACCCAATGACAGTGATTCTAATTTCACACTGACTTTTAGATTAAAAAGGACACACATAGTCAATCATGCCCCAGTTTAACCGATGCTTGAATTCTGTTAAAATTGGCACAATTTATTTCTAGCAGCCAAATCACATCTCACAGTACCTGAAAAGTTGTTTATATGTGTTGAAACTGCTACAAAGTCAAGGCTAAATGCATGTTTTATTTATTTGTTCAAATGTAAGCATACAGTGTTTAAATTTGAATCATTTTTGAAGCGGCAGTTATTAGAAAATGAATTTTAAATTCAATTCCATAAATTTGTAAGGAAATTCTATTTTATCATTCTCTTGCCATTGAATTATTTAAGAATAACATTTACTCACTGTAAGCTGATTTCAGGCAAAAATGTCACTGCCTATTATGACTTTCAGATACCTGCTAGGGTTTTCGAAAATAGGACTAGGAAACTTTGCAGGAGGGATTACTTGCAACAGGGATTACTCTGCATTGTCCTTAAACTTAAAAAAAAAAAAATTAAAATATTTTATTGTGTTTCTGGTGAAAGTTTACACAGAAAGTTAGGCTTCCATTTAACAATTTTTACACAATTTGTTAAGTGACACTGGTTACATTTTTCCGTGTATCAAATTGTTCATTATTTTTATTCTGGATGTTCCATTTTTAGTAATCTAGGTTCCCTGACTTTTTGCCTTCTCATCTTTGCTTTTGAGTGAATGTTTACTGCTTGGTTTCATGTAAATGATATAATAAAGGAGCACATTATTCACAGATGATATTGTTTGTTTTATGAGTCAATATGTTATTTAGCTAAGAGAGGACTTAATGGAACAGTTTTGGTTCAAAATTTGAAGAGTATTTCAGGGCAATCATCTTGGGGAGTTCTCAAAGGTCCAGTAAGTGTGAACTTTTTAAGAATTTGAGTTCTGTTCCACATATTGCTCCCATTCTATCTGGATCCATCTATTGTGCTCCTGATCAAAACAGTCAGTAGTGGTAGCTGAGCATGTCCATTAACTCTTTCAATGTAACACCTAAATCAAGATTTTTCATGGTCACTAAGAGTACAGTGGAAAAGTGAGAAGATATAAGACAATTTATACCATATATTTTTTAAAAAGGTAGACGCTATTGTGATTCACATTGATTCCTATCGTCTAGTATGAGGATGAAGGGAAAACAGTTTGTCTAAAGTATCCTGTGATATTGCAATACAAGTTCATGCTATGACTTTTCTTTTCCACTATTTTATAACTTGTACTAGAGTTTGAGGTGAAAGGGAAGATGAAAGGAGATGCTATATAGAATATCTGCCATTTGCTCAGCATTGTGTTTGACATTTTACATGTGTATAATTAAGTGCTACATAAGAAAACAAGAATAATAGATAAAGAAATCCCTTCCTTTCTTTAACTACCTACTCCATTGAGAACTTCTGTGTTAGTAAGGAAGAGCAATGCGATTTCTTGCTCTTTATCCTGTTTTCACTTTAGTCAAGGAAACAGTCCAAGATAATATGTTGATTTTATTTATCCTCAGGTCAGGGGGTGATAATTGAGAGAACCTTGAAAATCATTGAAAAATAATAAGGAAAGTGGATACATAATCACAAGAAAGCATGGTTTTCAACAACTGTTAAGCAGTAGAATATTCATTGCTAATAAAAAATAGTTTAAGTCATTTATATGTAAAATATGATATGAATTTCAAACACTATAAATAGGGGCCAAAAAAGGCTGAATGGATTATGGCTCTTCTAAGATTTAACTGAAAAGAATAATAAATGTATAAATAATTTCTCAGAAAGTATCAAATTAAGTACTTTATATAATTTAATGACACTAGGCACCCTGATAGGACAGTGGTTAAACTGCTTGACTGCTAACTGAAAGTTTGGTGATTCTAAGTTGCCTGTTCATCTGCAGAAGAAAGATGTGAGAGTCTGCTTTCAGAAATATTTACAACCCTGGAAAATGAGGCAGTTTTACTCTACCCTTGTTGCTTTTAACTACCATCAAGTTGGTTCTGACTAATAGCAACCCTGTATAGGGTTTTTGAGGAGTGACTGGTAGGTTTGAACTGCCGGCCTTGCTGTCCAAACCGACCTCGCGGTCCACTGCTTATCCTACAGCGCCACACCAGGACTCTGTCCTATATGATAATAATTATTTGAAATAAACTTAGTGGCAATAGGCTTGAGTAATATTGTTAAATTTGGTATGGGTGCCCATTCTAAGTATCATTACGCCTTCGTTAAATGAGTTATGTGCTAAGATATAGGAAAATAAATGTTAAGATCAGAAACCATAAAGACTTGGCAACACCAAATATTTTTCATGAAATTTTTAGTCATCTTGTCTTAGTTATCTTGTGTTGCTATAACAGAAATATTGAAAATGGATGGTTTTAACAAATATAAATGTATCCTTTTGTTTAGGAGGTTAGAAGTCTGAATTCAGGGAACCAACTCTAGGGGAAGGCATTCTGACTCTGTTGGCTCACGGTTTAGGAGGAATGTCCTTGTCTCCCTCCAACATCTGTGTGTCCAGCATTCCTTGGAGATCTCCATTCATCTCGGCATCAATCTTTCCCTGGATTTAGGAGGTCCTCGCACAGGGACCCTGCAATCCCAGCTCTTTTTTCTTGGTGGTAGTCTGGTCCCTTCTCCTGCTTTTTGACTATCTTGTGTTAAGATAAAAAGTGATGCAGGCCATTATGTAAAGAAATTCCCCTGAGTAACTGTAGTGATTTAAGTAAGGGTGATACTTCCCTCCCTAGTTCTATCATATTAATCACAGGCAGAGGTTATAACTTACAATACATCACTAATCACACAATACGGTAAATACTGGGAATCCATGGCTTAGCCAACTTGACACCTATTTTGAGGACACAATTTGGTGTATAATACATACCTATGCTTTAAAAGTAGCTGTAGACTTTATGTATAAATGAAATATCTACTCAGATATCTCCAGTATTCTCGACTTTGATTCCAGTAAAGCATGAATAATATGAGTAACCATGCTTTCAGTTAAGAAAATGATTGTTTTCTACTGTGAATTAGTCTAAAGTTTTAAATGCTTGCAAACTAAGGAGCCCTGGTGGTGAAGTGTCTAAGGACAACAGCCACTTCATGAGAGAAAGATGTGACAGTGTGACTTGAGAGCAAAAATAAAATTATATTATTGTCTGTATTTTCTTGTGTTTACCACAGACCTTAGCCATGCTTACACATGGCTCTGAACTGACCTGAATGATGAGCAATTTCGGTTGGGATGAACAGGTTGTGAATCAGGTGGGGTAGTCATGTGTTCCAGAATAGGTGATGCACTTTCCTTGATTATTCTGCCTACTCTTTAACCTGTCTGATGGTTGTCTAGTCATCACAAAGCATATTGATGGCTCATTGTGAATGTGCACTTTATATTTTTTACCCTGATCTTTCTGTGACTGAAGTCTTAATAATCTCCCCCACAAAAGTCATGTTTGAAATACAATACATAGACAATGTGAAACAGAGTTAGCTGTGAGGCAGGATACAAAGAAAAAAAATAGATGAATTTCTAAAGAAGATCCAGCTACTTAATGGCCACTGAGGATTCAGTGAATAGGTGTGAATATTTCATTGCAGTCCAATCTGAATTGAAAAACAGTTCTTACTTCCAAGTTTAAATACCGCCTGTGCATATTAAAAAAAAAAAAAAAAGGTTTCATTTATTAGTCTAAATGTTACTATGGTTAGTCTTGAAAAAACACTCTCTTATTTTTGGGTACGCTCCTCAGCAAAAGGAAGTTGGGAAGGGTAAGTCAGAGAATGGAACGTGTGCTTGGACGCCATAAAGTTGAGTCGTCCTATTTTTCACCTCCCAACAGGCGAGGCTGGACTGAAGACTGTTGCATAAGTGCATTTCTTTGCCAAAGTTAAGATGAAGAACCATGGTGAACCTCCACACAAGTTCTATTCAACTGAAAAGCTATACATATTTGGATACTGAAGATCCTCCAAAGCATTTTCCTCACAGGTTGGACCCATTTTCCTTGAGGGGCAAATGCAGCTTCCATCAAGAGGACTGCAGTGGGCTTCGTGGACACATTGGCACTTCAGAGCACAATTAGGTCCATACTGCCCTGACCTGCATTCTGTGAGGGAAAAAAACAACACAATTCAAATATGCTTTTCAATCATGTTGTCTTTTTACTATTATTTCTTTGTATTCAACAAGATAATAAGAGCCTTATTTAAAAACAATTTTTTTTTTTTTTTTGGGTCTGGTTATCTTGTCCTCTGGTAAAATGCTACATAATGCAAATAACTTTAATGGGAAATAGGAGGTGGGGAAGTGTCAAGGAAGTTAGTGATAATATTGAAAATAGTAGACAGGATAGCAAATTATATTTTTGAAGTGCCTCCTCAGAATTATATTATTCAAAAATAGAGTTTATAAGAGTAGCATTGGGAGGAACACAGGAAAAATGGATTTGTTGCCTCATTGAGGTCACAAAAAGGCAACACTCATCCAGAATGTACGATACATGAGATTTGTCTTTACGTTGAAAGTATGATTATTTGTGCTTATGTTGTTGAAAATGAAATGGCTTTAAATTCAATCGTTAAATATGTCAAAGGGGTAAGGATCCACTTTGTCTGTAGAAGCCTGCTGTGGAAAACGGATACGACTATTTCTAAGTTGAATTTCGTAGTGCTTGCCACTGGTAGAAAAATGAAAGGGGGTGGCCACACAGTATTAGCTTTACCAAAATTACTAAACATAAACTGAAAGGGGCCTTCAAACATTACACCCTAGTGTGGGTGTTTAGTCTTAGTCTAATACTCAGCAGAGATTATAAAGAATTAACAGGTTCTGTTTCTGAAGGATTGTGAGGATTAGGAGAAAGGCCAACCCACAGAAGCAAAATATAGGTTCATATTTCCTAGTCAGTCAGCCAGGACTGGTAAGTAACTCAATTTACCAACGTTTAGGGATCTGAAAACCTTAACTTTGCCATCATAACTGTTGTCTGCTTTTGCACAGTTCACAAAGTGGGTTTCTAATACATTATCCCATTTCTAACAATCGCTTGTGAGGTGGGTAGGCAGTGAGGTAGGTTCTAAAGACTTTGGTATATAGTTCATAGGGCCTACTCAAGGTGAGTGGCGCAAACCCTGAGAAGGATTTTTGACTTCTCAGCTGTGTTCTTTCTGTCCTGATGGTACTGTGGGTTAGGTGTTAGGCTGCTAAATGCAAGATCAGCAATTCAACTCCACCAGCTGCTCCTCAGGAGAAAGATGAGGCTGTCTGCTCCTGTAAAGATATAATCTTGGAAACCCTATATAGGGTTGTTAGGAAGTTGGGGTTTTTTTTTTTTAGTGGGGGGAATGTTGGTTATAAGGTATTACACTTATCTAGAGGTAAGTCCAAATAAGGAAATAGAGAGCTGGAAGGTGAAGTTTGACAATTTTCATATAAACATAAAGATAGAAGCAATAAAACGAATTGTGTCTATAGTCAAAATTTTGTTTAAAATATCCTTATTGTCTCACAAAACCTGTCTTTCTGGGTCGGAGATTGATTATCCTCTAAATGCTCCACAAGTAGTTGGGTTCTTATTTTTTTACTAACTTGGATCATGAAGGTAGGCACTCTTGGTTAATTAACCAGTTAATTAAGTTTGATTTCAAACAGCAGGTAAATGGAAACTTATAAATTAATTTTGCAAGTAGTTCTGTTTTCTGGGGTTCAACATTAACAAACAGTAATTTTCATCCTCTGCAAATAAAGGAACTGCAGGTAACTAAAAGGAGCTTTGGCAGCAATTTAAATGTTGCTCTGCTATGAATATTTTCTTTAAACCACATCAATTTAGGGGAAGATTTAAAAAAAACACCAAAACCTGTGTCATTCCAAATTCAGTCCAACACACTCACCTCTGTCTAGTGTGTGGGTGGATTCCTTAGTTTGGTGGTATGTTTTCTTGTTTAAAAAGGAGTTATGAGTGAGGATCTCTCTTCAACATTATAGAATCTGATTTTAATTTATAAAAATACCACATTTTCATGTTAATAATGATGTGTATTTAAGACATCTGTTTGAATGTCTGCAAATGTTAATTTACCAAGGGATGGATAATCCAATAAAAAGCTGTTACATTCTTTTATGAATTAACATTATGGCTATTTAATAGGTCCTTTACAAGAGTTCAAATTAAAAGGAGGTCTTTTATCTTTATGATGCCGACATAGACACAGCTGCTCACAGTTAATATCACAGATGAACTGTGCCTAATTGAAAATAAAACTGCAAATAAAAAAAACCTTGCAGTACACAGCTGCATAGGCTGCAGGTATTCCAAAGAGGGGTCTTGGGTTGCTCATAAGGAATGGTTATTGAAACGCCTATGATCTACTGTCCTGTGGCAATTTACTTGTGGGTGGTGAAACAGACTATGTGATACAGGAATTAAGGCCGTAGAGTAGAATGTGGCCCTTTAGTTTTTATCCACTCTCATGAATTATAGGCTAGTTTTAAGCCACTTCCTTGTGTTGTCCAATAGAAATTTTTGCAATAATGGAAATGGAAATACTGTTCTATACAATGTGGTAGCCACTGGCCCATATCTGACCACTGAGCACTTTGAAATGCAATATGTGTGACTGAGAAGTTGAATGTAAGCAACTTACCTTACAATAAACAAATTTTAAATTAACAGCAACATGTGGTTAGTGGCTACCCTGTTATGTTGTGCTTTGTTGTTAGGTGCATCTAGTCAGTTCCATACTCATAGCAACCCTACATTCACAGCAGATAGAAACACTGCCTGGTCCTCTGCCACCCGCACAATTGTTGCTATGGTTGAGCCCATTGCTGCTGCCACTGTGTCAATCCATCTCCTTGGAGTTCTTCCTCTTTTTTGCTGACCCTCCACTTACCAAAGGAGCCCTTGAAGCACAGTAGTTAGGCGTTGGATGGCTAACTGAAAAATCAGCAGTTTAAATCTATCAGCCATTCCCCAAAAGAAAGATGAGGTTTTCTACTACAGTAAAGATTTACAGACTTGGAAACACCATACAGGATCTCTATGAGTCAGAACTGACTCAATGGCACACCACCACCACCACCACCACTACTTTACCAAGCATGAAGACTTCTCCAGGAACTGTTCACTCCTAATAATAAGGCTAAAGTATAAGAGACAATCTTGCCATCCTGGTGTCTGAGGAGATTTGTGGCTGCTGTACTGCATCCAACACAGATTTGTATGTTTTTCTGGTAGTCCATGGTACTTTTAATATTCTCCTCCAACACCATGATTCAAATGAATTGATTCTTCTATGGTCTTCCTTATTAATTGTCACAAGAATATGAAGCGATTGAAAATACCATGGATTGAGTCAGGTGGACCTCAGACTTGAATTCTTTAGAGAGGTCTTGTGCAACAGATTTGTCTAATGCAATATGTTGTTTGAGCTGCTTCCATGAGTTTTGATTGTGGATTCAAGAAAAATGAAGTCTTTGACAACTTTAATCTTTTCTCCATATATCATTTTTATGGGCCCAGTTGTGAGGATATTTGTTTATATTGAGCAGTAATCCATACTGAAGGCTATAGTCTTGATCTTCATCAGTAAGTACTGTAAGTCCTCTTTGTTGTACCATCTATGTATCACTGGTTGCTAATAAGTCTGCTTCCAATCCTGATGACATGCTCTTCTTCAGATAATCAAATATCTCAGATTATTTGCTGAGCATACAGATTGAATAAGTGTGGTGAAAGGAAATAACACTGACACAGAGTTTTTGTGATTTTAAAACATTCAATATTCCCTTGTTCTGTTCTAACAACTGCCCCTTGGTGTATGTACAGGTTGCTTATGAGCACAATGAAGTGTTCTGGAACACCTATTCTTCACAATGTTATCCATAGCTTCTCATGATCCACACAGCCGAAAGCCACTGCATAGTCTGTAAATATTTTTCTGACATTCTCTACTCCCAGTCAAGAGCCATCTGTCATCAGCAATGATGTCATTTCTAGCCTCCTCTGAACTTGGCTTGAATTTCTGTGAGTACCTTGTCAATGTACTTTGCAATAGGTTTTGAATGTTCTTAAGCAAAAATTTTGATTGCATGTGACATTAATGATAATGGTCGATAATTTCTGCATTCTGTTGCATCACTTCTCTTTGGAATAGGCACAGATATAGATGTCTTCCAATCAGCTGTCCAGGTAGCTGTCTTCCAGATTTTTTGGCATATATGAGTGAGCTCCTCCTTTGTGTCATCAGTTTTTTGAAAGATTTCAATTGATATTCCATCAATTTCTGATTCTTTTTTAAAGTTTTTATTGTGAACTGAGTGATAGTTTACATGGGAGAACATCGGCTTTGCATGATAGTTTCATTGCAATGATTACAATCTCCTCCATGCACCATCATTCAACAGTATTTGCTTCCATTCCCTCTTTTTTTTGGTGGGGAGGGGATGTACACAAAAACACTCAGGAATATAGAATCTTTTAAACAATCAAAGGGCCCATTCTGCAAGCCTGCCTCCTGGCCACCAGCACCCAGTCCCTCTCTTTCCATGAGTCCAGAGTCCTCAGCTGCTCCCTCTCTCCAAATCCTCATCTCTGCCTCCATCTCTGGTGTCGTTTCTCTGGATAAGGTCCCACATTCCACTTGTGCTCTTCTCCCTTGATGGTCCTAGGGTCCTCTGTTTCTGGACTGTAAGATTAACTACCCCTCCATTTTTTGTTACAACACTTCTACCGTTACAATTGTGACAGTCGCAATTAGTCATGGTAACAATTACTATTGAATCATAAAAATCTTATCCCCCATCTATTTTCACCAGATCCATCTATACAAGATGAAAACTATTCAGTGGAGACTCTACCTTCCCCCACACACTCTTAACCTAAACTCCCTCTTTGCCCTTTCAGTGTACTGTCCATTTCTGATATTTTATTATTAATCAATTGGACCTCTTTTAGCAGGTTTTGAATTGTTTCCAATGCTGTATTCATCTTGTTTGATTGCTACAGTAGCACTTTCCTGATTTCTTCCTTATTTTCTTCCATTCCTTTTCAGAGCATTTGAATTTGTTTTCATGTTATTCTTCTGAATTCCTTCTCAGGCATATCCAAATCCTGCTCTTCTACTGGAAAGTCTGTGTCTGCTCATTTGTCTTAGTTGCTCTTCTGTGTTTTTGGACATGTGTTGAGATCTTTTGTTGTGTTTTCTTGGACATTTTCTGTAGTTATGTGGGTTTTTAACACTTAATTGGACGTATGTTGCTGTGTTGTTAAGTTTACTGAGTGTCTCCTGGTGGATATGATCTGGAGATAGGCTTCTCTTTTCACATGTAATGCCTAGCAGCTGGTATTAGCTTTTGTCCAGATGGTGTGTTACAGGGTATGCTTGTAGCTTGGCTATATGAGCACAATTGCTGTCTTTTCTTGGGTAAGGTAGGGAGAGAAAGCTCCCACCCCTAGGAAAAGAGTGAGACCAAAAGGACCAAAGACAGAAACAATATAAAAGCAGAGACAAAAACCACCAATCAAAAACAAAAATAAAATCGTAGTCGACCGTCCAGTAGCCTTTGCTGTGTAGGCAGGGATAAAGGTCCTGCCCAGGTCAACTTTAGGGCTGGGTCCCAGAGTCAGACGTCATAAGAAGCAGCCTGCAGGACTTCTCTCTGTTCTGTGAGAAAACTGTGGGCGTAATGCTGGACCTTTTTGGGGGTGTGCTCCCGCTTGCCTGATGGCATCCGGGCTGGGCAGTGAGGGTGCGATCCAGGTGAAGAGGAAATATACGTGAAAATGAAAAGTGAAAGATGAAAAATTAATCACACCTCTCCCTCCAGATGTAGCTCCGCAGCTTCTAGCTGGGCCACAGCCTAGGCCCTGCCCTGTGATCTCAGTCCAGGCCATCCTGATCAATTCAGAAATCGCTGTATTTTGCTTCCACAGTCAGATGTCTATACAGATGGGCATGGGAAACGGATGCCCGGAGACTTAAACAAGATTTAAAATTATGGCGCTGTTCCGTGAAAGCTCCTTCTCTGCTTTTTCAGCACTTCTGCAGAGGAGTTTTTCCTATCTCTCAGCTCCACACTTAACAGTGACCCTAAAGTCCCTGTTGAACACATATAAGCCAGTCACTTCATGCTTTTATCGCCCCCTCATTTTAGGTAGCCAATGTCTAAGTTGCCCATCCTATCTACCCTGTGTATAGAGGGGATAGGATTGATACTTGATGTGAAGATTCCTTCCCTCTCCAATGGTATTTTGAGCTATTACATCCATAAGTATAGTTCAAGTTCATCAAATTGTAGCAATTTACACTTGTTTCCTTTATCAATTTTTTTTTTTTTTAATCTTCCTCTATTGAGGCTAGGTCAAATGGGTACTTTCCGCAAATTTGGACATTCTTGTGCATCTCCACTCACTTCCTATTAGCTGGATGCTTCATTCTCAGCTCTAGCCCTCCGTGGCTATGTCCTTGTCCATGGGCTCAGGTGTCCCCAGGTCTCACCACACTTGAGTCCAACCAGCCCTTCTTCTTCTCTCTCTCTTATCCAGGTGAACGGGAGTCTATGGAACATGGTTGAACTCAGCCCATTTCTTCATTGCTGCCTTTCCCCCGCTTCCACTCACCAGTAGACAAATGTGGTCACCAGCAAGCTTACATGCCTGTTCATGTGTTCCCTTTGAGTTTCAGTCTTGGAGGAGCTTCAGTTCTGCAGGGACTTCATTGCTTACCTTGATGGCTCCCTGGCAAACAACTTGTCTGTTCTTGTAGTAGCCTCATTTTAGGTAGCCAATGTTTTCGATTTTTCCTGCTGATATTTCTTTGAAGATGTATCTTCTGTTGCTCTAGCTGTTCCAGGTTGGTCTGCTTGTCCTTTCTAGTGGGACTGTCCTACCTTAGAAGGGTCTGGATGGGGCCCAGTAAACTGCCCAGCTACAAGTTCCCAAAGGATTCCTAGTCAATGTTCATAATACTTTGGCTACATTCTAAAAGTCTATAAGGAGGGAAGAAGAAAAAGTTCAAAAGAAGAGTCTTTGATGAGTCCCTGGAGGTTCCTTATTTTGGATTATGTAAATCTTGCACCAATAGCATTGTTTATGAATAATTATAATACAAGTCTGAAACCAGACTGCCTGGCTTCAAATCTTTATTCTACTATTTATTATCTTCCTCAGCGCCCTCATATTTTAAATCAGAATACAAATTAGTTACAACCTCATAGGTGGAAAGGATTAAATAAATACTTGTGAAGTGTTGAGGATGGTTTCTGGTATTCAAAACCAGTAGTTTTTATTGCTATGGTTTAGAGACTAGCCAAGCAGGGTGGGGACCTGGGATTAATTGTGCTGGGTGAATAGCAATCTCATAGCCTGGAAGACAGTTGTGGCTTTCTTAGTATCTTGGGAGCACTAATTACAGAATCATAAGTTACTAGTGCTGGAAATGTTCTTAGAAATACCTATTCCTGACTTCACTTTTTGTTGTTATTTGTAGATGAAGAAAACAAATTCTGAGATAAAACATTCCACCTTGGGCCATCATGATTGGTGGCAGAGTTAGTCCTTTCGCGGTATTGTGAATTACACAAACCCTTTTTCTTTAGTAAGCACCAACCAGAGCTGAAAGCATGTGCTTAGTTAACAACAGACTCAATCCACATTCTTCTTAAGACAATTCCTTAAGAATTGATATTTTACTTTTTAACAATTCTTTGCATTGTTGGAAAGGAAAGTAATGCATACATTTGTCTCTGCATTCCCAAAGAACAGCTAAGAGTTCTTAATAATATTGCTTGGACATCACATGATTTGCCTTAATTCTAATACTTCCTGAATCATCTCTGTGATGAGGATGTTTAATGTGTCTCTGGGAGGTACTTGCCAAGTACGCTTTGTCAACTTGGTAGGTTTCGGGTACCTGTGATGCAACTGCAAACCCTGATTAATCATGGTGCCAAGCAGTGTTGGGCAATGTTCTTTAGTAAATAGTGTGCCTACTATGAAAATGCCTACAGATCTCCACAAAACCAATTGGTCAGGTGCTTTGACTCATACCAGCATCACATCTGGTTCCAGTTCTCCCAGGGGGGCAGTGACATTTTCCAGTTACTGGGTGGCAGGAACTTGATCCTTCACAGTCACAAAGTTGATGGCAGTTGTCTCCAAATAGTCCAAGTGGACAATCTACCAAGAAAAAAAGAGATGCTGAAAATCATCCCTGTGGTCTTACACTGACATACCAAAACTGAGACTAAAGATGAGATTTCCTCAAAACTGACTAACGCCAACTAGCAAAGTGACCTGATTACATTCTGATGATAAGAGACAGAAACATTTTGTAATTATCTGAAATAAATTCTATTTTATATTGGATTTGATGCTCAGGTCTAATAATTAATTTACTTCAATTTTTCAAATGAAATTGATTTATTTCACCATTGTTTTATTGAAATCTGTCAGACGCTATAAACTTTTTGAAGACAGGAATTTAAGGAAGAAGCCCAAATATACTAGCTAATTGGACACAGAATTCCAACATCCATGCATTTAAAAACACTCTGGCCATACCTTTTTCACACTGGCTGCCATGGAAACCTGCTGGGCAAATGCACTGTCCACTCGCTGTATCACAACCGGCTTCATTTTTGCATTGGCAGATATGAGCACAGTTCAAACCATAAAATCCAGGAGGGCATGCTAGAAAGTGGAAATGTCAAAATGCTACTTTGACTTCAAAAAAATTTAAAACAAAATTAAACTCTACCTAGGTTATTTGTCTCCTAGAACAAAATACATTGGTGAGAGCAGAGAATTGAAAATCAAGAAAAAGAAAAAAACTTAAATGGAAAAACATATTAACAATAGTTTAGTCATGTTGTTACATGCCTTCAAGTTGGTTCCTATTCATAGTGAATCTATATAAGGGTTTCTGAAGAGCAGCTGCTCAATTTGAACCGTTGACCTTGCAGTTCAAACAGATCTTGCAGTCCAGTGCATTATCCCACAGTGCCACATCAAGACTTCCAGTTCAGACATATGGATAAGTAAATATATTGCTGTTGTTTTAAGTGTCATCGAGTTAGCTCTTACTCATAGCAGCCTTTTATAGGGTTCTGAGGAGGGGCTGATGGGCTTGAACAGCCAACCTTGAGCTTAACAGTTCAGTGCTTATTCCACAGCACTACACCATGACTCCAGTAAATATAGAGATGGATTCTCAATAACTGGTCTAGAAAAACTCACAATAAAATTAAAAATATCTTTAAGTACCAAATAGATAAGGCTTATTTTTTATGATATGCCAATAGTAAGCTACAGACATCACCAAAACTTTCCAATATCCTAAGCAATGTCTTCAGACCAGGTCCAGGCTGAATTTAGTGAGAATGATTTATGAAATTGTTTAAATAAATCAGAGAGTATCGATGACACATGATTAGTATTTGATATCCTGGATGACAGACATGGAAGAGTTGAAGGGAAGGAAAAAATAAGAGAAGAAGGAAGAAGGACAAAAGACAGAAAGTTTAAGAGGCAATGAGGTTTTAAAGTCAGCAAATTACATCCTTGAAATTTTCCATAGATGGTATAGCACTGTCTCTCAGAAAGTTCATTATAACTTGATTTTCTTTCAGGATTGAAGAAGACCAATATTTCTTTGGCTGAACAGTAATTGGTTTTTGTTTAGGGACCTTGTAGCTCAAGCATATACATCTCACTGAATGCTAGAATGGTTATCTGCAGGCAACTATGCTCATTTTGAGAAAGGTACACTGGAGTGAGTCTGATTGCAGGCAAAGAGTGTCTATTTCCTCTAGAATTCTCTCTAGGTTTATGTTTTTGCCCACCAATGGGGGTAGAAAAGGTGTGATGTTTTCTCATCTTTCAATTAGCTTCTCTCTCTCTTTTTCTAACATATATATAGCGGGGGCGGGGGGGCAGGTGGGGAGAGGTTGCCTTTGCTTGATGTGTGACATATCTCCAGTGTATATGAAGTAGCTCACTGCAGAGTTATAATTAGAAAAAACCATATGAGGGAGTCAAAAATAAAAAAGTGAGGTGAAGAAGATGAGTAATGAATCCTTTAATGCAATATACACATACTTCTGTTTACCACTCTAATTGTATCTATTAAAAATGAGGAATAAATATCAGTTACTGGTGTACTGGTCTAGAAAGGCTCACAATAAAATTTAAAATATCTTTATGCATCAAATAGATTAGGCTTTTTTTTAAATGATATGCCAAAAGTAAGCCACAGACTTCACCAAAACTTTCCAATATCCTAAGCAATGTTCATTTGTTCTTATGCAATCCATGGTTATTGAGACTATATTTGAAAGGCATACCTTTCTTTAGTTTCTATTTCATTATACTTAATACTGAGCTCTGAAAGGTGGCCATGCCTGAATTTTCCATTTCTCTGAATAATAATAACTTTTGCCTGACAGCTTGTCGTACTGTGGTGGCTTGTTGGTTGCTGTGATTCTGAAAGCTATGTCACAGGTATTTTAAATACCAGCAGGGTCACTCATAGTGGACAGGTTCAGATGAGCTTCCAGAGAAGACAGGCTAAGAAGAAGGAGTGACGAACTACTCCCGAACATTTAGTCACTGAAAACCTTATGAATAGCAGAGAAACACTATCAGATATAGTGCCGGAAAATGAGCCCCTCAGGTTGGAAGGCACTCAAAATGCGACTGGGGAAGAGCTGCCTCTTCAAAGTAAAGCTGACCATGGTGATGCGAATGGAGTAAAGTCTGTGGGAGTAAAGCCCATGGGACCTTCATTTGCTGATGGGGCACAACTCAAAATGAAAAGAAACAGCTGTAAACATCCATTTACAAAGTATGAATCTGGGAAAACTGGAAGTTGTCAAAAATGAAATGGCATGCATAAACATCAATATCTTAGGCATTAGTGAGCTGAAATGGATGGATTTGGCCATTTTGAATTGACAAATACATGGTTTACTATGCCAGGAATGACAAATTGAAGAGGAATGGTGTTGCATTCATCATCAAAAACATATCCAGATCAGTCATGAGGTACAATGCTGTCTGTGATAGGATAATATCCATGGGTCCTGGTGTGGCACTGTGGGTTAATGTGCCAGACTGCAAAGCCATTTGAACTGCAAGGTTAGCAGTTCAACCTCACCAGCTGCTCCTTGGAAACTATATACAGGGTGATATGTGTTTGAACTGACTTCACGCACTTAACAACAACAACAAAGGGAAGACCAGTTAATACCACTATTATTCAAATTTATACACCAACCACTAAAGCCAGTGAGGATGAAATAGAAGAATTCTACCAACTTCTTCCAACTGAAATTTATCAAACATGCAATCAAGATGTATTGATCATTACTGGCGACTGGAATGCAAAGGTTGGGAGCAAAGTAGTTGGAAAATATGGCCTTGGTGATAGAAATGATGCTGGAGAATGCATGATAAAAATCTGCAAAATCAATGATTTGTTCATTTCAAATACCTTCCTTAGATAGCATAAGATATGGCTATACACATGGATCTCATCAGATGGAATACATAGAAATCAAATTGACTACATCTGCAGGAAAAGAATATGGAAAAGCTCCATATCATCAGTCAAAACAAGGCCAGGGGCAGACTGTGGAACAGCGCATCAATTGCTCATATGCAAATTCAAACTGAAGCTGAAGAAAATGAAAACAAGTTCATGAGAGCCAAAATATGACCTTGAATAAATCCCACATGAATTTAGATAGCATTTGAAGAACAGATTTGATATATTAAACACTAAAGACCGAAGACCAGAAGAATTGTGGGATGACATCAAGAACATCATACATGAAGAAAGAAAAAATCATTAAGAAGGAAAAAGTCAAAATGAATGTCAGAAGAAACACTGAAACTGGCTCTCCAGTGTAGAGATGCTACAGCATATGGTAGAAATGAGGAGGTCCACGAACTGAACAGAAAATTTCAAAGATCAGCTCGAGAAGATAAAGACAAATATTAAAACAAAATGTGCAAAGATCTGGAATCAGAATACCAAAAAGGAAGAACATGTTCAGTATTTCTCAAGCTGGGAGAACTGAAGAAAAAATTCAAGCCTTGACTTTCATTATTGAAAGATTCTCTGGGCAAATTATTTAATGACGCAGAGAGCATCAAGAGAAGATGGAAGGAATACACAGAGTCACTGTACCAAAAGGAAATGGTAAATGTTCAAACATTTCAAGAGGTAGCATATAAACAAGAGCCAATGATACTGAAGAAAGAAATCCAAGGTGCAT
>NW_006408561.1:16065657-16067806 GCF_000296735.1 Chrysochloris asiatica | reverse complement strand
TTCTGCTGTGCATAAGGTCACTATGAATCGGCACCAACTCGATGGCACCTAACAACAACCACTTCTGAGTTCCCTGGCTTGCATATTTAGAACTACCTTTGATTGCTCCATCTTCTCCTCCATGTCCAAACCAACCATTAAATACTGTCAGCCTTTTTTCTAAAACATTATTCCATTCATTCATTTGTATTGTCATCCCAGTTCAGATCTTTAATCCTAGACTACTACAATACTTGCCTACGTGGACTTCACTTATGCTTTTTTCCTAATAATATTATACATACTTTACAGATTTATCTCCCTAATAATTGTTATATCTGTCTACTCAAAACCTTCCTTGGTTTCCCACTGTGTGTAGGATAAACTTTTTGCCCTGAATAGTATTTCCCCTTTTCTTGCATCTCTTTTTTTCAATTTTGAAAACCAATCAATCAATCAATCAATCAAACTAACAAACAAATAAAAATATAACATGTTTGTTTCTGTGCTCCCTGATTTGGCAATCTCAAAGTGGTTGGCAAGTGTTCTAATCTCAGCTCAGTAATATTTATTCTTGTAAAGTGTGTTTTCCAGAGTGTAAAATCAGGTTAAAACAAATAAGAACAAGCATAAACTTTATGTATATCATTTCACAGACTTTCAAAAAGTGTCCAGTCTAAATAAGTAATATTCATTAAGCTCAGCCCAGTGCTAAATGTTTTATATGAATTTTCTTACTTAATCCTCATAATAACTTTTCAAGGTAGTGTGGGGTAAAGTATTACTTTATTCAAATAAGTTGGTTATAGTTATGCAGCTCTGGGCAGTAACCTCTAAACTCGTGGTCATAGGGTATTTGTTCTCCAGAACATACCCAATGTACTATGTTAATGGAGTGACTTTTGTTTGGGACTGGCTATGCTAGAAAGACCTAGCATATGATAATAGATTGACCTCTGATTTTTTTAAATTAAAAAAGATCCGCAGTTGACTCCTTGGGATGTGTTCTTCTTTTGACTACTTCAAATGGTCAAAAAACATGCAACGGTTTTGGGGTGTTATTTGTTAAGTGCTGTCAAGTCCAGTTCTGACTCATAGTGACCCTGTATAGTGTTGCAGAGATGAAGCTGGATAGTTGACTCTCTTTATTCACAGCTATATTCTGTAAACTTGCTGTGAACATTGAATTCAAGAATTCTGAGTCATTGTTCCTAAGGAAAATACAGGGTTATGTTCCTGTGAAATGTTACCATAGCATTTTGATAAACTGATAAATACATAACCTGGTTTTGTGTGTGTTTCTAATTAAAGACAAGTTATTTAATATACATTTCTTACAACTAATTAAGTATGACATTACTTTATAATACAATACTATCCAAGAAGGGTTTTACATTTTTCTGATCATGGGTAACTTGACTGCAAATTGCGTTTGATCTTTAACCTCATAACAATTGCATCCACTATGGTTTTTTGTTTTGTTTTGTTTTTTAGTAAGTATTCAGATCATGATTCCACAAATATAGCCACTTAAAAAAATCTTTTCAATAACTTTATTGTATAATATAGATGTTAGTTGAGTAGTTTCTAGAGTGGCCCCAATATGTAGATTGGTAAATTTCTTCTTCCTTTTTCTGCAAGTCAGTGTGCACTATAAGTAATGCCTAGACAAAACATATGCAACACATGCATTTTCTCCATAAGGTATCACAGCCTTCTTGTCCTTAAGTATACTAGATGGCACTTTAGTGAGGGCATTTTTAAACCAGAAAAATCACAAAAAAATAACAGGAAAAAATGTGGCATTAAACAGACACTGAAAAGTACATGTGTACAGAATGGGGGCTGAAACAAGATGCCTTATTGGACCTCAGCTAGAAATGTGCATCTTCAGTGACTCAAAGTCTTTGTTGTCTTGTGCAAGTCTGAAAAGATGCCATTGGTATTGATTTTGGAGTTGAAAATACATTTTAGAAACTAGGCAAATTTGTACATATGGAATCCATGAATAATAATGATCAGCTCTATTGTTTTATGGTAGTTAACAACTTCTAGGATAAACTAAAGGTAGAAAATGATTGTTGTAATATTCATTAAATTTTAACAGTTTATTCAATTTAATGTGAATTCATAATTCATAATGTTTTATGATTAAAAACAGGTATAGTGT
>NW_006408561.1:16063687-16065227 GCF_000296735.1 Chrysochloris asiatica | reverse complement strand
AATCAACAAAACACAAATATAAGACATTTCAAATATGTTTGAAAGTCCCACAAAATGAAAAATATTATAGAAAATCATAATTTACTAATCCACCCCCCCTTAAATTTTACCAGAAAACATCAACAGACCAATTACAAAAGAAAGAAAAATACAGTAAAAGAGCCCCTGCATTAAAACGCAGAACGAAACAGTATGAGGTCCAGGTATCACAGAAGAATTCCATCAACTTTTATAGATCAGATAATCACCCACTACTTAAACTATTCCAGAGAATGGACAAAGATGAAAAACTTCAACTTCATTATATCGAGTATAACATCAATTTTTAAATCTAACAAAAATTGCATAAAAGTACAGATCAATCTCCTCATAAATATTGATGTAAAAATCATTAAAAGTATGTCAGTACACAGAATCCTTTAGCACACTTATAAAATAATAACTAGTGATGAAACAGCATCTATTCTAAAAATAAATAAATAAAAAGTGAATATTAGAAAATTCATTAATAGAATTCATAATATTTATCAAGGTCCAGAGAAGACTCATAACCTCTACAGATGAAAAGACAATTGAAATTATAAAGATCATGTAGCAGAGCTATCTGAATTCTACTAACTTCTCCAGGGGAAAATGAATCCAGATCTACATCAACAGTTCAAGACTGATTCCTATAAGGCAGATGTCAGAGATGTGCCTCTGCCCCTCAAACTTTAGACCTATTCTGACACCAACTGTCATTCCCATGGCATTCCCTATTCCTCTGGTAGGTTCAGTAATTTGTTGCAATGACTATACAGAACTCAGAGACAATACTCATGATTATGGGATTTATTAGAAAACAACAGGTTATAATTAAGCATCAGAAATGACTCAAGATACAATTCTTTGATTAGGACAGCCTCTTCTCAGCAGTACCAAAAAGCACAATATTCTATGGCTATTTGCCTTTCGGTCTGTGGACTCTGAGTAGTTAATTTGGCATGATTGAGCAAATGTTGCAAAACTTTGCCAATATGTGCCCAGAACCCCTCGACTCCTTCAGTAAGTCTTGAACCAAAAGCACTTAACTGTAACTCAGTGGGCTGGCACATTTAGTTTTCACCATGTGGCCCATGCACCAGGTCCACAGGTGATTAGCTTTATTGCTCTGTTGGTCTAGAAGCCATCTTCTGCCAGTTTCCTGCTGCTGTCCTTGTTCTGCCACTGCTTTCTGCAGTCTCTCACCATCTCAGCATGGTGTTACAGCTCTATTTCTGTTTCCTGTGTCAAAGAAATTCAGCATAGGGATCCCAGGTCCAAAGGACATGCTCTACTTATGGCTCTTGGTTCTTATGGTAGTGAGATCCTTCTTTTTTGCCTCTGGGATGGCTCATTTTAAGCCTAGTGGGATGACAAAACTGACTGCTCTCCTTGTTAGGGTTCCATACACCTTGTTTACATGGCTTCATTCCCACAAGAGTGTCATACATAATATTTATAGTAAGGTATCTGATCCTCTTAGTGGGCCACAAGCACCTCACATTTGCATAGTCCTAAC
>NW_006408561.1:16060629-16061289 GCF_000296735.1 Chrysochloris asiatica | reverse complement strand
AGTGAGTTGCTGCCTGCAGAGGCCACGATGCCTGTAGTCCCAAGCCTGCCCACCAGTGATGTATCTACCCTGGCTTTGGGGTGCCTCATTGTCTCCCTTCTGTTTGTCTGTATATTCCTTTGCTATCCCTATCGCCGCTGGATCTCCCCTCCTGGTGAACAAAACACTCGTGAACAACACAACTATGTCGAGGTCAGACCCCGGCACATCACTGACTGCTAGTATCACAAAAAGAGTGGAAATCAGAATGTACTTTTTGATGGAAGAAAACACCACCCTAGTGTGTTGCCAAAATACCAAGACTGAATCTGATCCAGGCTGTATGTATCCCGAAAATGTAGATGTTTAAGGACCATGTGATTGCATGGGGCAACAAATCTTTCTCTCTAGATATACCTAATGAAATTAATGGAAAGAATAAGATAATGACTGAGATTTGCTCCAAAACAAATTAGGGGAGGAGCAGAATTGGCCAAGTTGGGTTTCAACATGCAGAGATCTGATAGGATAGAGTAGAATTGCCCCATAGTTTATAATTATTGAGGCAGTGTGATGAGTATATTGTAAGTCTTAGTATAATAACTATATACAAAATTATATAATTAATATAATTATAGTCTCTATTTCATGTACATGCTTTAAAATACCATTGAAACCCCT
>NW_006408561.1:16046403-16059251 GCF_000296735.1 Chrysochloris asiatica | reverse complement strand
AGTCGGTTCCGACTCATAGCGACCCTGTACAGGGTTTCCAAGACTGTAAATCTTTACGGGAGCAGAAAGCCTCATCTTTCTCCCGCGGAACAGCTGGTAGTTTCCAGCTGCTGACCCTCAGGTTAGCAGCCAGTTTCGTAACCACTATGCTACCAGAGCTCCTTGCACTACTCCTGGAAAAAGGAGCTCTGGTAGCGTAGTGGTTATGAATTGGGCTGCTAACCTCAGGGACGGTAGTTCGAAACTACCAACGGTTCCGCGGGAGAAAGATGAGGCGTTCTGCTCCCGTAAAGATTTAAGCCTCGGAAACCCTGTGCAGGGTCACTATGAATCAGAACCGACTCCACGGTACTTAACAACAAGTGCATGATTAATGTTTTTCCTGATGAACTGAGACTTGAAGACGACTGCTTGCAGACATCTCTTCACTCTAGGAAGCAGGACACGCTCAAGTGAACTGGCTCTTCGCAGT
Source organism: Chrysochloris asiatica (assembly GCF_000296735.1). NCBI lineage: Eukaryota > Metazoa > Chordata > Mammalia > Afrosoricida > Chrysochloridae > Chrysochloris > Chrysochloris asiatica. Next base: position 16,058,779 of record NW_006408561.1, on the reverse strand, counting down.
CCTACAACCTTCACTGTACCTTCCACGGTCCTCGGTGGTGTTTGAAGTGCTTCACTCTCTTACCCAGAAATTCAAGACTCCAGAGTTTCCGTGTCTATAAAGTCTGACTTAAAAGTTGGCTGGAAAGCAAGTGGGTTTTAGGTCTCAGTGCCTCTTTCACATTGCTACTATTTCAATTACTTAAAAGGACTTAAGAGGTTTTCTGTTATATTCCAGGAATATAAACATTATTTACATGACATTATTTTATTACAAATGCAGTCATGTTTTCAAACAACAGTGTCTTCTTCAGTCTCTACTATGCTTTATGGAACAATGGCAGTATATTCTAAAATGGATTTTTATTGAGCAAAAGAAAATAGTAGTCAATGTACCTTCTTCACAAGTAGTTCCTGTCCATCCAAGGCTGCAGGTACAGTTTCCATTCACAGAATTGCAAAGGCCACCATTTTTACAGGTACAGTTTAGCTCACAATTTGGGCCATATCTTGTCTGGGGACATGCTGCAATAAAAATAATAATTATTATTATAATTATGTATATATCAAATTGAAGAAATATTCCACATAGGCAGACAACTTTCTCTCCTGCAGATAAGGTAGCCATATCTGCAGAGCTATGATGGAATGTCAAAATAAAGCGATTATATAGGTGCTCCCTGTGATAGTTAAGGTTTTGTGTGAACTTGACTGGGCCAGGTTTCTCAATGGGTTAGCAGCTGGTATACAGTTATCCCCATGATAAGAGCTGCTGTAATGTAATTAGTGTTAGGATGAGGTCTGCTATGAGCAGCCCATCAATTGAAAGAAAGTTTCCTCAGGGATATAGCCTGCTTTCAATATATTAGACACTCAGGCAAAGCTGTTTGCTTTCTGTTTGGTCTGGCTCTTGCATCTAGCTTGTCTTCTGACCTCCAGTTCTTTGGATTTGAGCCACTGTCCTACACTAATATCTTCTGATCCTAGGAGTCATCAGCAGCCTGCCTTCTTACCTGCCGGACCTGCCAGACTGCCTGCCTACCTGTCTGATGGACCTGTCCACCATCTGACCTGCCCATTTTAGTTCATCTGACCCGAACATCGAACTTTCCCACCTCTACAGCTGGGTGAGCCATTTCCTTGATATAAACTTCTCTTTATATATACATCTATGAGTTTCACTGTTTTTGCTTCTTTAGAGAACCCAGCTTAAGACATACCCCTAAGGTAATAAGGAAATTACTGTCTTTCATTCATGTTTTCATCCATTCCATGAATATTTCTTGCCCTCAGACCACATGCCCAGCACACGTTTGGATCTGGAGATATCCTAGTGTAGACGCAGCCTTAGGAATATTTAAGTATTTAAACTCATAATTAATACTTCAGACATGTTATCAGGAGGGACCAGTCCCTGGAGAAGAACATCATACTTGTTAAAATAGAGGGCCAGTAAGAAAGAGGGAGACCCCTGCACCCACCCACCAACGAGCTTGATTAGCACAGTGGCAACAGCAAGGGGCTCAAGCTTAACAATTGTGAGGTGACTCAGGACCAGGTAGTGTTCCTTTCTGTTGTGCACAGGGTCGCTGTGAGTCAAAACTGTCTTGACAGTATCTAACAACAACAATTAAAAAGAAGAAAGATGTGTTGTTTGACTGGAAAGCACTACCAAGAGGAACTAGGACAACAGAGATTGAAGCTTACTAAATGTAAGGAAAATCATTGTCAGGGATAAAAATAAATGAATGATGGGAACTTGGACAAAAGAGAGAATAAAGCCCCTTGAAGATGAGAGGAATGGCAACGCATAGTCAGTTGGCTTTGCCAAGAAGAAACGAACTCAGTATTGCCACATAATATGATTTGTCCAAGAAAAATTCAAAGTCTACATTTTATATGAAATTGTCCAATGTTTGAAAGTTGACTACCAATTAACTTTGCTTCACAATACTGTGGAAGCCATGGCCATGCCAGGAAAATCGAATATATGTGTGGCTGGATTTAGTAAGGGACCTGCCATTTATGACTTCTTGTTCATATTATTGTTACCTAATGATTCTTTCTACATCAATTGTCTCTTTTGATATTCACTTATGCTCCTATGAAAGCACCCTGGTGGTTCAGTTGCTGCATTGCCCAGCTTTTAACAGAAAGGCTGGGCATTTGAACCCATCAGTTGCTCTGCAGGAGACAGATGCAGCATTCTGTTTTCTGTAAAGATTTGCAGCCTTGGAAGGAAGTACTATGGGACAGTTCTACTCTGTCCTACAGATCCAATGTGAGTCAGAATCAACTCAACAGTATTGAGTTTGATTTGGGGCAAATTTGGTTAATAATATAATATTACAGTTGGGAAAACTGAAGCTTAGAGATTTGCATCTTGCTCAGGTTTACAAGTGAGTAAGGTAAAAAATCAGGATTCAATTTTAGAACTTTTGGCTTCAAATCAACTGGTTTTTATTGTTCATCTAGCAGGAGAGACATTACTCATTATCCACTGCCTCAAGTTGATCCCAACTAATAGACACCCTATAGGATGGAGTAGAACTACACAGCCTTTCTAAGGCTGCAATCTTTACGGACGCAGACTGCCGCAGCAGGGTTGGGGGTGGGGGTGGGAGTGGTGGAGTTGAACTTCAGACCTTTTAACTAATAACAAAATAGTTAATAACTGTGTCACCTCAGCTTCTTTAGAGAGACGTTGTTGTTGTTGTTAACTGTTGTTGTTAACAAGTCAATTTCAACAATAGTGACCCTCTATAGGATTTCCAAGGAGTCCTGGTGTGGTGCTGTGGGTTAATGTGCCGGACTGCAAAGCTGATTGAACTGCAAGGTCCGTGGTTCAAGCTCACCAGCTGCTCCTTGGAAACCCTATACAGGGTTGCTATGGGTCAGAACTGATTCGATGGCGTGTAACAACAACATAGGATTTCAAAAGGAGCTCTGGTAGTGTAGTGGTTATGAATCGGGCTGCAAACCTTAAGGTCAGCAGTTCAAAACTACTAGCTGTTCCGTGGGAGAAAGATGAGGCTTTCTGTTCCTGTAAAGATTTACAGCTTTGGAAACCCTGTACAGGGTGGCTGTGAGTCGGAACCGACTCCACGGCACACCACCACCACCACCACCATAGGATTTCCAAAGAGCAGCTGGTGAGTTTGAACTTCCAACCTTGTGGTTCAAACCAACTTTGTGGACTAGTGCTTCATTCCACAGTGACACTTAGTTAATACAAAGCAGAAGAGGTACTTGAATTACATCAGCATGACATTTTCTTTCCTGCTTCCATGTGATAGAATAGCTGCACTTAACTTTAGAACCAAGTGAAAGAACAGTTTTGACTTTGTTTTGTTTTTAAAATAGTTAATGACTGAGTCATAATCACATGAGTAGACTATTTTGGATTAACTGTCAAGTATTTCTTTTTTTTTTCTTTTTACCTCTAAAGCAAATTAAGCAGAATTAGTGACATCAAATCCATACGAAAATAAACGTTTCATCCTAAAATGATCCCATCCTTATTAGCCAGTAAGCCAGATCATCTTCCAATCTGAATGTTGTAGTGCATTGACACTGACTGATGAATCCTTAAAAACACAGGACTCCAGTGTAATGGTTACAAATCGGGCTGCTAACCTCAAGGCCAGCAGTTCAAAACTACCAGCAGTTCCACAGGAGAAGGATGAGACTTTCTGCTCCTGTAAAGATTTAGAGCCTCGGCAAACCTAGGCAGGGTCGTTATGAGTCAGAACCAACTTCTTGGCATACCACCACCACTACCACCACCACTACCATTTCACACTAAGATTTAGAATATTATATTTAATTGGAAAGCTGAAGATGATTTAGCAGTTCTTGTGATGCACTTGTTAAGCACACCACTGCTAACCAAAAGGTCAGAGGTCTGACACATCAGCTGTTTGGCCCTGTAAGGTTACTATGAGTGGGATTTGCAAGGGGTTTTAGCTTTTGGTTTGGTGTCTGCTACATGCTGAGTTGTATAATCTTAAAATCTATGCTAGACTTCTAATCCCTACATCTACAGATGTAATATTGTTTGGTGGTTGTTATTATGTTCCTTCTATTTGGTTCTGACTCAGAGCGACCCTATGAGCAGCAGAACAAAACATTGACTGGTCGTGTGCCAGCACAAAATTGTTTCGTTTGAGCCTATTGTGACTGCCACTATGTTAATTAATCTTTTGGGGCATCTTCCTCCCTTTTACTGACCCTGCGTTTTACCAAGCATGATGTCTTTCTTCAGGGATTGGTTCAAAGAACGAGAGAGGAATTCTTACCATACTTGTTTTTAAGGAGCATTTTAGTTGTACTTCCTCTAAAAAAATATTTGTTTGCTCTTCTGACTGTCTTTTGTACTTTGAATATTCTTTGGCAATACCATAATTTAAAGGCATCAGTTCTTCTATGGGTACTATAGCGGTGCTGTAGGATAAGTACTAGATGGGTAATCACAAGGTAGGAAATTCACATCCACCAGCAGCTCTTGGAAACCCTATACAAAGTTGGTATGATTTATACAATTGCACACAACCATGACAACAACAATAATTCTTCATTGCACAATTTCCACATGCATCTGAGATGAATGAACTACCTACCATGACTTGAGTCAGATGCACCTTAGTCCTCAAAGTGACATCTTTGCTCTTTTAAAACTTTGAAGAGGTCTTTTGCAGCAAATTTGCCCAGTGCAATACAGCTTTTAATTTCTTGACTGCTGCTTTGGTGACTGTTAATTATGGGTCCCAGCAAAATAAAGTGTTTGAAAATGTCAATCTTATCTCTGTTTATCATGATGTTGTTCTTTGGTTCATTTGTGAGATTCTCATTTCCTTTACAGTGAGGTGCAATTCATACTGAAGGTTGTAGTCTTTGATCTTCATCAGTAAGTATTTCAAGTCCTCTTGGATTTCAACAAGTAAGGTTGTATCATTCACATATTACAAGTCACTAATGAGACTTCTTTCAATCCTCTTACTTAACGTACAGATTGAGTAATGATGGTGGAAGGATACAATCCTAGCACAGATGTTTTCTGATTTTAAAACATTCAATATTTCCATTTTCTGTTTGAACAATGACCTCTTGGTTTATATACAGGACTCTTATGTGCACAATGAAGTGTTCTGGAATACCCACTCTTAGAAATGTTATCCATAGTTTACAACATCCAGAGAGTTGAATGCCATTGCATAGTAAATAAAACACAATAAACTTCCTTCTAGTATTAACTACTTTCAGCCAAGATCCATCTGACATCAGCAATGCTATGTCTTATTCCATGTCCTCTTCTGAATCCAGTATGAGTTTCTGGTAGTTACCTGTTGATAAGCTACTGCATGCAACCATTTACAAATTATTTTCAGCAAAATTTTACTTGCATGTGATATTAATGATATTTTGATGATTGACACATTTCGTTGGGTCACCTTTCTTTGAAATGGGCACAAATATGTTTCATTTTCAATCAGTTGGCCAGGTAGCTGTCTTTCAAATTTCTTGGCATAGAATAGTAAACAAATCCAGTGCTGCATCAGTTTGTTGAAACATTTCACTTGGTACTCAGTCGATTCCTTTTTTTTCCACCAATGCCTTCAGTACAGGTTGTACGTCTTCCTTCAGTACCATCCGTTCTTGATCACATGCTACCTCTTGAAAGGGTCAAATCAGTTCTTTTTAGTACAGTGACTCTGTGTTCCTTTCATCTTCTTCTGATGTTTTTTGTGTCATTCAATATTTTGTCCAAGAATTCTTCAATATTGCAATCCGAATCTTGAATTTTTTCTTCTTCTATGTTTTCAGATTGAGAAATGCTGAGTGTGTTCTTTCCTCTTGGTAGTAAATGATAAAATAGACTAATGCATACATATATTTCATGCATTCATGACATACTAAACTTGTAAGTCCTTTCGTTTTATTTCCAGGCTATTTGGTGTGTCTGCAAGTTTTTTTCATATTGTTTCAAATCTCCAATATGTTTATTGAAAAAAAATCTTCATATACATGGACCAGTGCAATTCAAACACTTGTTCAAGAGTCAGCTATACCTTTCAATCATGTAAAACTTTTATAAGCTTTTTTTTTTTTTTGGCATATGTGTATGGAGCTGTATGTGTATGCTTTGGCATAAACAAATTGAAATCTTCTACTGATGATTTGTCTTTGTATGTTCTGATTGCTGCTTTATGAATTTCGATGCTGTGTTGTTTGGTTCATACATATGCATTACACTTATATCTTTATTGTCATGTTTTATTAAACTTATATTATTAAAAGTGCCCTTCTCCATTCCATTAGATGTTTCTTACCATGAAGTTAATATTGTTTGATTTGGAGATCATGACTACTGTTTTATATTTGCTCACATATGCTCAGTAAGTTAGTATCCATTCATTTATCTTCATTATATTTCAAAATTTCTTTTTAGAATCTTTCCTTTAAATTTTTTTTTATGCCTTCTTTCTTTCTTTTTAATATTTTATTGTGAATTATGTGATAGTTTACATGGGAGAGCATTAGCTTCACATTGATCTCATCACATATCGTTTCCTTACCATGGTTACAATCCCCTCCATGTATCATCAACCAACCAAAGGGTATACCTTACAAGCCTGCTCCCTGGTCATCAGCACACAACCCCTTTCCCTCTCTGGGTCTAAAGTCCCCAGCCGCTCCATCTCTCCAGGTCATCATCTCTGCCTCCACCTCTGGTGTCACTGCTTCTCTGGGCAGGGTCCTGCTCTCCGCTCTTTTCCCTTGATGATCCTAGGGACCTCCGCTCCTAAACTGCAAAGTTAATCACTCCCTTCCTTGCTACAAAACATCTACCTTTACGTTTCCAACCCTCACAATCAGTCCTGATAACAATTATTCATTATTGTATCACAAGAGATCTATCTGCATCTCCTTTCATTAGCCCTGCCTAGACAATTTGGATACTACTCAGTGGAGATTATACCTTCCTCCACGCCGTCTGGAACTAGGCTCCCTCTTGAAACTTGTAAGCCAGTCACTTCTTGCCTTTGTAGCCCCACTCCACCATTTTGGGTAGCCAATGTCCAAGTTGCCCATCCCTGTATACTCTGTGTATGGAGGGGGTGGGAATGATCCTTGCTGTAAAGATTTTTTCCCTTTTTTGAGCTACCGCATCCATAGGTGTAGGTCAAGTTCATCAAATTATATCAGATTACTCTTTTTTTTTCCTTCTTTCTTTTTCTAGTTGAGCTCTGATCATCCAGTCATTGAAGCCAGGTCAAGTGGGTATTATTTGCAAGGGTGGGTGTTCATGTACATATGCCCTCTCTTCTTATCAGCTGGATGCTACACTCTCCACTTTAGTCTTCTGTGGCTATGTGGCTGACTCTGGCCCAAGAGTCCCCAGGTTTTGCCACACTGCTGGCCAACCAGGTCTCTACCCAGGTTCATAGGAGTCTATTGAATGTTGTAGGGCTTAGCTCGCAGCTTCATTGCTGTTTTTACCTCATTTCTCCTAATCGGTGATGAACATGGTCACCAATCAGAGTGTGTATTCCCATTGAGTCTTAGTCTTGGAAGGGGATTTGCTCTGAGGGGACCCGACCACTTGCCTTGATGTCTCCTGGACAAGCAACTTGCTTTTTCTTGTAGTAATCAGTCTGTCTGCCTTTATTGTTTTGTATTTTTCCTGTCAGTCTTTCTTTCAAAAATTCTCTTCTGTTCTTCTAGTACTCCAGGCTGGTATGCTTGTCCTTTCAAGTGGAAATTTACCACCTCTGAAGATTCTGGATGCTGTTAGGGATTCCACCTATGGTCCTATGTAATGCAGAGGCTCCGCAGGAAGCCTCCTTCACTGGACACATTTTAGCCCCATTTTAGGTATTCCAATCAGTTATAGGCAGATTTCCTTTTAAATTTGAGTCTCTTTCAGTTGTGCCTTTTGCACATATTGAATCACAAGGCATGATGAAGTATGCTTTATGATTCAATATGAGTCTTTTTTCATGGGTGAGTTAATCCTCCTAATAGTTATGACCATAACATTTGTTTGATCTGAGCATTGCCATATTACTTTATAATTTGTTTTATTGCTTTTGTTGTTGTTATTGTTTTTGCCTCATACTCTGTAGCCTATAATGCCTTTCATTTTACCTAATATTTGTGGGGAAAGAATTGTAATCTGCTTTTAATCTTCTAGCAGATTACTTTTATATATTTAAATTTTTTTAAAATTTAATTTTGAATTAAACATAGATTCATAAAAAGTTGCATAGATAGTTCAGAGAGGTTCTTTGTACCTTTCCTCAAGTGGCTATAACTTGCATAAGTATATTATAATACCAAAGCTAGGAAATTGAGATTGTTGCCATGTGTGCACTTATGCATTTTTATCACATATGTGCATTAGTATAACCACCGATGCTTTCAAGATATAAAATTATTGCATCACCAAAAAGATCTCTGTCATGCTAACACATTATGGTCACAATCAGCCATCACAACCCCCTATCACATCTTCTAATGCTTATACAACACTAATCTGTTTTCCACTTCAATAATTTTGTCACTTTGAGAATTTTATACAAATCAATAATAAAGACTTGAGCATTTGAAGTTGGCTATTTTCCTCCACTCAACATAATATCCTTGGGATTCATACAGGCTGTTACATATATGATTGATTAATTAATTTTTATTGCTAATTAGCATTCCATCCTGTGGATATACCATAGTTTGTTAACCATTCACCTGTTGTAGGCCAATTTGTTGTTTCCAATTTTTGGTTATTAAAATTACCTTGCTGTGAAAATTTAATTCATGCACAGGATTTGGGGGTGTAAATTTTTATTTCTCTTGGAAATAAGAATGTGTATTGTTGTTGTTAGGGGCCATTGAGTCAATTCTGACTCTGAACAACCTTGTGCACAACAGGATGAAATACTGCAGGGTCCTTACAATTGTTATGTTTGAGTCCACAGCAGCTGCCACTATGCCAATCCATTTCATTGCAAGTCTTCCTTTCCTTCATTTGATTTTACCTGACTACAATTCTGCCCCTAAATTTTCAATTTCATCATTTGTCTTTATATATTTAAATATACTAATTTAATTTTCCTGTTTAAACAGTATATTTTGACACAGATCTGCTGCTCACCCCAACACACACACACACACGTTTGATGAGAAATGAGTATATTTATATTTCTCCACCTTCTCTTTCCTTCTAGCTTATATCTTTTAAAAGTTACGTTAAAGTCTCAATATTACCATAGTCCATTGTTTTTATATATAGTATTTATCTCCTAATTAGTAGCCAGAATTCCCATAACAATCTTATACTTTGTCATAATTAAAATGGATTTAATGGCTACGAGTCAGGCTGCTAACCTCAAGTTCAGCAGTTCGAAACTACCAGTTGTTCCGTGAGAGAAAGATGAGGCTTTCTGCTCCTGTAAAGATTTACAGCCTCAGAAACCTTATACAGGTTCTCTATTGGTTAGAACTGACTCCATGGCACACCACTCAATGGTAGTGGACTGTGTTAATAGTTTTTTATAATAGATTATCCATTATTTCTTGCTTTCTCAAATGTATGTCTCTATAGCGCCTTCAAAGTATTTTGTGGTAAGTTTATTCCCAACAACCTTTTATGTTTAAAACTGATTGTTCATCATCATGATATATTTGAGTAACAGTTTAACTGTATATAAAATACTTGGGTCACATTTTTTCCCCAAGAACTTAATAGGCACTGATTACCTCTATTGTGGCAATGAATATTGCTACAAGGTTTGAAGTCATACCGATTACTTTTAAGTGACTTCATTTTTTTCCTGATATGCCCAAATGATTGTTTCTTAACTAAAGAAATTAATAAATTCACTAGTTTGTGTTTCACTATTGATCAGATGTAACTAATATACCCATTGATAATGCAATGCATTTTCTCATTTATTAAGAATCAGATGTTCTTTTATTTCAGAGGGGAAAAATCTTGAATATCTTCCATCAGTATATTTTTCTCTACATTCTTTTCCATTTAATCTTTTTTCTTAACTCTATTCTCCACATCCCTAGCAGTGCTATCAGCAGATTTTGTTATCTGATTACCTGCTTGCAATATGTGCTTCCTTTGCATCATGTAAAGTTTAATTTTCATTTCAACTTCTTGTCTGAGGTTAATTTTTCATTTCTTCTACTTGGCATTTCATTTCTTTGATAAACCCTGTATGTCTGCATTGCTTGCACATTTTACAGAAAACACCTTTTATTAAGGCCATCAAATTCTTGTCATCTGCTCCATAGAAACACTTTTCTATATTCATCTGTCTGTTGTTTATCTTATCTCTTTTCTAATTTTTCTTTTTTAGAGAATTTTCACAAAAAAAGGCAAGCAAAGCTTTCAACTACTTGATTTTTCCTCCAAATGAGTGGAATATTTTGCACTGGAAAGTAGTGTGGATAAGGTTCCAGAACAATGATCACAGCTAGTCAGAAGATTCCATGACCCAGAAGAAAATTTCATACACTATTTGGTGTGTCTGTGTGTATGTGTCTGTGTATGTAGGCTTAGCCTCTCTCAAACTTCAAGTCTGTTTATCAATCACAAATTCCTCTCTATTCTAGTGTAGTGTGCAAAGAAAATATATCTTTGTATTCCTTAGTTGTTTCTCATCTTTCCTACTACTTGATGATGTCTACCAGGATTCATAGAGTCATCTATAGCCTGCTCAAGCACCCTTATCCTTGTTTTTTAACAGAGTCATTATTTTGGCCCTTCTGAGTGGACGCCTGCAGAAATGCTCTTTTGTTGGCCCCCAGTTGAGAATTGTAGAGGCCCAGTTTCCTCTCTAAATGTTCATGTCCCACTAAACCTGATTGCTCTTGTGTTGTTATGATTACTATCATCATCATAATAGATATTGTAGCTTAGGATAAGAAAGATTTACAAGTCTCAACAAAGATCATGCTTTCTTTCTGTCTTTCTTTTTTCATATAGTTTTTAGTGGCGTTGAAGAGAATATAAAACTCTTTTTTGTGGCTAGTTGCTGTTGAGATTATTCCAACTCAGGGTGATGCCATGTGTGCACAGGGCTCCCAGGGCTTGATTTTTTGGTAGTAGATCACCAGACCTGACTTCTGAGGCAGTTCTGGGTGAATTCAATCCACCAGCCTTTTGGCTAGTAGTTGAAAGTTTAACAGTTTGCATCACCTGGGGACTCCATAAAGTTCTTTGTTGTTCTTATTGTTGTTAAGTGTCTTTGAATGGATTCTGACTCATAGCAACCCTATATAGGGTTTCCAAGGAGCAGTTGGTGGGTTTGAACTGCTGACCTTGTGGTTTACAGTCCAGTGCTGATCCCACAGTTCCAGGTCTTATAATTAAATAGACATTCCCAACACACTATTTTAGAGGCTTTATATAAGTTAAATTATATTTAAATTCCTGACTACTCAAGTGTATGCATAAGTTGTTCTTTGTTTTGTTTTCAACTTTTCTCTGCCATCCTATAGGCTATTTCCTATATAGCTTACCATGAGTCTATATTTTCATCTTACTGATACTACATTTAAAGAAGAAAAAGCTGCAAACAATTCCCATATAATTATATTTCTAGGCAGCAAATTTGCTTTAATGTATCAACTCAAAGCCTAGATGGACAAGGAGACACTCTAGTCATGGTTACCTTGCTGACACCTGACTCCCATTTGGCCAGGTGGACATTGGCACCTTCCAGTCACTGGGTCACACTGTCCTGAGCCACAGGAACACAGTTGGACACAATCCTGTCCATAGTGATTGTCAGGACAAACTGCAGGATACAACAAAGAAAGAAAGCAAAACAAAACCAGTTTGTTCTTATTCAAATATTTGGTTGGTAAAAATTTTTACAAATGTGTAAATATGTGGCTGTTTCTGTTAATCAGATAGCCTTCCCTGACATGGCTTCATTTTAATTTACAATCTAAAAGATTAAAAAATAATAAAGAAGAGAAATTACTCAGATTACTGCAGAGCTCCTAAGTGAAACTCAACTTGACCTTAGGAATTTCCAACCTATATCTAGTGTCAAAAACTAACAGTCTCATATGATTAGGAACATCAATTCTTTTCAATTTGATTTCAATCTTGCTTTGCCACATGGCTATATCTTACCAAGTGTGTCAAAGATTATTAATATATATATATATTAGTAATATATATATATATATATATACTACCAGAGTTCCTTATATACATGTATGTATATGTCTATAAGGAGTTCTGGTAGCATAGTAGTTATGAGTTTGGGTTTCTAATTTCAAGGTCAACAGTTTGAAACTACCAGTTGCTCCATGGAAGAAAGATGAGGCTTTCTGCTTTCATAAAGATTTACAGTCTCAGAAACTCTATACAGGGT
>NW_006408561.1:16033527-16045175 GCF_000296735.1 Chrysochloris asiatica | reverse complement strand
TTCTTGAAATATTTCAATTTTTATTCCATCAATTCCTGGTGCCTTGTTCTTTGCCAATTCCTTCAATGCACCTTGGACTTCCTCCTTCAGTATCATTGGTTCTTGGTCATATGTACCTCTTGAAATGATTGAAGGTTAACCATTTCTTTTTGGTACAGTGACTTTGTGTATTCCTTCCATCTTCCCTTGATGCTTTCTGCATCATTCAATACTTTGCCCTGAGAATCTTTCAATAACGAAAGTCGAGGCTTGAATTTTTTCTTCAGTTCCCCAGCTTGAGAAATGCTGAGCATGTTCTTCTTTTTTTGTTTTTCTTATTCCAGATCTTTGTACATTTTGTTTTAATATGTATTCAGATATATGGATTTTGTTGTTGCTGTTGTTGTTAAGTGCTGTTGAGTCAGTTCCGACCCATAGCAACCCTGTGAAGCAGCTGGTGAGCTTGAACCACCGACCTTGCAGTTCAAACATCTTTGCAGTCTGGTGCATTAACTCACAGCACCATACCAGAACTTTTTAAGGAAACTATTTACTTTTTAAAGAGCCCTGGTAACATAGTGGTTTAAACATTGGGCTGCTAATCTCAAGGGCTGCAGTTCAAATCCACCAGCTGTTCCATAGGAGAAACATGAGATTTTCTGCTCCAATAAAGATTTACAGACTCAGAAACCCTATACAGGGTCTCTATGAGTTGGAACAAATTCAATGGCACACAGCAGCAACATTTAGTTTTTGGTGAATGGGGGAACTGCTTACTTTTGAGCTATAAAACTGCTGAGGGTAAATGAAATTTTAGAACATTGGACAATAATTTTTAAATTGTGGGTAAAAGATTCTCCAGTCTCCTATGTTCTTGACAAACAGACTTTCTAATCCTTACTGGAGTTCAGTATTACTAGAGCAAGAGGGATTATGAACGAAGGGCTTTATTTGGCTGTCTTTGTAGACATCAGTTCTCAATCAAACTCTGACATGAATACCTTCAGCCTAGAATTTAGGTCCGTTTGTGTTTGCTGTCAGTGGAGTAAATTATTAAATAAAATAATTACAGCAACATTTACTTTTCTCCGTGTAGGTCTCAACAACTCCCCACTGACACTTTTGTTACACCCAGTGTATCTGCCTCATTGAGTAACTTACTGTGATGGCAGTCAGCCCCAATGAAGCCAGGAGGACAGGTACAGGTACCAACCCTGGTGTCACAATTGCCGCCATTCAGGCACTTGCAATTCCTGTGGCAGTCAGGACCATAAGTGCCTTTTGGACACCCTGTTGATGGAGAACAGAACAATGTGTGGTGCTCTAACCTGAAATACTCAGAATTCAAATTCACACCCATAGACATGAGGTTAACTCAGTGTTTCAATTACTGTTTGGGTATTTTCAGTCTTGTTCAAGGTATTGATTCAAATCATATACTTACCTGAAGATATGACATGCTATGGATGCCTTAGAAATGTAAACAGGTGGACAGAAGTACTTGATGCTGCTTACTAACAAGATAAAAGAAATGTAACCTTGAAAGTCCTTCGAAATCTGCCTACTTTAATAGAATGGTCAGACAGAACACCATGCAAAGATATTTCATTGCAGCCCAGATAAAGTCTTTCTTTTGATTACTACTTATGTTCTAGTTAACTTGTCTGGGATGATGTAAGTTTAATGTAAGACTTCAACATGGTGTCTTGCTTAGAGAATGGTGCTTTATTTTCTGTTATTTCAATTTTCTACTTTTAAAGTCATATCTATGAGACCTACTGTGATGATATCTATGTAAGAGATAAATGTATGATCAGACCTCAAGATGAAGGAGCCTGGGTAGAATAAAAAGTAATCATTTGTATTATCATGGCATCAAGAAACCAAGCAACATATTATATTAGGCAAATCTGCTGAAAATGATCCCTTGAAAGTGTTGAAGGGTAAATTCACTTTGAGGACTAAGGTGTACCTGACTCAAGATATGGCATTTTCAATAGCTTCATATGCAAATTTGAACAATGAATAAGGAAGACCATAGAAAAAAATGATTCATTTGAATTATGGTGTTGGGAAAGAATATAGGAAGTACCGAGAACTTCCAGAAATCTGTCTTGAAAAAAATACAGTTAGAATGCTCCTTAAAAGCAAGGATGGAAACACTTCATCTTTCATAGGGAGTGGTCTTTGGAGAAGGTAAAATGGAGGGTAAAATGGTAAAATGGAGGGTCAGTGAGAAACAGGAAGACCATCAGCAAGATGGATTGACACAGTGGCGGCAATAATGGGCTTAAAATGAACAACGATTGTGAGTATGGCACAGGATCAGACAGTGTTTCATTCTGTTGTGCATAGGGTCGCTGTGAGTTGGAAATAAGGGTTAAGTTGGCATAGAAGTCCTGGTGTGGAACTGTACTATAAGCACTGGACTGCTAACCAGAAGGTCAGTGTATTAAACCAATTAGCCACTCCTCAGAAACCCTCTACAGAGTCACTATGAGTCAGAACCGACTCGATGATGCTTTAGCAACAACAACAAGCTAACATAACCTGTCTTCAACATGAAAATGAAGACAAAAAACATAAATTTTATTCATGAAAATATGTGTAATCGATCGCTGCCAAAGATCAAGCAGGGGTGAGGTATCTACATAGCAGAGATAGCACAGAGGGGGATCAAGCACATGATTAACTCAGAAACAATTAAACTGTGACATTCCCCTGCTCTATGTAATTTAGTATATTCAAAGTTCTACAATCAAGAGACCTCAGGGTGATCTGGTTCAACTTTCATTTTAAGAGTAGGAAACTGAGGCCTACCAAGAACGTGACTTGAAACATTAATTACCCCAAATGATTTCCACTTGCTAAAGATAATCATCTTTATTCTTGTCATATATTTAAAATATAAAGCTGTAGTCAATTGTGACTAGCCAGTGATTTTAACTTCACACCTTCCACTTTTAGCATTGTGACTTGGAAGTAAGTCCTATTTATTTATCTTTCTATTTATCTTTTTATCTATCTATCTATCTATCTATCTATCTATCTATCTATCTATCTATCTATCTATGCTCTTCGTGTTGTTCCTCCCCAGTGGGGATAAAACTAAGAAAACCACAGATCTGTTGTGAGCACTGAAGTCAGTAAGTTGAGTGTCTAGCACACTGTGTAAGTCAGACAGCTACCAAATTGCTGCTACTGCTGTTGCTGGTAGCGGTGTGCCGTGGAGTCGGTTCTGAATCATAGCGACCCTCCATAGGGTTTCTGAGGCTACAAATCTTTACAGAGGCAGAAAGCCTCATCTTTCTTCTGTGGAACGGCTGGTAAGTTTCGAACTGCTAATCTTGAGGTTAGCAGCCCAACTCGTAATTACTACGCTACCTAGCCATTAGTTTCATTATAATGGCAGAAACATTAATGATTACATGGCAAAACCTTTTCCAAAGATGCTTGATCTGAGTCAAAAGACTTGGTATTTGCCTTATATGGGAGTTGTAAATAATTTTATTGCAATTAAAACCATTATTGTTGTTGTTAAGTGCCATTGAGTCAGTTCTGACTCATAACAACCTTATATAGGGTTTCTGAGGAACTGCTGGTGGATTTGAACCACCAACTTTGTGGTTAGCATTCCAATGCTTATCCTACAGTGCCACAATGGAATTCCATATATACCCTGTCCTAAAAAGCATGGTTCTCAACTTGAGTCTTAGATTTTGTGTATGGGCTTAGAGTAGCTGATTTCTTCCTCTATTCTCATTCCAGTTTAAAAGTGAAGTTCTCCATTACAACGATGGAAAGCAAAATACTCAAAAATTGTTCATGCCAAAGGTTATTTCTCTGTTATGACTATAGTGTTTCTTTATCCTCTCCTCTGGAAAATGATGAATTCACTTCACATTCTCTTCTGCCATTTCTTCACTCCAAGGGAAGTCAGCTTTCATAGCTAATGGATTCTTTTTTGGTGTACAAAGTTGCTTAGTGTTCCCAAGAAGTTCTCTTTACTTTTTGCCTAAAGAAATTTAAAAGAGCAGATCTAAAAATGATTTAGGGATAAAAATGTCCTTATCTTGTCTTCTCCCATACGCAGAGATATAAAATCCCTCTTTGATGTCCATTGGGTTGGACTTTTAGAATGTAAATTTTAAAAGTTTTTATTAAGGGGCTAATACAATATAATAATTGCATGGACACTCACAAAGAATGTTTGGTTGCTTGATATTAGTAAAATAAACATATGATAAGTTAATTTGTAGAGTCAGAAACAATGAAGTTTGTTGTGAACTGCTAGTATGTAACTTCTGAAAAGTAGGTTAAATTAGTAAGAGAATTGATTGGCATAGAAAATTCTAGTGGTACAGTACTGTGAAGAGAGAGGTAAGGTAAGGAAAACAGCAGGACATTATAAAAATGGAATCTATGATCACTAATAATAAAGGAAGTGGTAAATTGTGGTTATAATCATGAGTATCAAAGAACTAGCATCTTTTCTAAGTTGAAAGGAAAATGGAGCTTAATGCAATTATTTGATTAATTTAAATAAATAATATATGTGAATGTCTAGATTTTGAAATAATGTTCATGTGACTTAGAGTTAGTTGAGAAACAATTCTCATGTGATACAAACCCATTTTCCAAACTATCTTAATGGTGGTTTTGCGTTTGATGAAGTTGCCCCTCTTGTACCTTCTTCATATATATATGCTAAAAATCACCTGAGTTTTAATCTTCAACTTAGTTATCCTTCTGTAACTGGAAAACTGAACCTGATGAAACTAACCACTAAATATGCAACCTGTTGAATGACAGTATATGTGCTAACCTCTTCATCTAGCAACTCATTAAATCCGTATCAACAGTATGGTATGTGTTCTCAGAAGAACTCAGGACTTTTTTTTTCTCCCAAAGAGTAAATTATTGTACTGAAAATTCCACTTCCCATCCAATTCTATAACTTGGTAAAATTTTGAGTTCTGGAACCATGCATACAACCCTTGTTCAAATGTTCACTAGCTTTAACAAGGAAACATACACCCAGAACATAATGATTTCATTTGGCTTGTCTGAGTGGAATTCAGTCTCCTCTCTCTCATTTTCTAAAGTTCCATTTTGATCACAACTTGGCTTTTGTTCTATCCTTTACAATTATTCTCTGGAAATTTTGTCTTTCTGGCAAATGGTGTTTAGTTATTTTCCATTACAAGGTGGCTATTTTCCCTATATTCTTGCTCCACTTCCTCCTCTTGCATCTTCATTCCAAGAAAAAGCTTTGGTTACGATTGAAAATTCTTATTTTAAAGTATTTAAGCTTAAATGATGAGCCTCTGTGCTACTGTATATTATAATTATGTGGATGGCATTTGGGAGTGTTTTCTTAGAAAGTAGGATAGCAAGGATGTGTCTATATCCTGAGCCACATAGTATGAAGCATGTGAGAAGGATGGATCTATAAAACACTGCACTATTCTCTTAGTATGTGTCCACGTTCCTCACACACTTGTTGTTGTTAAGTGCTGTCAAGTCAGTTCCGACCCATAGCAGCCCTGTATAGGGTTTCCGAGAAGCAGCTGGTGAGCTTGAACTGCTGACCTTGCAGTTCAAACGGCTTTACAGTCTGGCACATTAACCCACAGCGCCACACCAGGACTCCACACTTATACTTGGCCACTATTACAGTTTTGCTTTGTTCTTATAAGAGAGACTAAGCTTTGGTCGGCCTGAACTTTGAGCACTAGGATGTAAAGTAAAGTTTGAATTAATGTCTTGATATCTTCCTCCTAACACTGGTGAGCTATTTTGCATCCCATGTTTCTCACAGCATTCTATAAAGAGTTGGGATTTATTTTTTAGTAAATACTGTCAATAAGGCTCCCATAGTGTGAGATGGCTCTAGGATCTTACATTCTCTCAAAAATAAAATAAAATAAAATAAAATAAAAACATTACTGTTGGGTTGATTTTCACTCATAGAGACCTGGTAGGACTGAGCAGAACCTGTCCGTAGGGTTTTCAAAGCTGTGATCTTTTTGGAAGCAAACTGTCACATATTTCTACTGTGAAGTAGTTAGTGGGTTCGAACCTCTAGCATTTTGGTTAGTAGCCACGTGCTTTAATCATTGTGCTTTAATCACAGCCTCCCATAAAGAGGTCCTATGTTGTTGTTTGTTAAGTGCCGTCGAGTCGGTGCCAACCCATAGTGACCCTGAACAGGGTTTCCGAGGTTTACCGGAGCAGAACAGCTGGTAGTTTCAAACTGCTGACCTGGAGGTTAGCAGCCCAACTTGTAATCACTAAGCTACCTTGAGTATTTCAGATTGAAGACATATACTTCTAGAGTCTATGGTCACTTTTAACCTTCTGTGTTGTTATTATTGTTAGATATCATTTTGTCTATTTTCCACCCAGAGCAGCCCCATGTAACAGAGTATAACTCCCCCGTAGGTTTTTCTAGGCTGTAATTTTTGTGGGAGGAGTCCTGGTGGTACAGTGTGGGTTATGAATTCGGCTACTGACCACAAAGCCAGCAATTCTAATCCACCAGCAGTTCTGCAGGAGAAAGATGTGGCTTTCTGCTCTCGTAAAGATTCACAGCCTTCAGAATCCTAGAAAACGTTCCAATGATTCACATTCAACATGGCGGCACACAACTACCATGACCACCGTCTTTATAAGGGCAGATTGACAGGTCTGTCTTTTGCGGAGCTGCCGGCTAAGTTTGAATCACCAACTTTTCAGTTATCAGGTGAGCACTTAACCATTGTGCCACTAGGAATCCACACCTTCTCAGATGTTCTTTAAGTATGTATAGTACACAACATGATGATTTTATATCTTTTGCTGTTAAGTGTCATAGAGTTGTTCGGACTCATAGCTACCCTGTATAGAGTTTCTGAGGACCGGCTGGTGAGCTTGAACCATCGACCTCGTGGTTTAAACAGACTTTGCAATCCAGTGCATTAACTCATAGTGCCACACCAGGACTTTTTACATCTAGTAGATGGTTGCTTTTCTACAATGCTATCCTTACTCTGAGACTGAACTGCCCATGCTCTGAATTAGATACAGATTCTTATTGCCAGTTTGTGTGCTTCCTCTGACCTCCACTGAGAGAAAAGTTGGATTCTCCACTCCCAACTTGAGAACATGAAAGCCCAGTTGTTCTTGGCTGCTGAAACATTTGCATTTGAGCCAGCTACACCTTTTATGGATATTTTCTTGAATCTTTTTTCATAGTTCTATAATTACAGTGGATGTTGCCAAAGAACCCTTGTAGCAACATCCAACCACGTGTTGCCTGGAACTACGCCAAGGTGACTAGTCAGAGAACAGCTTCTTGAGTCAACCTCACTTTACAAGGAGAAACTACAAAGCGACACTACTTCAACCCAAGGTAGTTGGCCTTTTTAAATAATAATAAAAGAAAATGCAAATTATACCTAGCTACATGTAACTTGATATTATTTTATCAAGGTTAAATATCCTTGATATAAAGAAGGAATTCTTCCTGAGAAATGCAGTGGAATGAAATGGAAGGATGTAGCTTCCTTACGTCCAGTATAATAGTGTTTGAACTTCATCATAACCCAAAAATAAATAAAATTTACTAGACTGATAATTTTTACTCTTCATTTTAACTACTAAATAACTGCAATTATTTTAGGTGTAGAGCAAAATACTAATTGAAATCATTTTCACACAAGTTAGATATGAACTGGTGTGGGTCTGTAGGATCATCACAGTTCAGATCCATCACCCGCTTCTCAGAAACTCTATACAGGATAGCTATGAGTCAGAATCAACTCGATGGCACTTAACAACAACAACAGATGTGATTTTAGCTGGTGATGTTTAAAAAGCGGACAAAACTCAGAAGTGGTATTTGAAACATCTCTTTTGGCCTTTATTTCTCTAGAATATTGAAATCAAAAGCTTGACCATGAGTCTATGTTTTATAGGTGGCATTTTGAAGGGGAAAAATTCAAAATTATTTTATACTCTGGTAGAACTAGGAAGAGAAATAAAAGTAATCTGCTATAGGAGTGACAAGGGAGAAAAGAGGACAGAAATGGTCAAATTGGGAGGAAAATGAAACTGAGGCCAAAATCATTTTATTTTTAAACCTATAAAAGGTAAATTATAAATAATTACAAGCTTAAAAATTAAGTAGCTGACTTAACATTTTAACATGCTCCTTGGGACTTTTTAATCATGTGTTCTCCTATAACAATTTTCAATGTTAAAATGTACTAGCAAATCAATTTAAGGTGTTTGGTTGAGGGACTATTCTATTTTATTGCACAGCAGGGAGCCGACTGGCTTTTTGTCCTTTAAGATAGTCATCATTTTCATTCCAGAATAACACTTTTAAAATTTTGATTGTGCCTTAGCAGACACTGGAATTAACTTACTTTGTGAATCATTTTAAATTATATTGCCATTTGCTTTATATTGATTTTTATGAGAGAATTTTATTTTCCTTGTTTTTCTTTTCATGTTGGATACTTGTGAAGAACTTGGGAATGTTTTGAATAGAAAATGCAAAATGAGAGGAGGAGTTCTAGGAAAAATATACATGTTTTTATCAATGCAAATAACACGTACCACAAAATTTTCATTGAACTAGAAACTTGAGGTAATATTTTTCTGCTAGCTTTCTGAGTGGTAAACCCAGTCTATCAGTGTCTCTTCAGTAAATTACAATGAAAACAGAAAATACACTTACTCAGGTGACAGTGGTTTCCATGGTAGCCGGGTAGACAGGTACATCTCCCTGTGACTGGGTGACAGTCTTCATTCTCTGTTGAACACTGACATACCTGGTTACAGTCCTTCCCATATGTGCCTGGTGGACAAACTAACAGGAAGAGGAAATGTAAACCCAATGAATTAAATTTGTCTGTGTAAATATAGCTCTAAAAGTGAAAGCAGGGAAAAATTTATTAAATAAGACCATTGCCTACAGAAGTGTGCTGCCCTCTGGGATTTCGGTTTCATTAAATTTACTTGGGGATTACTTCACTGTTTGATTTTGTTTTGTTCAGTCAATTTGTGACCGACTGTCAAGGGCTGGCTGCAATTTTCTTGTCACTGAAGAAAATCATAGGGTAATGTCAGGTAAAATCAACTAAAATAATAGTATAATTCATGAGGGACCACATATCTGGATGAAGATTTTTTTTTTTCTGGTGAAGCTGGTTTAAACTCTCAAGGTTGTTTCTCCCTGCACATTAACATGTACTTTATGTGTGTTACTTGTCAGCCACACTGCTGGGCTTTGCATTTTTTCTTTCTACACACCAAGCAGTAAATCTTTCCCTCCAGTTTCTAACTAATATCATGCCATTTCATTAAGAAAATACAAAGACTTTCTGGGCTAGTTGTAGATTATAATAGTAGAACTTTTGAGCTTCATGATAATATCTACATGACAAATCAAACAAATTCAGTTGAAAAAATATAAGACAAATTAGTTATCCTGCATATATAAATGTGAATAATAAATATAAAGGAGCAGAAATTTAAAAAGCATGAATGTAATGAACAACATAATAGCATTTTCTCTATGGGGTCTTTTAAAACGGGTTGTTCTTTCATGTCCTCATGATATCAAAACACCTGAATAAGAAATTTAAAAGTTGAGCCAAAAATTATGGTGTCACTTGTTTTTTCTATTATCCTTAAGAATATTCTGTTTATCAGCTTCTTTAAGTAAAAAATGGCATCAATTATTATTCTAACTGTTTAGGACATTGGTTACTTCCCTTGTATTAAAACAGACCAATGAAGCATAGGGTGACATTTAAAAAATGTAACAAGAATGGTTTTTTCCCCTTCTTTTCTTACCTGGTCATGCACAAATCTGAAGACAAGAGGAGGGATCTGACTGAACAGTTGAACAATTATTTATGATGTCTGCTGTTGGTGTAGACAATTTTTCATCTAAGAATCACTGTTCAAATCAATTAAGTATTTATCATGAATTTGCCAGGTATGCCAAAAGCACATCTGGCATCACTACCTGAAAAGCTTTTTAAACTTCTTAATGAGTGGCTAAGCATGAAGAACTGATCATGGCATTTCTAAAGTGTCTGGTAGGTCACACAATTTACCCCTTGTTAGTAATAAGCACATGCAACAACAACAGTAAGCACATGAGGGCAGGCACCTACACTCTGCTTTGGCATGAGGAAAGGAGCTACCTAATGGCCAGGTACAAAGGGCAAGCAATCAGAAACTCTCACCGTGTTTCATTAGAGGCTTTTGATGGTTTTAAAAACCAAGACCTGAAGTTATTACAAATACTTACCATTATGTTCCAGGGATTGCATGCACATATAGCTTGGTCTTCCAACAGCAAATACATACACAAAACACTGTGCTCTGAGGAGATTCATTACACTGAGAAATCAAAGTGGCTATGGTGAACACAAAAACTTTTGTGTAATAAATTCCATGATCCCAACCTGTTTAGCCATTTCCCATCTTGAGGCATGGAGCCCATGGGGAGGGGCTGCTTGGGCTGGTCCACTTTAAGAAAGAGCCACTGTGAAAATTGTGCTGGTCTGTATCCTGGCTTCATAATGGCTCAGCAGTAGAATTCACATCTTCCATAAAGAAGACCCAGATTTCATTCTCAACCAATGCACCGCAAGCATGGTAATCTCCTATGTGCTATGTTGCTCTGATCCAGAACAGTGAAACCTCCAATGAAGCTTCTAGACTACAAGATGGAATTACCTTGACAACAGCTAACAAGGAGCATCAGGTGAGTGATCTAGAGGAAAGGGCACTAACTTTGGGATATACCACTGACCATATCTTTGGCTTTAAACAGATTATTTAATCTCGGAGACTCTTGGTTTCTTTTCTGTATAAAAGATTAATAAAATCTATCTCACAGATTGTTATAAGGAGTAACAAAGTTGACATAGTAACCTTTTAAAGTCATGTATATACTCATCCATCAGGTGCGATGGATCTTAACTGAAAGCAGTGAATACCAGAAAGATGTTTACCTGTGTTTTACTGACTACACAAAGGCTTTCGATTCTGTGGATCATGACAAACTATGGACAACATTGCAAAGTATGAGTATTCCGGAACACTTAATTGTGCTTATGAGGAATTTGTACATGGACCAAGAGGCAGTTGTTAGAACAGAACAAGGGAACACTGAATGGTTTAAAATTAATAAAGGTGTGTGACAGGGTTTTATTCTTTCACCATACTTATTCAACCTGTATGCTGAGCAAATACTCTGAGAAGCTGGGTTATATGAAGGAAAACATAGAATCAGGATAGGAGGAAAAGTCTTTAACAACCTGCGATATGCAGATGATACAACCTACCTTGCTGAAAATGAAGAGGACTTAAAATACTTACTGATGAAGATCAAAGAGCACAGCTTTCCCTATGGATTGCATCTCAATGTAAAGAAAACAAAAATCCTCACTACTGACCAATAAACAACATTCTTATCAATGGAGAAAAGATTGAAGTTGTCAAGGACTTCATTCTTCTTGTATCAACTAACAACACTCATGGAAGCAGCAGTCAAGAAATCAAACGACAGGTTGCATTAGGCAAATCTGCTGCACAAGAACTTTTTGTTTTTAAGTTATTATTGTGAGGTTTATATGGGAGAACATCACCTTTACACTCATCCT
>NW_006408561.1:16017915-16027402 GCF_000296735.1 Chrysochloris asiatica | reverse complement strand
ATTTGTCTTCCAGCTCACTAGTTCTGGCTTCCATCTCTTCTATTCTACTCCTTTCCCCTTTCAGTGTATTATCCATTTCTGATATTTTATTATTAATCAGCTGGACTTCTTTTTGTAAGATTTGAGTTGTTTCCAATGTTGTATCAATCTTGGTTTTTTTGCCCTTGTAGTACTTTCTTGACTTCTTCCTTGTTTTATTCCACCCCTTTTCGGATCATTTGAATTTGTTTCCATTCCATATCATTCTTCTGAATTCCTTCTCAGGCAAATCCAAAACTTGCTCTTCCTCTTCTGGGGAGTCTTGTTCTGTTTCCAGCTCATTTGTTTCAGTTACTCTTTTATGTTTTTGGACATGTTTTTAAATCTTTTTTGTATTTTGTTTGTCATTTCCAGTAGTTATGTGGGTTTTTTTAATGCTTAAATGAATGTTTTTTGCTGTGTTATTAAGCTTACTGGGTGTCTCCTGGCAGATGTGATCAGGAGATAGGCTTCCCTTTTTGTATGTAATGTTTAGCAGCTGTTGTTGGCTCGTCTCAATTTTGGAATTTTATGGGGTATGCTTTTAGCTTGGCTATATGGCCACAATTGCTATATCTTCTTGGGTAACATAGGGAGAAAAAGCTCACACCTCCAGAAAAAATGTGTGATCCAAAGGACCAAAAGCAGAAGCAATATAAAAGCAGAGACAAAAACCACCACTTTGAAATAAAAATAAAACTGTTACCAACTGTTCAGTCGCCTTGCTACACAGGCAGTGTGTGTGCACCATAGAAGGCTCAAGCAGTGAGTGGGGGTATCCACTTGCTCAGGCCCCTCTTCTAGTCACCACTGTAGAGGAGTGCAGATAGATATTGAGAAGTTAATGGGAGAAAGATTGTCTATTATTTTTTGTCTCTGAAGTTCATTTAGGTGTCTGTGTGTACACAGTGTAATTCTTGAGATAGTTGCATCTTTTTATGTTGGGGTTTTACAAATTGTTCATATGGTTTGTCTGTTAGGCCTGATGGCCCTGTTTTTTTCTTGCTAGTTAGGCCAGAGTAAAGGGTCCTGCACAAGTTAATTTTAGGGCTGTGACCCCTAGGCTGACTTCATAAACAGCTGCCAAACTCTTTCTCTCTGTGCCTTGGAAAAACTGTGGGGTCAGCGCTGGACTTCTTTTGGGGGATGCATACCCACCCGCCTGAAGGTGTACAGGCTGGGCAAACAAGGTGCAACAGGGAAGAGGAGGTAAAAATGTATAGAATCCCCCTGTACTTCATTTTGCAAATGTCACTGCACTGCTTTTAGTGCCAGTTCCTTGTGCTGGTCTGGCTGTAACCCCGCCTTCTGAACTCCACCTGGTTGAGGTGGCTGCATAGGAGCGATTCCTAACTCGCAGTATTTTCCTTTATATACTGATTTTTCCACTTGCGTGTGTGGGAACCTGATGTCCTGGACCCTATGCTAAATCCAGAGCTATGGTGTTGTTCCATGAGCACAGCTTCTCTGGGTTTTCAATCCCTCCCCCATGGAGCCTTTCCTACCTGGCTGTCTCTTCCACCACCAAAACTGGAACTGCACAAGACCTTTTTAAAATGTTGAAGAGCAAAGATGTCAGCTTGAGGAATATGGTGCACCTGACCCAAGCCATGATATTTTCAATGACCTCATATGCATGTGAAAGCTGGACAGTAAATAAGGAAGACCATAGAAGAATTGATGCTTTAGAGTTATGGTGTTGGAGGAGAATATTGAAAGTGCCATGGGCTGCCAAAAGAAGAAACAGGTCTGTGTTGGAAGAAGTGCAGCCAGAGTGCTCCTTGTAGGCCAGGAAGGTAAAACTTCGCCTCTCATACTTCAGACATATTGTCAGGAGGGACCAGTCACTGGAGAAGGATATTATGTTTGGTAGGTGGAGGGTCAGATAAAAAGAGGAAGACCCCAGCGAGATGGATTGGCAAAGTGGCAGCATCAATGGGCTCAAGGGTGGCAACAATTGTGAGGTTGGCCCAGGACCGGGCAGTGTTAAGTTCTGTTGTGCATAGGGTTGCTATGAGCTGGTACCAATCAATGTCACCTAACAACAACAATTTATATATATATATATTACCATAAACACATTTGAATTTGTTTTCTATCGCTGCTAGGACAAATTACAGAAATTTAGAGGCTTAAAACAACACAAATTTATTCTTCACAGTTATGGATAATAGATGTCTAAAACCAAGTGTTAAAAAGTTTTGTTCCTTCTGGAGTCTTGAGGGGAGTATCTGTTCTTGCCTTTTCCAGACTCTAGAGGCCACCTACATTCCTTAGCTTATAGTCCTTCCTTGGATCATCAAAGTCAACAGTTCAGCATCTTCTCTACTCTGAATACTTGCCTCCCTTATGATTACAACAGGCTCAATGGGATAGTCGACAATAATTTCCCCTATTTAAGCCTTAATGTAAGCACATCTGCAAACTCCCCTTTACCAGACCCAATAATGTATATTGTAGGTTACAGGGATTAGAATGTGGGTATCTACTGGGCACCACTATTCATCTTAACACAAGCTCTGCATTTTCAAATGTAGCTTGATTTATACCTTTGTTGATGGTTCTGACTCATAGAAACCCTGTATAGGGTTTCAGAGAAGCAGCTGGTGGATTTGAACTGCCAACCTTGTGTTTCGCAGTCCAGTGCTAATCCTACAGCACCATACCAAGAGTCTTTAGAGATCACGTTATATATCTGGTCATGTTCTTAACAAGAGCAACAATAGTCTGATGTACAACATTTTCTAGAAATATCTACAAATATCATATTTAAAAAAAAAATCTGAAATAAAATTATATGGAAAATAATAATGTCAATTATCAAAAAATAATTCCATTTAGCAATCGATCCAAAGAAAGAATTTAATACACCATTCATTGGGAATGACTTGGGATTATTGAGGGAAGGTCAGCATCCAGCAGTCCCTGGGAAATAGATGAGGAGATCCAGAGACATCAAAGGGAGATGCAGTAAGAAGAGTTTGAAATTTAAAAAGGAAGTTTCCAAAGGCTAAAACACAGAAATAAAGCCTAATTTTGGTTCGCATTGGAAGTCTTAGATCAGGAGAAATTTGCTCTGCTTAATGCTCTATGTAATGACATTATTTCCATTTTTTTTGTTGTTGTTGTTGTTGTTTTGTTTAAACAATAAACAGAGACAAAACTTTTAGTGTCTACTTTCCTATGTAAGCCCTCCTTTAAGCAGATGTCATTTTAAACATGTTAAAGAGGAACATGCATTTAACAACTTGCACTGAATGATATGGCTAATAAATGATCAGACCAGGAACAAAACTAATGTGTTCTCTGGATGAATTTTTCATTTTTCTTATTCTTTCCAGCTCTTTTATTAGGGTATATTGGAGTTTTTTTGTGTTTAGTTTTCTATTTCAACTTATGACGACCCATGTGCAGAATAGAACGGCTCTGTAGAATTTCTGAGGCTGTGAAATTTCGGAGGCAAATGACCAGGTCTTTCTTCTGAGGTGCTTCAGGGAAGGTTTGGACTACCAACCTTTTAGAAAGCAGTCCAGCACTCACCCTTTTCTCCTACCCAAAGATTCTTCTTAGCGAAGGAAAAATAATACAATCTCCTATAACATGGCATAGATCACAAACCCCAGGATTAAGCAAAATTTGTGGCTTATTAGGTAGGAAAATCAGCTTGAAAAGTTTACATTTAAAGGCTCTTGCTTACCTTATTTACTAGTTAGACATCAGATCAATGGAAAAACTAGTCAAACTGTTTCAAAATAATGTAGCTGATGCCCCTTTCTGGTTAAAACATTCTGCATTACCAGATGACTACAAAACCTCAATGAGTGGCCTCTGAAGAAATTTAAACTGCTTTTGAAGCTGGATTTTAATCTTTAAATTAACCTTGTGATTGTTGTTACTCAATGCAGTCAAGTAGGTCCCAACTAAAAAAAATTAGAGACCCTGTATAGGGTTTCTAAAGGAGCTCTGGTAGCATAGTTGTTACGAACTGGGCTGTGAACCGCAACGTCAGCATTTCAAAACTACCAGCTGTTCCATGGGAGAAAGATGAGGCTTTCTGCTCCCATAAAGATGTACAGCCTCGGAAACCCTGTACAGGGTTGCTATGAGTTGGAACCAACTTCACTGTACACAGCCACCACATAGGGTTTCTAAGGAACAGCTGGTGGATTTGAACTGCTGACGTTGTGGTTAGCAGTTCAGTGCTTATTCTAGAGTGCCACATCAGGACTCCTGGTTAATTATATCTCACATATATCAGAATCAAGTCCTGGTGTGGCATTGTAGGATAAACACTGGACCATCAAGTTAGTTTGAACTGCAAGGCCAGTGATTCAAACTTACCAGCCTCTCCCAAGAAACCTTATACAGGGTGGCTATGAGTCAGAATGGACTTGATTATACTTAACAACAACATATGTCATAAAGATATTATAAATGCAAATTAAAAGTAAAAAAAAAGAAAAGAAAGAAAGAAAAAAAGAATGAGCCTGAACTGGTTTCCTACCAACTTCTTTTGATTTAGGTAGAACTTACATCCCTTTGACTATGATGATATAGCTGAATATAGATAAATATTCAGAATATTTTAGGAGAAAACTTTTTTATTTAGAAACAAGTGAGATATCAATTAGTAAATTTAGAGAATTTATCTTTATTATTTTCTGTATCTAGTTATTTTACCTAACTTTCATTATTCTCTACAAGTAATATTTCTGGCTGGCAAATATTTTATGAGATGGCATAAAGAATTCAAAATATACACAGTAAGAAAAGAACCTGGTAGCATATTGGGTTATGAGTTGGGTTGCTAACTGCAAGGTCAGCAGTTCGAATCTACCAGCCCCTCCAATGAGGGAAGAGGAGGTTTTCTGTTCCCACAAAGGTTCAGAGTCTCAGAAACTCTATACAGTTTCTGTAAGTCAAAACCCAAACCAACCACTATAAAAGAAAATATAATAAACTGATTTTTTTTTGTCTGGAAAACCATGTCTATTTTATCATTTGGCATAACTTGGTCTATGTTCTTGTAGACAAGTAGCTGGGAGAAGAAACATCATGCAGTCCCAAGATCACAGAATCATCACTGTGGCAATACAAATCCCTCGGTCCTCCATACCATCACTGTCTCCCTGATAAGTCACATAAGGAGATTGTCAAAACTCATTACGCCACCGTTTTTTGTTTTTTAATTCTATGGCTTTTATGATGAGCAGAGGGGCAAATTCAAATTTTAACACTTTGCTTTTCACAAACTCAGAGTGACCTTTTATGGTTTATGACAGCATATTTTGTTCAGGTCTTTATCAAAGGCCTGGAATCACTGTTGTGATAGATCAGCTGTCATCTGCCTGTTCCTCTCAATGTCTTTGTATTAAACTAATGGTCCAGTGGGGCGGCCAGCCTGACAGGCAGGTTATTTATTTGCAATCTGGTAAAAGAACTGACAACTTCATTGTTTTAATTGTTCATTTTTCATGGGTTGATGCATTAGCTCACCCGGATCTTTGTTCCTCAGTCAAGAATAAACATATGGGAGTGAGGGTATCAAAGTGACTGGGTGTCCCTACAAGTGCAAGAAGCTGCGAGGAGCCAGCTGTGATTATGTGTGTCCCACAGCAGTTGGGGATTTTTTTTGGTGTGTGTGTGTCTTATCTCTGTTCTGCTTCTTTCCTCTCTTGCAGGAAGACCTATGATGTCAGCTACGGATCTGATTGTTTCTTGAAACAATGTTCCTGGTTCTCACAGCCTATTAATGGAGGAAGGTTGGAATGGGTCTAGAGTCTTCATGCTTTGTCAGGGTGGGGGCCCGCCTAGACTATGAAATAGAATCACAGAGACCCAAGAGATCTTAGATAGCAAGAAGAACAGATATGGCTCAGCTCAGTGCTACTCAGAATGACTACACATTGACTGGTCTCACCCTGGAGTTTTCTAATTCAGTGAATCTGGGATGAGGACTACATATATAAAAAAGCTTCCAGAAGTTCATGGAAAAAAATGGAATGAAAAGATAATGGGATTTTTCCATGAATTTTTTGAAGCCCCCTTGCATGTATGTTTAAAAAATCTTGGTATGAACTCTTGTCTTAAAAACC
The DNA here is from genome assembly GCF_000296735.1 of Chrysochloris asiatica. Classification (NCBI taxonomy): domain Eukaryota; kingdom Metazoa; phylum Chordata; class Mammalia; order Afrosoricida; family Chrysochloridae; genus Chrysochloris; species Chrysochloris asiatica. The sequence goes on along the minus strand of NW_006408561.1, from coordinate 16,021,289 downwards.
ATTAATCTAGAATCTAGATCAGCAGCCTTATTTACAGGTAAGACAGACAACAGATTAACGACTTGCTTAAGGTTATAGCTAATTAGTAGTAGAGCTAGGACTAGACCTTAGGGTCCTGACTCAAAGCAAAGTTCTTTCATTCTCAATACTGGATTTCATTCTCCAATAGACACTGAGATCCTTTGAGGTAGTTACACCTCTAGTTTCTGTACCTGCTAATTTGTGTGCTGCTGTGATGCTGGAAGCTATGCCGTGGAGATTATGAATGCCAGCAAGGTCACCCATGGTAGAAAGATTTCAGCTGAGCTTCCAGAATACAACAGAATAGGAGGAAGGAGAGGCAGATGACTTCCAAATGTTTAGCACTGAAACCCTTATAAATAGCAGCAAAATACTGTCAGATAACATTAGCATATTGAATATTGAAACATGACAAGTAGTATAAGAATAGTGTCAGATAGGCTGTCAAGAGATGAGCGCCTTGTCTCCTCAAAGTGGAGTTGATTAGGATGATGTCAGTGGAATAAAGTTTTCAATACCTTCATTTTCAGATTGTACATTGTATGAAGTGTGAATTTAGTAAAATTGGAAGTTGTCAAAAATGAAATAGAAATGAGCTGAAATGGACTGGTATGGGCCATTTATTTTGAATCTGACAATCACATGGTTTGCTGTGCCTAGGTTATCAATTTTTATGCATTCCATTTCATTTTTGACAGCTTCCAATTTTACTAGATTCACACTTCATACAATCCATGTTCTGATTACTAATGGCTGTTTACAGTTGTTTCTGCTGACTTTGAGTTGTGCCAAATCTACAAATGAAATGTGCAAAGACCTTGAGGTAGAAAACCAAAAGAGAAGAACCTGTGCAGTATTTCTCAAGCTGAAAGAAAGAGGAACAAAATTCAAGCCTAAACTTGCAATAATTAAAGAGTCTGTGAAATATTGAATGATGCAGAAAGCACCAAAAGAAGATGCAAGGAATACCCAGAGTCACTGTACCAAAAAGAAATGGTCAATGTTCAACCATATCAAAAGGTAGCATATGATCAAGAGCCAATGTAATGAAGAAAGAAGTTTGAGTTACACTGAAGATATTGGCAAAGAACAAGGCTCCAGGACTTGATGGAATACAAATAGAAATCCTTCAACAAACTGATGCAGCATAGGAGGCACTCCTCGTTTATGCTAAGAAATTTGGAAGACAACTACCTGGCCAACTGTTTGGAAGAGATCCATCCATATTTTTGCCCATTTCAAAGAGCGGTAAACCAATGGAATGTGGAAATCAGCAAACAATATCATTAATATCACATGCAAGTAAAAATTTCCTAAAGAAAATTAAAAGCCGGGATTCCTGGTTAGGGTTCGCTGCAGTAACACGTTGTTTCGCAAGTATGAAAACTTCATTGATAACCTCAGACTCTTCACCAAGGGAGGAAGTGGTGGAATGGGTTATCCACGATTAGGTGGACAAGGTGGAAATGGTGGTGATGTCTTGGTTGTTGCTGAAAAAAAGATGACTTTGAAACAGCTTAAGGACAAATATCCTTAAAAACGATTTGTGGCTGGAGGAGGAGCAAACAGTCAGATAAATTTCCAAAAATGAAATTACTAAATTAAAGGATATGCCCATTTTTAAAGAAGCACTGTGCTGTTGCCTGTCAAGAAGTTTGTATCAGTTTATTCTCCCATGAGTAGTTTGAAAGTAGCCAAATTAGCCTCCTATAAAGAAAGTCTATTCATTAGAGGGTTAGTGCACTGAAAGGCTCCAAAGGAAAAGACCAGGAAATTCCTGTACCTGTGGGCATTTCAGTATCTGATGAAAATGGTAAAATTATAGGAGAACTCAATAAAGAGAAGGACAGAATTCTGGTAGCTGAAGGAGGTCTTGGTGGTAAATTATTTACAAATTTCTTACCATTGAAAGGACAGAAACAAATAATTTACCTAGATCTAAAACTTATAGCTGATGTAGGTCTAGTGGGATTCCCAAATGCTGGAAAATCCTCTTTGCTAAATCGGGTTTCTCATGCAAAACCTGTGATTGCAGATTACGTGTTTACAACGTTAACGCCTGAACTTGGAAAGATTATGTATAATGATTTTAAACAGATATCAGTAGCTGATCTTCCAGGCTTAATAGAAGGAGCACATATTAACAAAGGAATGGACCACAAATTCCTGAAGCATATAGAAAGAACTAAACAACTACTTTTTTTTGTTGATATTTCTGGATTTCGACTTTCTCCCCAAACTCAATACAGAACTGCCTTTCAAACTATATTACTGCTTACAAAAGAGTTAAAGTTGTACAACAAGGAACTTCAAACTAAACCAGCACTTTTGGCAGTTAATAAAATGGATTTGCCTGATGCCCAAGAAAAATTCCTAAAGATTTTCTGCACTTGCTTGAAAAAAGCATGATTCCACAGACAACTATGGAGTTCCAACATGTCATTCCGATCTCTGCAATTACTGGAGAAGGAATTGAAGATTTAAAAAACAGTATAAGAAAGTCACTGGATGAACAAGCCAACCAGGAGAACAGTGCATACCATAAGAAACAGTTGCTTAATTTAAGAATATCCAATACTGCATCATATAGTGAACCACGATCAAGTCATGCTATTACTAGTTCCTGAATGGAACTTAAATCTATTCAAAATGGTGTTTCTCATCATTTTGAAGTGCGCCCCATCAGCAATTGAAGGTCAGGAAAGCTTTACTCCATTCACATCATCAGTGTCAGCTCTACTTTGAAGAGGCTAGAGGTTCAAACTCACCAGCTACTCCTTGAAAATCCTATACTGAGTCAGAACTGACTCAATGGCACTTAACAATGACAACAACAATAATGCAAATTCATGGTGTGGTGCTGTAGAATAAGCACTGGGCCTCAAGGTCCATTTGGTTCAAACTCACTAACCGATCCTTGGAAACCCTATTATGCAGGGTCACTAAAAGAATGGACTCAATGGCATTCAACAATAGCAACAACAATGCAAGGTCAGATCTATATTGTTCTTTTTGTGGTATGTTGTTGTTGTTGTAAGGTGCCATCGAGTCGGAACCAACTCAGCGACACCATGCACAGCAGAACGAAACACTGTCTGATCCTGGGCCAACCTCACTACCGCTGCCACACTTAACGCCATCAATGATGCCACCTGGCCAATCCATCTCGTTGGGGGTCTTCCTCTTTTTCTCTGACCCTCCATCTTACTCAGCATGATATCCTTCTCCAGAGACTGTTCCCTCCTGAAAACATGTCCAAAGTATGAGATGTGAAGCTTAGCCATCCTGGCCTCCAAGGAGCACTCTGGCTGTACTTCTTCCAAAACAGATCTATTGGTTCTTTTGGCAGTCCA
>NW_006408561.1:15997257-16014435 GCF_000296735.1 Chrysochloris asiatica | reverse complement strand
TGACAAACTACTTCCGAATTGCTAGTCACTGAAAACTCTATGAAAAGCAAAGAAACACTGTCAGATACAGGAGTGGAAGGTGGGAAGGCACTCCGAATGCAACTGGGGGGAAAAATGCTTCCTCCAAGTAGAGAAAAGCTCACAGAACCTTCATTTGCTAATGGGCCACAAATCAAAATGAAGAGAAACAGCTGTAAACATCCATTGAAAATCAGAACATGGAATGTATGAAGTATGAATCTGGGAAAATTGGAAGTTGTCAAAAATGAAATGGAACCCATCAACATCGATATCTTAGGCATTAGTGAGCTGAAATGGACTGATGTTGGCCATTTTGAATCTGACAACCACATGGTTTACCAAAGACCACAACCTTTGGTATGGGTTGCACCTTTTTGTAATGAAAACAAAAGACTTCACCACTGGAGCAATAAATAACATCTTGATAAATGGAGAAAAGATTGAATTTACCAAAGGCTTCATTTTGCCTGGATCAACCATCAACTCTCATGGAAGCAGCAGTCAAGAAATCAAGTGATGCATTGCATTAGGCAAATCTGCTACACAAGACCTCTTTAAAGTGTGTAAGAGCACCCTGACTCAATCATGTAATTTTCAATAGCCTCATATACATATAAAAATTGGACAATGAATAAGGAAAACTGTAGAAGAATTGATGCATTTGAGTTATGGTGTTGAAGAACATTCCAAGTACCATGGACTGCCAGAAGAACAATCAAATCTGTGTTGAAAGAAGCACAACCAGATTGTTCCTTAGAAGTGAAGATAACCAGACTTTGTCTGTCTTACTTTGGACATATTATCAGGAGGGGAACAGTCCCTGGAGAAAGACATCATGCTTAGTAGAGTGCAGGGTCAGAGAAAGAGAGGAAGACTCCCAATGAAATGAACTGGCAGAGTGGAAGCAGCAATGGACTGAAGCCTAACAACGTTTGTGAGGTTGGCTCAAGACCAGGCAGTGTTTTGTGCTACTGTGTATAAGGTCGCTATGAATCAGAAACAACTCTACAGTACCTAACAATAACAGAAATCCTGTATTTAAAATGGAGGAACTACCAAGCAGGACTGTTGTTGTTAAGTACTGTTGAGTCAGTTCCGACCCATAGCAACCCTGCATAGGGTTTCCAAAGAGCAGCTGGTGAGCTTGAACCACTGACCTTGCAGTTCAAATTGACTTAGCTTTCCAGTGCATTAAACCACATAATTCACAGTGCCACACCAGGACTCTAAAAGTAGGACTAGCACCCCAAATTTTCTGTTCTTCCATGAAACAATTAAGCATTAAATTTGAAATCCAATGTCACCAGTGTCTGCTGTCCTCAGTACTTAGAAAATTTAAATGGCAGGAGTCTATACAGAAAGGACATCCTTGTCCAATGCATTCATTTAGTGGATTGCACCAATCATACCTGATGCAAGACTTTTCTTTCAGAATGATAATGAAAGTTGGCAGTTATGTAGTTTCGAACACATAAACTGGATGATGAGCAATATGGTGATAAAATGAAGAGGGCAGGACCAGATTTGTTGTTATTGTTAAGTATTGTCGAGTTGGTTTCAACTCACAGCAAACCTGTATAGGGTTTCTGAGGAGTGGGCGGTGAGTTTGGAGTTTGACTGCTGACCATGTAGTTTAAAATGACCTTGTGTTCTAATACTTATCCTACTGTGTACCAGGATGCCAGGTTTTGAAAGGGCTAAATAGTAGGCAATAAAGCCTGGAATCCAAAATATATGAATGTCTGCTCATGTGTGTTAATACACTCTTAAGTGTTCACACAAGATAAAGTTTATAGAATCCAGGAAGTAAGAATAACCTCATTAACAGTAACTACTTCCTCTTATTTAATTTGTTAACATTACAGTATTGATTGATTTTTTTAAAAACTGTAATCCTATAGTATTAATTTGGGACATCCATGTAAAATGAATCTGTACTGAAAATATATCTTCATATCCATATTAAAGTCAGTGAAAGTCAACAAATAATAGCTGAATATAGTAGTGAACAAGGAAATCAAGTAGTCATTTTAAAGAAATAGATTCTTATCAGTTCAAATCATAAGTTAATTTCTTCAGATTTTGGCTTGTGAAAACAAAAGCCCTTTTCTTAATAGGGATATTTTAAAGGCAGATATCTAATATCTACTCCATAATATCCACTAAGGATTAATTCATTCGATTTTCAAATATTAATTCAATGCTTTCTCTGTGGCAGACACTGGCTGTTTTGGGGAAAGAGTCAAAGTAGACTGGAACTAAGTTTTCATTATTCAAAGTCACCACTTTGTCAGAATCCCTTAAGAATAAGAACAGCAAGATGCTAGAAGGAAATTGGTCCCTAACTTTTATGAATTGCTCATCTCAGCTTCAGCTACTTTAACTGCCAACTCTCTAAAACAAACCCCAATTCAATTTGTAATAAAATATTGAAACTTCCCATGAAGCTCTTTTCCTTCACAATGGCAGTTGACTTCGTCCAAAGTAAGGGACTGAAATGAGCTACTTTATTTTATCACTCTCTCTTTACATATTGTCCTGAATTAGTCACATTCTTTCTTAATAATTTGAAAGCATTTTCATCTGTGCCCTGGGAATGACCAGAGGAGCTTTTAATATTATTAAGTCTAGATCAAATCAATCCAGTCTAAATCAGGCATGGGACTAATGTTTCTTTAACCACATCCCCCCTCTTACCAATTATTCATGACTATATTGGTGGCCTTGTTAGAAAATTCTTGACATCTATGATCAGAGGTTCCAGACACAGGCCACTTTCATACATTTTGCTGACAACCTTTGAACCAAGCTGCCAAGTCAAAGCTTACCATACAGTCTTAAAATCCAAATGGTGATTCATTGTTTGCAAACAGAGAGACAGATTACCATTGTTAACTTGACCTTAGCCTCTAACTCTGAGTCAAAATGCTTGAAGACCTGGGCATCTTAACTGTAGTAAAACATAAATCAAATTACCTTCCACACCACAAAGAAATGAACGGCTGGCATCGTATGAACTGTAAAGTGCAGTGAGTTTTCCTTGGAAGATGAAGCTGAGACTGATGACAAAAGACCCCATTACTTAATTGAGTTTAATAAAATATGGAAGGACAAACTTTGCCATGGTTTCAAACACTTCAATGAATAAACAGGATCATTCTGAAAGCTTGCTAACTGCATAGTTCTTAGGAGTGATTTTTTTTTTTTAATTGATGAGTGAGACAACAAATATGGAACTATCCAGTAACATCGATGGCATCATCCCAATTTGATTTGCAACAAAATCAAACTAACAGATAATATTCTTCGAATAAATTTACTTTCAGGATTTAGAGTAAAATGATGATAGGAGGAAGTGGGTTAAAAAGTTGCTAACTGGGAGTTGAGAAAAAAATTGCTTTGGAAAATATAAACCATATTGTTAAATGAAAAAGGTGTGGTGAGGTTAGCTAACAGCTAAGGCCAGCTCAGGATCATCAAATAGGAGTTTTCGTCTGTAAAGGTTTTTATTTGGGAGGGGGCGAGGTGGGCACAGTGGACAGGGACCTGCTCAGTCCCTCTTGGTAGCCACTTTCTTCATGGCAGCCAGGACATTGCTGAGCAACTCTCGCTTCCTCTTGGCATGGATGTGTATCCCCACCCTTTTCTTGATTAACTTGAGAGCGCCCTTGTCCTTGGAGACCTTGAGCAGCTCCTTGGCCCGGCGCTCATGAGGCACAAAGCCACACACCTCCCAGATCGTGTCCCGCATAAACTTGGTGTGCTTGATGAGGCACCCACGGTGGCGACTGTGCCTTGACTTGCTCACGTTCTTGGTTACTTTGTGGCCCTTGTTGAGGCCAACGGCCATAGGGTAGCACACAGCCATGACTTCTGCGGCAGAAGACTCAATTAGGAGTTTTATGAACATGTTAAATTTTACCATGTCATGAATTAGAATGCAGTTTTATTAAATGTTGGTTGAATGGAACTGGGGCAGCGTGGATCCACAATTGAGGAGAAGAACGATGTGGAAGTTTCAGTAATAACATCATTATTTGGTAAATGACACGAGTTCTTTTTCCATCAGTTTTAACTAGAAACTAGAGGTAGAAACTAAAATATGCATGTGGTTTAAAAAAAGACATGCTTCTAAAATCCAGTTTTTAAAGCTAAACTAAATTCAAATCAAATGTTGAAATTATTTTATATACATGTCTCGGTGTCAAGTGTCGTCGAATCGGTTCTGACTTACAGTGACCCTGTATAGGGTTTTCAAGAAGCGGCTGGTGAGCTTGAACGGCCGACCTTGAGATTCAAACCGACCTTGCATATTAACCCATAGCTGAAAATATTGAACCTAATACCTGATGGCTCCATATGATAAGCAGTGGTCTGCAACCCACAAGGTCCACGGTTCAAGCCTTCTAGCCGTACCACGGGAGAAAGAAGAAGTTTTCTGCTCCTGAGAAAAGTTAAAGCCTCAGAAACCCTGTACAGGGTCACTATGAGTTGGAACATATTTGGCGCCCTTAACAATAACAACAATGCTGCAGAGGATGGTATTTTTATTTACTTTTCTGCTTCAGGTCTGACGGTTGGGGAAAAATCTCTGTATCATTCAGGAAATGTGTGACAACTCACTTTTTATTGCTCATGGTGTCTCCAGGAAATTAATGGTTCTGAAAAACAAAACTGTTCTGAAAACTGCCCCAGAAAAAGCACTTTTCTACACAAACAGCAAATAAGTTCTTTAGTGGGTTCTTCCCAGAATGTTCTTTAATCAAGGGCCTGAACAATATGTGATGATACATCCCAGAAACATAGAGCCATTTCTTCTTTTAGTAGCTTGCCAAAATGTAAGTGCTTGTGAAATCTTAAGGTCTGAAACCTTGGCACCAGATAGTTATTTAGAAACAATGAGCATTTCTTTGTGCCTCTGGAGAATGCAATTTAATGGAAAATGGCATACACGTGCACCTGAGGGCGGTAACCACACACACATGCTCCTACAGCTACTAATAGGACACATACACACCCACGAATACAAACATATTCACTGACTTCTGGCTGTGACCCCCTGCCAGAAATGCTGCCTGAAACATGAACATTTCAATTACTCACCCATTTATTTTGCCCTTCCTAGGTGGAAGGAGCTCTGGTAGCATTGTTGTTGTTGTTGTCAGGTGCCATCGAGTCGGAACCGACTCATAGCGACCCCATGCATGGCAGAGCGAAACAAATCCTGGGCTGGTAGCGTAGTGGTTACAAATTGGGCTGCGAGCCGCAAGGTCAGCAGTTCGAAACTACCAGCTGTTCCATGGGAGAAAGATGAGGCTTTCTGCTCCTGTAAAGATTTACAGCCTCGGGAACCCTGTACAGGGTCGCTATGAGTCGGAACCAACTCCACGGCACATAACAACAACAACAAAGGTGGTGTAGTGCTGTAGGATAAGCACTTGACCATATGGTTGATTTCAACAGCAAGATCGGGGGTTCAAACTCACCAGCTACTCCTTGGAAACTATAGAGTTGCTATCAGTTGGATGAATTTCATATGAATTGACTAGATGTATTTGTGATATGGAGTTGAGCCTACATCATCTTCAAGATTTCTTTAGAATGATCTAGCTTCTTTCCCAAATATCAATGGAAAGATAATATTTTTTTTTAAGTAGAAAATTTCACAAATTAACACACAGAATGATTTGAGTGTGTACTTACCAGTATTTTATCCATTGTGAGCTATAGGAATCTCTCAGAGGAAAAAGTGTGCCTTAAAAACTGCATTTGCAAAGCTCCCAAGTTCAGGGTCTGAACTAGAACTGCTCTCTCCACTGGTCTTTGTCACTCTTGACACCAATCTAGCCAGAGAGGCAAGAGGAGATCCCTGGGATGGACTGACAGTATCATTGTTGCTGTTGTTAAGTGTCATTGAGTCGGTTCTGACTCATAGTGACCCTGTATGGGGTTTCCAAGGAGTGGCTGGTGGGATTGAACCACCAACCTTGTGGTTAGCAGTCTAGTGCTTCTCCTACAGTACCATTGTTTTTAAGTGCCATCAAATTGATGCCGACTCATAGCAGCCTTCTCTAGGGTTTCCGAGGCTACACATCTTTGAGGAAACAGGAAGCCTCATCTTTCTCCTACGGAGCAGCTGGTGGGCTGGAACCATTGACCTTATAGTTAGCAATTCAGTGGTTATCCTAAAGACCCATAGCATTCCATGTTGTTATTGTTAAGTGCTGTCAAGTTGGTTCTGACAGCACTCCTAACATGGTGACAATTCAAGTGAAAAAAAACTTGTTATCTGTTTTTCAATCCAATTTTTGTTTCTTTGTACTGTTCTAGTACCTGGTTTTTGTTGTTAAATGAAATTGAGTTGGTTCCGACTCATAGCAACCCTGAATAGTCAGGTTTCCAAAGAATGGCTGGTGGGTTTGAACCACTGACTGTGAGGTTAGCAATCCAGTGCTTATCCTACAACATTACACCAGGACCACATCCAGTACTTGGCAAATGAACCAGTTCTATACTGTTGTTGTTGTTAAGTGCCGTCGAGTCGGTTCCGACCCATAGCGACCCTGTACAGGGTTTCCGAGGGTGTAAATCTTTACGGGAGTAGAAAGCCTCATCTTTCTCCCGCAGAGCGGCTGGTAGTTTCGAACCGCTGACCTTAAGGTTCGCAGCCCGATTCGTAACCACTACGCTACCAGATTTCTATACTAGGCTTCTGGGTATTAACTTTGGGAGCACTGGAAAATCTTTTAATATATTGTTTAAAAACGTTTCTCCTATTTAGTTTAAAAGTATTGCTGATTCTCTGTCGTATTATTCCGTACCTTTCTAAAGTAGAACATGGAGAATTTTATGCACAATATCTGTTATGGAGAACATACAAGAATTTCAAATATTCAGTTTAATGGTTACTTTACACCACTGATAAGAAATTACTGCAGTCACATTTTTCAACATTGAAAGGCAGACACAAGTTCAAGTGTATCCACACAAATCTCTTTCCTTTTTGGTTTGTAAAAATACTTTTTTATTAAATTATAATTCAACAACATTCATTACCAGGAATCCATCCCATATAAATAACTCACTCATCATAAACAAAAACCATATCCTTGTATATAATTTACTTATTTTTCTGATTCATACAGATGTTCCTGTCCTAGCAAAATTATATTTTAAATTGGCAGCTAATGATAACATATCTGCTTCATTTTACCTTCTTTATTTCAAATGTATTAGTTAATAACTAAAACTAAAATTGATAAGATTTTTGTTGTTGTTGTTGTTAAGTGCTGTCAAGTCAATTCCAACTCATAGCAACCCTACATAGAGTTTCCAAAGAGCAGCTGGTGAGCTTGAACTTCCAACCTTGTGGTTCAAAGCGACTTTGCATTAATTCACAGTGCCATTCAAAATAACATGTTATTGAGATACTTCAGTTATGATAGCTTTTATATTCTTGTGATGGGAAACTATAAGAAAGGAGCCAGTCTTCAACTAGCTTTAGCTAGAATCCAACAAAATTCCCATACCAAGGAATGCTGGAGATTGGATTTAAAAAGTTGTATTCTAAAATTTGAAGTATTGATGACACCAATCAAACAATTGATCAATCAAGCCAATGAATTGAAAGAAATCGTGATATTCCAATACCTCCAATGGTTCCTTGTTGTTTTGTTAACTGCCACCAAGTGGGCCCCACCTCCAGGTGACTCCGAGTACAGTGGAAAGCATGCTGTCCAAACCTGTGGCATCCTCATGATTGTTCATAGCAATACGCAGGCCTCCCAAAACAGACAGATACTGCCTTTGAGGTACATTGGCTGGGGATACAACCTGAGACTCCAGAATGGAAGGTGAGAATTCTATGACCTTGGCTTCATGGCCCTTGGCAATGGTGCTTTATCATTCTGCTTTTCTATATCAGGAACTTCAGTTTCACACCAAATCAGAAATATTCTGTGTAAATTGGCTCAGACACCAAGTTATGCTTGAGAATACATCTTCTGCTTAGTCTTTCCTAATGTATTCCCTGGAGAGAAGTTCTCCCTGGAAAGAAGTCAGTATCTGTCTGTTAGGAGAGGTCTGCATGTTGCTATGAACAATCATGAGGATTCCACAGGTTTGGACAGCATGCTTTCCACTGTACTCGGAGTCACCTGGAGGTGGGGCCCACTTGGTGGCAGCTAACAAAACAACAAGGAACCATTGGAGGTATTGGAATATCATGATTTCTTTCAATTCATTGGCTTGATTGATCAATTGTTTGATTGGTGTCATCAATACTTCAAACTTTAGAATACAACTTTTTAAATCCACTCTCCAGCCTTCCTGGGCATGGGAATTTTGGTGGATTCTATCTGAAGCTAGTTGAAGAAATGGCTCCTTTGATTCTGTGAATTTCCTCTTTGTGTATGCACCCTCCACATCCTGGAAAGCATGCTTCCTTGCTGGTTGGATTACTGGAGCAAAGGGAAGCACAGTAGAGGATGGGAGGAGGTGCTCAGATAGGAGTAATCCCAGGGTTCAGTAGACAAGTCCTGTTTGCTTGACCATTTTTCTAGGATGAGCCTCTCCCTTGATGGAATGTATTTTGGTTCATGTAGGATCTATATATGTGGCTGTCACCAAATGTTTTCTCTCAGAGGAAAATAAATAAAAGTGGCACAAACAAAACTTAAAAAATATTAGTTTCAATCCGCTACTTGGATATGTGCTTAATAAAAATATTTTGTTAGGAAAAAAATACTCGATATTTAATTCTGTGAATTGTATTCTTTACTAAAATCTGAGAGGAAACGGTGGGTGTTATCCCACAGAATGAAGAGAAAAGAATAGGCGAGCTATGCTGCTAAGGAGAAAGAGAGAAAAAGGTTCAGAAGGCCAAGTAAAATTCAGAAAAGAAATGTCAGGTTTTAAAACATTTAGTTTTAAAACTTATAGATTACAGTATTGATAAAATGAACACTGTCTGAAAATCCATTCTAATATGCAGAATGGAAATCATACTGACTTCTCATGATACTTTATCGAATTTTGTGATAATCAAAATTTGTTCTAATGATATCAAAGCATTGTGAGAAGTATTAACTATTTATTTAGATGAAACACTGATTTGTATAAGCACTAGTACATGGAAACCAGGCCAATTTGCCTAGTGACATCTTTTCTGGAACTACTAACAGCTGTTTATCCATTTCCATCTTCTGACAAAATCTGGAACATATATTTCTTTATTCGAATTAAAAAATGTTAATTGGAATAGTTAATTGATTAGTTGAAGTAAGTTATTATGTTGTTGCTAAGTGCCATCTAATCAGTTCTGACTCACACTGACTCTGTATAGTGTTTCTGAGGCTTGTAAATCTTTGGAAGCAGAAGACCTCATCTTTCTCCTGAAGTTAATAGAAAGTCGTTATAGACCTAGATATTATAACTACTGCCAAAATGTTACTTTTCATGTTATAATTGGTAAAGATTGCACAATTAGACAAAATATTCAGTGTTTGCAGGACAAATGCTAAAAGGCAACATATAGTTGTTGTGAGTGTAAATCAGTGGCAACCTCTTTTTAGGGAGGAGAGGCACAATTTGCAACATCTGTTAAACTTTTGAAAGAATAAGCATGCCATTATGAACCGAGAGAATTTAACTCACAGAGGAACCCTCACGATGTGCAAATAAATAAATATAAGAATACTCAAAGTAGTATTGATTTTAATAGCAAAATACTGGAAGCAATCTAAATATCTGTATATGGAGAATCGATTAAATAATTTTGAAGCATGTAATAGTATAGAAGACTCTGAAACCATATGGAAGAAAATGTTGGTGGGTGTGGCATGATAGGAAAAGTTGCCCATAACATATAGTGAGATTAAACAATGAAATAACTATAGCTTTTTTTTTTTTTTTTAAAGTCGAGGCCCAGACTCACAAAGAATAAAGGAATCATCACCCTCTAGTGGAGAATTGTAGCCATGCACTTTCCTACTTAAACCCACATTCTAAAGAAGTTTCAAGGTTTCATACTATTTATGGATAGAAACAACCAGTAGCTCACTAGAGAAGAGTACGGGTTAGGGGGTGTATACCACACTAGGTAACAGTTAGAGGGAGCTACACTAAAAGGAATGTTTATATACTTTTGTACCGTGGTTCAGCATAAGTTTATAGTTTTTAATAAAACTATGTCCCTGTAGTTAGTTATAACACAAAAATATGTTTCATAAGCCCAGTTTACATGAATTGATTAACCTACAAGGTTAAAACTTCTTGTTAATTTACTTTTGAACCTTCTAATACCTCCAGCGGATAAGAGATGTCATTATAACCCAATTACAATGATGCTTTTGAATCACGTGTTTTCTTCTGCACACGCTACAAGCAGGCCCTGCTGTTTTTGTTGTTCTGTCGCTGTTTCTTTAATTGCCAATTTTGTCAAATTTTCTAGTGTTTTAGCGATACTAATATGTTGTTGTTGTTAAGTTCCGTTGAGTCGATTCTGATTTGTGTTCCAAGGAGCGAATGGTGGTTTGAATCGCCAGCCTTGCAGTTCAAATCGACCCTGCGGTATAGTGCTTATCCTACAGCAAAATACCAGTACTCTATACTATTAGGGTAGGTAGATTTATCTTCATATATCAATATATCAATGTATATTTTTTGAGAATGAAGTATAAAGAAGAAAAATGAAATTGACTTCTGCTCAGTTACCAATAATATAACTAATATGTTGTAATTCAATGTAGAAACATTTTACTAAACAACGCTGTGGTTATTCATAGAGCCTAAGAAATATTACATTGAAGGGATTAACAGCTATATTTATCACATATTATTGTATGGTTAAAACATCACTAAACATCACTAAAAATTCTATATAGTATGGGAAAAGGTTCAGTGGGTGGGTGAGTGGGGGGGGGGTGAGACCAACCCTAGTGACGCCACTGGAAACAAGTAGAACTTATTTCAGATAATATCACAGAGTATATAAAATTAATTGACCTTGAATTTATTTCTTACTTTAAAAAACCTGGAAGCATCTTGATAAAAATCTCAATTTATGATGCATTTCCTGTGTGCAATACGATAGTACCCACATAGTTGGATTTCATGGAAAAGATCTGAGCTCATTTGTTTCCTGTGAAAGTCTGTTTTCTAGAATACTTGCTTCAAGCAGAGAAAAGGCAAAATTCTATTAATTATAAAAGTTTGTTGCTAATTCAACACTACTCGTAGCTTTTGTCGATCCTTAAACTTGAATCTATATAGGCAGCTGTCACCTCAAAACTGAGTCATTGTATGTGAATAATGAAGGTGCTTATTTTCATGGGCTAATCTAAAACATTTCTAACAAGAGAAAATATTTCAAAACTATATATGGCTATGTCAACCGCCAAATTCCCTCGGTCCAGTTGAAGGCGCGCAGAGTTTCCTGTCAACTTGCTCTCTGAAGCAGAACAGTCTCCAAACCAACCACTGTGGCTTGCTCCGTATTAACTACTGGCTACCTTGGAAATGTACCGTCTCTCATTGTAAAACTCCCCAAAGGGCAATTCAAATCACATTTAGAACTTCCTATTTACATTGCAACGGCCATGGAAGCAGTTTGAATGTCACAGTATAACTTTGGTACCAAATGGTGAGTGTGTTCAGCGGATTCTGTTTCAGAATTCACTTCACATGAGCAAATTTTCATCAAGTGAAAGGGGGAGCGGGTGTCATGGGATAAGTTCATGTTATGAACTCTGGTCTTAACTCTTTATCATTTTTAACAAGTAAACTAGTGTTTTTGCCCTTGCAAGGAAGAAGTTACCACATGACTTCAAATAGTACCCTCACCTTTTAAACTCTCAAGCAGAAATGTTACCGAGAGAGAACAAACCACTAATATTTCCAGTTAAATTTCCTGTGTAAGTAGGGGCAATTTTGTTAAAACAGCCTCAAAAATAGAGGCAACTTGCCCAGAGACACAATGTTTTTCTAAGTTGCTAATTATTTTTCTTTCTCAAGCTATGATCATCCTGAGAATAAATGTATTGGGACACTGTTTTTATCTTCTAATTTCTTTTTCTTTTCTTTTCTTTCTTTCTTTTTTTTTTTTTTAACATATGGATGTATAGGGATAGATTTCTCAAGGCCAATATAAAATTCCATCACATTTAACAAACTTTGTTTCTGTATTCCTCCCCTCCCAATTTATCACATGGTCTATGGAAAGGAAATGTTATTCCAAATAGACAGTCACATTTATGCATACCATCTTAAACTCCAGATTCCAAGCCCACCCAACTGAGGGGAACTTGAAAGAGCTCTTTCAGACAAAGCTGGAGGGTAAGCCTGGCATTGAACAGCACTGGTTCATGTCACTATGAAATGACTGGATATTTGAGTTCACCTCCATCCACGGTTCCCTAGTTTAGACATGTACATTTATTTGTGATAAATGACATGTCTAGCAATTTATTAACTCCAACATTGAAATAATTTATTCTGTCTATTTCAAAGTTTGTTTAAATTTAAAAAGTATACCTACAGGCAGCATATAATTACTATACACTCCTAAGCCCAGAAAGAAAACAATAAACACAAAACAAAATAAAACAAAACTCCTTCTTTATTTGGTCCTTTAATTGTTCTGGAAAAAATGGCATAGGCACCCTTTAGTTAATAGTACCTTTGGAAATCTCAGAATAAAAGCTGGGATGGTTGCCTTAATCTGCAAATGGATCGAACCCAGCCGGGCCTGGGACTGTATGTATTACCATCATTAAAGCAGAAAAATGCACAAATACATTTGAAGATAATAAACCTATCAAGAGTCATTTGGTGGCTCAAATGGTTAAACACTCGACAACTAGTCCAAAGATTGGAGGTTCAAATTCACTCAGAGGTGCCTCAGAACTAGGCCTGATGATCTGCTTCTATAAGGCCACAACTTTGAAAACCCAGTGAAGCTCAGCTCTGCGTGCACACATGGGATCATGATGACTTAGGATCAACTCATGGGAAAGTAATAGCAGACCTAACAATGTCTGCACTATTCCCAATGCTGGGCTATTCACAAGTAATTGTTACTAAGAAACCACTGAGGTAGAAATTAATCTTCCTTTCACCATTTGACTCTGTTAGAGCACTTTGAGTACTAGAGTGGCACAGTAGGATAAGCACTGGATCACAAGGTTAGTTTGAACTGCAAGGTTGGTGGTTCAAACTCAACAGCTGCTCCTCTGAAATCCTATACAGGGTCGCTGAGTCAGAACTAATTCGACAGCACTTAACAACAACAGAGTACTTTGAACTACTGTACACTGGGATTTGTAATTTATTAGACTATCCAATTAAAAGTTATATTCCTCTAAAGAATAAGGATTAATCTTTTTAGAGACCAAAAGCGATTCAATAAACAATGGTTAACCAATCACCCAACCAAACAGGACAGGGGAAAAGCCGTAGCTCACTGAAGCTAGATACTGCAGAGAATATATACACAAAAAACATAATTTCTTTTTAAAAATCTGAATGTGACCATATTCACTGTTGAAGAACTCTGCACCAGAGCTCCTTTAATGGGCACCAGAATGTAGTGAAAAAATAAAGACCTAGGAGTTGGACATTACTACTCATCTGTCAGTTTGTTGTGCTGTAGTGGCTTGTCTAAGGAGCTCTGGTAGTTTAGTGATTATGAATCAGGCTGCTCCCATAAAGATTTACATTCTTGGAAACGCTGTACAGGGTTGCTATGAGTTGGAACCAACTCCATGGCACATAAGCACCAGTGGCTTGTCTATTGCTGTGATGCTTAAAGTTAAACCACCAGTATTTTATAGAAACGTAGGGGTACCCATAGTGGACAGATATCATCAGAACTTCCAGACTAAGACAGACTACCAAGAAGGAGAGGCAAGCTGCTGCTGAAGGTTAGCCACTGAAAAACTTACGAGTACCAGTGGGTATATGTCTGAAATAGCACCACAAGATGAGTCCCTCAGATTGGAAGGCATTCAAACTATGACGGAACAGCTGCTTCCTCCATGTAGAGTTGACCTTAATGACATGTTGCTGTGTTGTTAAGTACCATGGAGTCGGTTCCGACTCATAGTGACCCTGCACAGGGTTTCTGAGGCTGTAAATCTTTACGGGAGCAGAAAGCCTCATCTTTCTCCTGTGGAATGGCTGGTAGTTTCAAACTGCCGACCTTGAGTTAGCAGCCCGATTCATAACCACTATGCTATCAGAGCTCTTTACCTTAATGACATGGAGGGAGGGAGTAAAGTTTGGGGGACCTTCTAGGCTGATGGGGAACAACTCAAAATAAGATGTAAACATCTATTTAATAT
This sequence comes from Chrysochloris asiatica, assembly GCF_000296735.1. Classification (NCBI taxonomy): domain Eukaryota; kingdom Metazoa; phylum Chordata; class Mammalia; order Afrosoricida; family Chrysochloridae; genus Chrysochloris; species Chrysochloris asiatica. Next base: position 16,000,075 of record NW_006408561.1, on the reverse strand, counting down.
TTGGAATGTGGAACTGTAAAAAGTATGACTCTGAGGAAAATTGGAAGTCATCAATAATAAAATGGAACGCATAAAGATTGATATCCTAGGAGTCAGTGAGCTGAAATGACTATTACTGGCAATTTTCAATCAGATAATCATATGGTTTACTATGCCAGGCATAACAATTGAAGAACAATGATGTCACATTTATCATCAAAAAGAGCATTTCAAGATCTTGAAGTACAATTCTCTGTGTGATACAATAATATCCACACTCCTACAAGGAAGACCAGCTGCTCCTTGGAAACCTTATACAGGGTCACTATGGGTTGGAATAGACTCAACTCGAAGGCACTTAACAACAACAAACAAGGAAGACCAGTCAACAGCACCAACCACTAAAGACAGTAATGATGAAATTAAAGAATTCTACCAGTTTCTTCAGGCTGAAATTGATCAAACATGTAATCAAGATGCATTGATAATTACTGGCGATTGGAATGCCAAAGTTGGAAACAGAGACAAGTATCTATATTTGGAAAATATGGACTTGATGATAGAAATGGTGCTGGAGATCACATGATAGAATTTTGCAAGACCAATGACTTATTCATTGTTAATACCTTCGTTCAACAACACAAAAAGTGACTATACATATGTGCATCACTAGATGAAATACACAGAAATGAATTGACTGCATCTATGGGAAGAAACAATGGATACGCTCAATATAATCAGGCAAAACAAGACTGACGGTAGAACAGATCATCAATTGCCCACATGCAAGTTCAGGCTGCAGCTTAAGAATTTTTTTTTTTAAGTCCACAAGAGTCAAAATATGACTTTGAATATATACCAACTGAATTTGGAGACCATATCATGAATAAATCTGATGTATTAGATACTAATGATTGAACCAGAATAATTGTGGGAAGGATGACATCAAGAACATCATACACGAAGAAAGCAACAGGTCATTAAAAAGAGCAGGAAAGAAAGAAAAGACCAAAATGGATATCACAAGAGACTGAAACTTTTTCTTGAATCTAGACATGCTAAAGCCACTGGAAAAAAACCACAAAGTAAAAGAGCTGAACAGAAGCTTTTGAAGGGCAGCTCAAGAAGACAAAGTTAAGTATTATAATTAAGTGTGCAATGACCTGGAATTAGAAAACCAAAAAGGAAGCATGTTCTTACATTTTTGAACCTGAAAGAATTGAATAAGAAATCCAAGTCTCAGATTGTAATATTAAAGGATTATATGGACGAAATATTGAATGATGCAGAAAGCATCAAAATAAAATGGAAGGTATAAACAGTGTCCCTGTTCCAAAAAAAAAAAAAAATTGGTCTACATTCAACCATTTGTTGAGGTAGCATAAGATCAAGAATTGATGGTGTTGAAGGAATAAGTCCAAGTTTCACTGAAGGAATTAGTAAAAAACGAGGCTCCAGGTAATGACTGAATAGCCATTGAAATGTTTCAAAAAAACAAATACAGCACTGGAGGCACTCACTCATCTACACCAAAAAATTTGGAAGACAATTACCTAGCTTACTGAGTGGAAGAGATCCACATTTGTGTCCCTTCCAAAGAAAGGTGACCCAAGAGAATGTAGAAATCATAGAACAATATCATCATTATCACATGCAAGTAAAATTTTGTTGAAGATCATTGAATAACAGTTGTGGCAGTGCATCAACAGGGAGATGCCAGAAATTCAAGTCAGATTCATAAGAGGATGTGAAACTAGGGATATCGTTGTTGACATTGTCTGAAAGCAGAGTATACCAGAAAGATGTTTATTTGTGCTTTATGGACTATGCAAAGGTATTTAACTGTGTGACTTGTAACAAACTATGGATAATATTGTGAAGAATGAGTATTTCAGAAAACTTGATTGTGCTCCTGAGAAACCTATACATAGAACAAGAAGCAGTCATTAGAACACAAAAGGGGGATATTGACTGGTTTAAAATCAGGAAATGTGTCAGAGTTATAACCTTTTGCCATGCTAATTCAATCTGTATGCTGAAGAAATAAATCAAGAAGCTGGATTTTATGATGAAGAACATGGCCTCAAGATTGGAGGAAGACTCATCAGATGCCACAACCTTGCTAATGGGAAATGAAGAGAACATACGTGCTGATGAAGATCAAAGACTATTGCCTTCAGTATGGATTGCACCTCACTGTAAAGAAAATGAAAATATTAAAGTGCACCTTACCTAAGCCATGGTATTTTGAAGAGCCTCATGTGCATGTGAAAGTTGGACAATGAATAGGGAAAACTGTGAAGAATTGATGCATTTGAGTTATGGCGTTGAAGAAGAATATTGAAAGTACTGTGGACTGCCAGAAGAACAAACAAATTTGTCTTGGAAGAAGTATAACCAGAACATTCCTTAGAGGCAAGGATGGTGAGATTTTGTCTTTTCTTCTTTTAACATGTTGTCAGGAGCTCTGGTAGCGTAGTGGTTACGAATCGGCCTGCGAACTGCAAGGTCAGCAGTTCGAAACTACCAGCTGCTCCGCAGGAGAAAGATGAGGCTTTCTACTCCCATAAAGATTTACAGACTCGGAAACCCTGTTCAGGGTTGCTATGGGTTGGAACCGACTTGACGGCACTTAACAACACAACAGGTGGGACCAGTTCCTGGAGAAAGATCTCGTGCTTGGAAAACTGGAGGGTCAGCAAAAAAGAAAAAGAAAGACAAGATGGATTAGCACAGTGGCAGCAATGATGCGCTCAAACACAATTGTGAGGCTAGTGCAAGACCTAGCAGTGTTTCTTCTGTTGTCATTCGGTGGCTATGAATTGGAACTGATTTGACA
>NW_006408561.1:15983047-15995982 GCF_000296735.1 Chrysochloris asiatica | reverse complement strand
ACAACAACAACAACAACAACAGGAGGAGCTCTGGTAGCATAGTGGTTATGAATCGGGCTGCTAATCTCACAGTCAGCAGTTTGAAACTACCAGTTGTCCCGCAAGAGAAAGACGAGGCTATCTATTCCTGTAAAGATCTATAGCCTCAGAAACCCTGTACAGGGTCACTATGAGTCGGAACCGACTCCACGGCACACAACAACAACAACAACAACAACCCAATTCTTGGAGTCCTGGTGTGGTGCTGTGGGCTAATGCATCAGACTGCAAAGTCGTTTGAACTGCAAGGTTTGTGGTTCGAACTCACCAGCTGCTCCTTGGAAACCCTGTGCAGGGTTGCCATGGGTCGGAATCAACCCAATGGCACTTAACAACAACAACAACAACCCAATTTCTGGTGTGGCACTGTGGGTTAATGCACTAGACTGCAGTCATTTGAACTGCAAGCTGTGCAGTTGAAGTTCACCAGCTGCTCCTCGGAAACCCTATACAGGATCACTATGGGTTGGAACCTACTTGATAGCACTTAACAACAGCAACAACAACCCAATTCCTAAACCTTGGTTGCTCATTCACAAAGGTAATCTGTTCCAAACTTTCCTAGTTACAGTTGATTTTCAATAATCAAATTGTTCCAACAGGAAGGAAAGATTTAGCCAAGTTGTTCATTATATAGAAACCACAGTATGCAAGCATTTGAGAATTAAGAGTGATATTTTTAAAAAACATACGGCAGATCTTGGCATTCCTCTGCTCAAAGCCCTCTGGTAGACCCCCATCTCATTTGTCTAAAAGCCACACTGTCCCACAAGACCCTATATAACTACCACTCTCTGCCCTCCCCTTGTCTAACTTCAGCTGTTTCTATAGCTCTTCCCCTCTGTCACTCCTCTCCACACACTGGTCTCTTGCTGTTCCTGATTTCTCTCACCTTCATTCAAATATTGCCTTCTTAAGGAGGCCTACTTTGGCCACTGTCTTTACTGCAAAATCCAGTTTGGTCCACTTGGCACTCCCAGTCCTTGGTCTTTTGCCTTATTCTACCTATTACTTTCTCAAAAACTGCCACTGAGTCAATTCTGATTCATAATGATCATTTCAGAGACTAAATCTTAACAGGAATAGGAAGTCTCACCTTTCACTCAGGGAACAGCAGGTGGGTTTAAATTTCTGACCTTATGGTAAGTTGTTGTTGTTGTGAAGTGCTGTCAAGTCGATTCCAACCCTTAACGACCCTGTATAGGGTTTCCAAGGAGCCGCTGGTGAGCTTGAACCACTGAATTTGCGGTTCAAACAACTTTGCAGTCTGACACATTAGCGTGCTTATTCTACAGTGTCACCAGGATTCCTTATCCTGCATGCTATCAAAAGTACTTGTTTACTGTATTTGTTGCTTCTTATCTGTTTTCTCTTGGTAGAATACAAACTATATCAGAACAGTGCTCTTGGTTTTGTTTATAAGTATATCCCAAGAATTTGGATCTATATTTGAAGCAGAGAAAAAATGAGCCAAAAATATGAACCAGAAATTCACGGTAGAGTACCTTTGAAGGACAATGTACAAAAAATGTAAAACCTCACCAGGAAATAGAGAACTGGAAATGAAAATCATATTATTTCCTTTAAAAAGTCTGACAAAAGTTGGGCAACAACGTAATGTAAAGCTAACTTTCACATAACCAGTACACCTATTTTGGAGAACAATTTGGCATTACTTAACAAAGTTAAACATGTTAGCATCATATGAGCCAACCAACCCAGTTCTAATATGAGGTGGCTTTGAAAAGTTCATGGAAAGATTCCAATTAATTTTGAAGTCCATTTTTTCCATGAACTTTTTGAAGAGCTCCTTGTATAAACTCTGAAGAAACCCCTTCTATATGTGCACAGGAGACACACACACACAGATGTCTGCTGTAATGCTGTTGGTGAACTAAACAATGAAAAGAATCTTTATTCTTCCCTTTGAGAGAATGAAGAATAAAGATGTGGTGCGGTTCATTCAACAACAGTAAACATTCTCACACTTCAAGGAAATGAACTCAGAAACCATATATCAACACAAGCTAACTTTCAAAACAATGTTTACTGGAAAAGCCAGGTGCAGGTTAAGTGTAATATGATGTTATTTGTTAATTAAAGACAAAAACTTGCAAAGCAATATATACCTGTTAACTGAATGCATTGTTAACTTTGTGAACTCCTGAGCCCTGTAGGGTGCTGTAGTTGATAAAGCACTTGTGCATATTCCACCACACTCCATTTCTTCCTCTTTCCCTCTGGGTCAAGTACTCACTCTCACCAGGTTTCTGACTCCCCTCCAAGTTTAGATGAAGTTCAGTGACTTTGCCCCAAGTACAAAGAATAAAAAAATTGTACCTCTGAACTCTGTTTCCATGTTGGTTTCACATAAATAGACCTGTTTTAGTTGACTATAAGAAGGGCTTCCCTAAATCTCAAAAGTTACACACAATGTTTGGATTAAATAATCTAGGTCATTATAGTTCAGCCATGACTTTTCTAAAGCGCTGTTTTCATAGACTTTATCTTGTTCCATGTGACATATCTCCAGCAATAGACCATTTTCATTGTTGTTTGCAGAGATAGCCTTCAATTTTGGTGGAAATAGAACCATACTGTGGTTCCTAAATGCTAGGTAGCAGAAAGAGACCAAGATTTTTTTTTTAAAGATATAATCAAAATATGCAAAGCTTTAAGTATACAAACAACTCATGCACATTCTAGAATGCCAACAACTTCGTTTGCTATTTTACACAGGGCAAAACAACATATCATGTTTTAAATGCTCGATAAAAGTTAGTTTTTTTCCCCTCTCTCTTTGGAAACATTCCAATTTTTCTTTAAATGCATTACTTAGAATGGAAATGACCACAAAGCATCCTTTTTTCCAGCAGACATTCTTCTATTTTTAAATGTAAACATCTCTTGTAGTGAACACTGACCACATGATGCTAAGTTGGTCCTGGACAAAATTGTGAAGACTCTGTTTGTACATATTTTTCAACTTCACCGATGAGCTTTTCCTTACTTAGCTCTGATTCTCATAGGGCTTAATCTAAGTTACTGGTCAGGCATCTTGGGTTTCAGAGACTACTAACTTTAATTCATGAGTTAATTTCAGGGGTTTTGTGATCCCCTTGAAGTTGTCAGTAAAAAAGAATGTACACTTTTTAGAAAGAATTTCAATAGTTCTAAAAGATTCTCTAAGATATTGTTCACTCTCAATATACAAAACCAATGTTTTAAGAATTGTACATTGCTTCCAGCCACAGTCTTCACAAAATTCAAAATGTGCTGATTCCTTGATTCAATCTCTAGGGGATTCTGATTCAGTTAATCTATGGTAAGATTCAGGATTCTGAAAAAAATTTAAAAAGTAGCTCAGTAGATCCTGATACAAGTAGTGCAGAGATTTTACTAACCTGCAGGATAAAATTAAAACATTTTTGTATAGCATTCAAGGTCTCTGTTCTTAAACAATCATTCAAGTCTCTTCTTATTTCTTCTACTACTCACACTGGCAGAAGAAAGATGAGACTTTCTGCTTCTGCAAAGATTGTCAGCATTGGGAACCCTATACAGGGGCACTCTGAGTCAGAACCGACTTGACGGCACTTAGCAACTCACACTGGCTCATAAACTTACGAAGGTGAATCAAAAAAATATTGCTATCAGTGTTCCAGTTCACACATGCGGGGTTTATTCTAAACATACTGAAACATGTTTCTGTGATTAGTAGATAGCTGCAGACTATCCATTAGTCCTCTCAGTAATACACTTTTGTTAGTCTCATAAGGGTGCCTTCAAAAAAATGGGTACTTTTTGTGTCATGGAAAAAACAATTATTCTGAAGTCAGGGCTATTATTAATTTTTTAGCCAAACTCAAGTGGACATCTTCTGAAATCATTGAAGCTTTGCAACAAATTTATGGGAATGCTGTGCCCATAAAACAACAGTTTATAGATGGAGCAAGCATTTTAAGAAAAGTCTGGAGGACCTTCAAGATGCGCCAAGAGAGGGCAGACCATCAACCTGGACGAATAAGGAAATTGTGGCTGAAGTCCAGAAACTGGTGGGAGAATGCCATTGATTTGATAGCTACTAAAGTTGGGATCTTACATCATTCAGCATTTAAAATTTTAAGTGAATATCTTGGCCTCAGCAAATTTGTGGCTTCATGGGGCCAAAAAACACTGTATGAAGACCAGCTAGACTTTTCCATCAGTGTTTTAAACGAGCTAATGAAGATGATTTTTATGGAACAAATTGTAACCAGGGAGAAGTCTTGGATTTGAGGATAGGATCCAGAGAACAAGGTCCAATCAGATCACTGGTTTCTGAAGGGCTCTTCTAGGACAGTTAAATTCAAGACAGAGAAGTCAGCTTAGAAGGTTCTGGTGACTGTTTTCTTGGGATAGCAAACGATTAATCTTTGATCTTCTCAGAGGACATAGGACAATCATAGGGGCTTCTTATGAAAAAGTTTTAAGAAAATGGAAATTTGCTTTGGAGAAAAAAAGGCCAGAAAAGTTGAGAGGAAGAATTTTCTTTTTTCCATCATAACCATGTACCTATTCATTCTTTGAGAGTACCAAGAGCTGTCCAATGAGAATTTCATTAAGAAACTTCCCAATCACCCTAAAGCCTTGATCTTGTACCATTAAACTTCTTTTTCCTATGAAAACTCAAAGAATATTGAAAAGGAACACAATTTGTGTCCCTTGAGGATGCCCAAACTGCTATTTTGATGCAGTACATATTAAAGATTATAGAATTCTTTGGGGGAAGATTAGAGAAATAGAAATATCACCTTCAGAAGTGTATAAACCTAGATGGAGGGAATGTAGAGAAATAATAACTTCACATTTTGAAATTTTTGTTTAGTAATGTAGTCTATGATTTTGTAGAAATACTTTTTGACTTACCCTTTACCTTAAAATAATTGTTCCTGTTATTCTTGCATTCAGTGAATGGTCATTAAATTAATTGTAGGGGATCTATGCTAGACTTCAAAAATGCAGTGATCATCAGGTTTTCTAATCACAAGAAACTACCAGATTTCTCATGTCTCCACATGCTATCTCCTTCTCTGTCACCAGGCATGTGTTAGTAACCCTGGGACACCCAATTCAAATAGGAATATTAGCTACTCTGTGCAGCCATTCTAGATCCCTTAGAATCCAAGTCCTATTTTTCTCCAGGTCACCAGCATTTTTCTTTCACACCTTAATTACACTGCCATGCAGTTATTTGCTTAGATTCCTAGGTTCCTGGTCATGGACGGTGTTAAGTCATCACTGTATCCACCTGTGTCTCTCCAGCACCAACACCAGATTTCTACTCATATGGGAAGGCTTCAACAAGTTCATGGGAAAATGGAATTAAAGGACAATGGAATTTTCGCATACACTTTTGAAGCCCCCTCGTATTGCTGGATGGATGAGGAAAGCATTATATTCTAATTTCTACCAAGAGTATATACATTTTAAGGAGATGCTCTTGAAATGTAAAAATCCAACAGGGGTTGAACTTTCCCCAAGAAAGTCTGTTGTTGCTCAGAGGAAAGGGGCTGTATACAGCCGGCCCCCAGCCCAAGTGACTGCGATGTCTGCTGAGAGTGAATATTTCATTTACCCCAGAAGTAAGTCTCCTGTCAGAAAATCATGAAGAAAATGCTATCAATGTAGCAATATGAATTTTACTATATTTGGAAATAAACCACAGAGAAAAACTAGAGTTTATCTAAAGTTGGTTTTATCCTTAATATCGCACAAGAAAATCTAGACGTGACACTGAAAAGAGGCAGCCATTTTTTCTGTGTCTTGGATCCAGGTAGAACACTGGAGTCAAGTCACAGAGAGCATGACTGGTGAGGAAAAAGCACCTTCGTCACAGCCCAACCAAACTTTACTTATCTTTCTACTATTTCAACATCTACTTAGTGAGCATTCTTTTCATAACAGATGTCAGGGATTACAAATATAACTAAAACATGATGTATGTTTCAAATGAATGTCTAAATTTAATCTTGAGCTTGATATTTTAAAAGTATTTTTATATATTCCTAAGAATAAGACAACCACCAAGTAATTGTGTATTCTCAATAGTTTTGTTCTATGCACACTGTGAAAATTGTAAGATTTTAAAACATGGAAGTGTATTTCAAATTGATATAAGCATACCCTCCTTAAAGCGTGGCATATTGGGAATGCATTTTTTGAATTCAGGTCCCCTTTCAGGTTTGGGGTCATTATTCAGTCTGAATCTTCTTCACTGATGAATAGAATATTTCCCGTTTGTTGAGATGCATGGATTTTCATGCTGGTGTGGCACTGTGGGATAATGCACTGGACTGCGAGGTCAGTTTGAACAGTAAGGTCAGTGGTCCAAACTCACTAGCTGCTCCTGGGGAATCCTATGCAAGTTCACTATGCACCTGAACCAACTTGAAGGCACTTATTAACAACAACAGCATATATGTCTTGAAACATGGACACATTAGGCAGAAAGACCTGGTGATTTACTTCCGAAAATCAACCAATGAAATCCCTATGGATAGTAATTCTGTTGTTAAGTGCTGTCAAGTTGGTCCTGACTCATAGCGACCCTGTATAAGGTTTCAGAGTTGCAGCTGGTGGGTTTGCACTGCTGACTTTGTGGTTCGCAGTCTAATGCTAATGTTACAGTGCCACGCCAGGAGTCTAAAGGCAACCATGGGCCACCGTGAATCAGAGACCTACTCAACAACATCTAACACCACCACTAACAACCCAGGCTACAAGCTGCTTAAACACAGGTATGTATTAGCTTGTCAAGTTGTGCAGATATTGACACCTACATGTTTCCTTAACTGTCCCTTCCCCCCAAGGTCATAATCAAATTTGGTTGGTATAATTTTCTTTTTCTATTTTTAAATTAAGTAAGCACTTTACAATTGAATCCACACTTTAAAATTACAATATCTCACTTAAAATGATAGTTTCTGGAGTTTCTTAGAAATATTTAGAAGGCCTGGCAGCAGGAGTCTGACATTATGACATGGTAGAGTCAGCTGGAAGAGGGAGGGAGACCCTTTATTTCTGGCCATTGTTATAGCACAGAGAATTGACAATTCATGCCCATGCTACCATTCCTTAACTTTGCATACAGCCTGGTGAATAGAGGGAGCGTTCACATTTTCCTCTTCCTTACCTAGAACTGCATTTTTAATGTCTGAATAAATGGCCTTATGCATAATACACACTCATATTAGACTGCCACCCCAGTAAGTTATCATTCATCCCAACTATCCATAAAGCCTGAAAGGTTTAGTTCTACTTGAGTGTAACATCTCTTTAAGGTGGAAAGAAAGAGGGAAGAAAGATACACCAGTTTATGGGAATTGATGGAAATGAGACTCCTATCCACATAAAGCTCTGCTTTGTCCTTCCCTGGGTCCTTACAAACCCAATCCACTGCTCTCAGCTGATTCTGATTCTTAGCAACCCTACATGACAGAGTCCAACTGCCCCATAGGGTTCCCATGGCTGTAACATTTATAGATGCATACTGCTACATCTTTCTCCTGTGGATTCAAACCTGTGGTCTTTCTGTCAGCAGTCAAGAACATTAACCTCTGAGCCACCAGAGTTCCTCCCTGGGTTGCACAGGAAGTTAATGTGTTTGTTTGACTGCTAACCAAAAGGTTGGAGGCTCAATCCCACCCAGGGCATCTTGGAAGAAAAGCCTGATGATCTGCTTATGAATAATTAGCTGTTGAAAACTTTATGTAGTGCAGTTTTATCCTCACATACATGGCGTTGCCATGGGTTAGAATCAGTTCAACTACAACTGTTTTTTTTTTTTTGTCCTTCCTAGGGAAAGCTTGGAGTCCTGGTGTGGCGCTATGGGATAAAACACTGGCCTGCAAGGTTGTTTGAACTGCAAACTTGGTGATTCAAACTCACCAGCTGCTCTTGGAAACCCTATGCAGGGTTGCTATGAGTTAGAAGCTATTTAATGGCACTTAACAACAACAACCACAACAGGGAAAGTTTCAGCATTGGCACTCAGCCCTGGGACCTTTCCCTTTCATCTCTCAGTAGAACTGGCTCAAAAGCTGGGACCATCTGTTGCTAAGTGTCTTCTGCATCTATTTGGCTGCTTTAGCCCTGCCTAGGGAAATACCATACAGTCCTAGTGTGGAGCTGTGGATTAATGCGCTGGACTGCAAAGTCGGTTGGAAATGTTAATTTACCAAGGAGAGGTGTGAGGGTTTATAGCAGTGGTTCTCAACTTTTAGTAAGCATCAGAATCAGCTGGAGAATGGGTTATAAAACACAGATTGCTGGGTCCCACCACCAGAAATTCGGATTCAGTAGTCTGGGTGGTAGTTGTTCAGTGCTGTCGAGTCAGTACTGACTCATGCGCAACCCTGTATAAAGTTTCTGAGGATTGGCTTGTGGGTTTGAACTGCCGACTTTGTGGTTCAAACTGACTTTGCAGCCCAGTGCTTTATCCTGCAGCACCACACCAGCTCTGGGGTGGAGCGCCTCAATTTTATTTCTCACAAGTTCCTTGGTTATGCAGATGCTGCTGGTCACAGGACCTCCGTTTGAGAATCACTTGGATATCAATACCTACAGGAAATTTTTTTAGGATTCTACATGGAGCTCTGGTAGCGTAGTGGTTACGAATCTGGCTGCCAACCTTAAGATCGGCAGTTCGAAACCACCAGCCGCTCCGCGGGAGGAAGATGAGGCTTTCTACTCCTGTAAAGATTTACACCCTTGGAAACCCTATACAGGGTCGCTATGGGTCAGAACCGACTCGACGGCACTTAACAACAACAACAACAACTGGGCACTGTAAATGCTAGAATCAAGAAAAAAAGTGCACTGAAAGGAGTATGTCTTGATGGCACACACTGGGCAGAAATGGGGTCCTTGAAAAATAATGCAAAACTGTGTATTGCTGTATCCTGGTCCTGTTGTTAAGGTTTCTGAAACCGTACCTCTTTGCGGGAGCAGAAGAAACCCTAATCTTTTTCCTGCAAAGTGGCTAGTGAGCTCGAACAGCTGACCTTGTGGTTTGCAGTATAGTGCTTTTTTATAGAGCCACTGTGCTCCCTCTCCTGGTTGTAGTGCAGATCCATAGGCTATCTGTGGCTTCTTAACAGAGGACAAATTAACAAGAAAGCCAGTAAATCACTTAGCTCATGATCATAGTCATAAATTGTTGTTGCTAAGTGCTGTTGAGCAGGTCCCAAATCATAACGACCCTGTATAGGGTTTCTGAGGAGTTGTTATTGTTGTTGCTAAGTGCCATCGAGTCGATTCCGACCCATAGCGACCCTGTATAAGGTTTCCAAGGAGCACCTTGTGAGCTTGAACCACCCACCTTACAGTTCAAACGACTTTGCAGCCTGACGCATTTGCCCACAGCGCCACACCAGAGTGAGGTTTGAACTGTCAACCTTGTATTTCAAACTGACCTAGTGGTCCAATCCTGCAGCGGCACACCAGGACTCCAATTATAAAGTGGCCATGTGCTGCGGAGTCGGTTCAGACTCATAGCGACCCTTTATAGGGTTTCCGAGGTTGTAAAATTTTATGGGAGCAGGAAACCTCATCTTTCTCCCGCGAAACCCTTGGTAGTTTCAAACTGCTGACCTTGAGATTAGCATCCCGACACTACCCTTCCTACCAGAGCTCCTTTGCAAATCAATTTTTTTGTGTTTCCTTCCAGCAAAATGAATCTTTCAAACCACACGGTGGCAGTATAATCACATAAGTGGCAGCCAAGTGGAGCTGGAGGTTTCTGAACCCATAATAAATTAAGAGATAATTTTGAAAGCTAAACATCTGTGATTTTTGGCTTAACAACTATTGGCCCATAAAGCACAAATGACAAGTTGTAGTCCGATACCTTTAAGAAAGCCTCAGTCAGAGCTTTCAATATTGTTACAATGCCTCAGTCAGAATGCATTTTTTTTTTCTTTGCAGTTCTGTAGTGTGAAAACAACTTCACAAGAACAAGCAACAGATCATTTCATGCATGAGCTATGTAACAAATTCAATCCAAAATAACTCTCACTTCAGTTTAGCAAATTACTGTGTGATAGCAAATTCACTTCTAGACTTTAATCATTTTTGAAAGTGGGTTTATTATTTCTTTCTTTCTTTTTTTTTCTTACCATTGTTTAATCTTAGATATTTGCATTTCTCACAACTGGGTTAAATTGAACTTTCTTCAGTTTGTTTATTGAAGTCTGTAGTTAGGCTCTTAGTTTCTATACTGAGAATTTAGGATGGACTTACATCTTTGAAGTATTATCATTTGGCCAGCTGAATGTTATAATCTATATAACCAAATCGTAATATAAAGGATACAGAATTCTTAAAATAAGGTTCTGTCAAAGTGAAGGATACAATCAGTTGTTTCACTCTTTGTTCTATAATACAATATTTCATAATGCTAACAGTGTAGTGGTTATGAGTAGGGCTGCCAACTGCAAGGTCAGCAGTCTGAAACTACCAGCTGTTCCATGGGAGAAAGATGAGGCGTTCTGCTCCTGTAAAGATTCACAGCCTTGGAAACCCTGTACAGGGTCACTATGAGTCGGAACTGACTCCACGTCACAGAACAACAACAACAACAACAACAGAAATGGTAGGAAGATGGTTAAATAGCAAATATTAAACATATTTGCATCTTGAGATGGTGCTTCTGGTCACCCAAGCAATAAAAATAATCAAATAAGACCATTACAAATGGCAATAGATATGGATGTCAGCACAAGGGAACAGTGAACCTAGAAATGTCCCAGGCAACACTAGATTCAGTTCTAGTCTGCTGATAAAAACCTACCTTTGCCAAAGATAATGGGACCTAAAACTACCAACTTTCAGACTATGGCAGGAAAGGAAAATTACCTTTTCCAAGAAATATCCCTAGGATCTTCTTGAGCATGTGCAGCCTCCTCATAACCATCTCAGAGATCCTGACTCTGCCCGTGACGGCTGAGCTTACATTTTAGATCAAAGTTTGTCTCTGGGCATTCTGAACTGCACAATATACTTTCTGGGAAGGGCACTGTATCAGAAATTTCCCCAAATGCATTCATCTAGGGGGAAAGGCATATTAACCCAGAAAAAGACAAGACTCCAGACCTAAAGTGATCCCTTGGAATGCGGACTCGAGAAGTCCTTAAAATGTTATTTTGAGAATGTAGCTATTGCTGTGAGGTGGGCTCATGTGCTGTACTTTATGATCATGTGTGTTGAGGTGGAATGGGAGCTCAGAGAGCCCATCAATGAGGTAGTGAGTGCTTCACAGTGGCTCCAGCTTTGCAGGTTACAAGTCCCCAGGTCCTCCTTGGGATGGATGGGCTGCACGCTGTGTTCAGAATTTCTTATTTGCCCCTCATCATCTGGATTTTTAACCTGCTCTCCTACTTAAGCTATTTTACATTCAATTAGTTTGTTTCAGATAAATCAAGTTTTTGTCTCTTCCAGTATCTCAAATGGAAGTTTTAAGGATGGATATGAAAATTTAGAAAAATTAGACTCTCAGAAAAACAATCAGTATCATGCATATATTATTCATATACAGAGCCAAGCCTGTATCAAGTAGGTAGCATTATCCCCATTTTTTCTATAAAGAAACTGAGGCTTAAGAAAGGTCAAGTAACTTGTCCAAGATTGTTGTTGTTAAGTGCCATCGAGTGGATTCCAACTCATAGGGACACTGTATTGGGTTTGCAAGGAGCAGCTGGTGAGCTTGACCCACTGACTTTGCAGTTCAAACGACTGACTTTGTCATCTGACACATTAGCCCACAGTGCCACACCAGGACTCCAAGATTACACAGTCCTAAAGTGGCAGAGTTGGGATTCTTGAGCAACTTGGTTAGAGAAGTCCAAAGCCTGTGCTCTTAATCACTAACAGGGCTGCAAACACTCATCAGTCATTACATCTGCCCTCGCCAGAAAAGCTATGCCTTCTCCTGACATGCTCCTTTCAAGTGTGGATGTTTCCAACAATCACATCACTTTTCCTAAAGAAGAATAAAAGACATTGTTGTTTTTTATTTTGTCCAAGAATATATTACAGGCAATTGTTAAAAAGTAGAATCTTTTCCCACATAAATGCTACTTATTTTTAATACTGACACACTTGGGAACATTTAAAGAACACCCCATGTGATATTTATATGCATAATATGTATTAGTAATATGATGTTAGACTATTATAACTTTACCAAAGTATAATTATTAGGATTACTATTAGAGCTATAATTCTTTCTGACAATTCAATCAAGTTTCAACATTTTAAAAGAAGTTTAACATCTCTCTCATTGATTGATTTATTAATTATATATACCCTGTTTCAAAAAACGGATTTCAAATAACTTATACAAAAAGGAGAAACCCGTAAAATGGAATTATTGAAGCAAGAATGAAAGAACAAGAGACAGGTAATTAAAGGGACAAAGAGATTTGTGTCTAAAACCTTTGGTTAAGAAAAGGAAAAGATGAAGGTGTGGGAAGACACAGGGAGGAATATGAGTTAAAGTTAGTAGAGGTAAATACTGCTAAATGATGGTGCATGGAAGGGATTGTAACTAATTTAATGAAACAAAATATATGAATTGTTAAGTGTAAAACTGATGATCTGCTCTTTATACTGTACTCAATTCATAATAAAAAGTTAAAAAAAAAAATAAGAAAAACTGCTGCTATCAAATCTACTGTAGCAGTGAGTTTCCAGGTATCTAAAATAAGAAAACAAATGAATAGATAAAAACACAGTTCTCTAGTTGATTCAAAGAATGCTACTATGGGTAACATGGATATTAGCTACCCAAAATGCGGGGGCTACAAAGGCAAGAAGTGACTGGCTTACAAGCTTTCAAGAGGGAGCCTAGATCTAGA
>NW_006408561.1:15926017-15982787 GCF_000296735.1 Chrysochloris asiatica | reverse complement strand
AGCAGAGACGATGACGTGAAGAGATGGAATGGCTGGGGATTCTAGACACAGAGAGGGAGAGGGGCTGTGTGCTGATGACCAGGGGGAAGGCTTGCATTGCAGGGTACATCCTTTGGTTGGTTGATGATGCATGGAGTATTATAACCATGGCAATGAAACAATATATGATAGGATGAATGTAGAGCTAATGTTCCCCCATGTAAACTATCACATATTCACAGTAAAACATTACAAAACATGCTAGTTTTTCAGAAAAGACAATTTTATAGTATCAAAATTAAAACTTAAAACTTACATGTATAGTATGCAGTGCCGTGAAATTGGTTTAGACCCCTAGAGACCTGTATAGGGTTTCCAAGAAATGGCTGGTGAGTTTGAACCACCAACTTTGTGGTTCAAACTGACCTCATCCTACAGTGTCACACCAGGACTCTGTGGTGTGAGGTAGGGGGTCAATATTCATTCCTTTATATGAATATTCATTGACCCAGCACCATTTATTGAAAAGGTTGTCACCCACTGCAGTGTATGATCATTTTGTCATAAATCAATTGGCTCTATGTGAATGTGTCATTTTCTGGAGATTTTTATTGTGTTCAGTCTACTCATCCATACTTGAACCAATATAAAATTTTCTTAATTTCTTTAGCTCTATTCTTGCTTTGCAAGATTGCCTTTCTCGTATCTTTGCTTTTAGAAGCAGCTTGTCAATTCAAAACAAAACAAAACACTGCAGAGATGTAATTATGATTGAATATAAATTACTTTGAATTGAATCTTCCATTCCATGAACACAGAATATTCCTCCATTTATTTAGGACTTCGTTAATTAAAGGGATACCTGGGTGGTACAAATGGATAATTTCTCAATGACTAATTGAGAGATTGGAGGTTCAAACTCTTCTAGAAGTGTGTAGGAGAAAGGTCTAGCAATCTGCTTGCAAAAAGTCACAACCTTGAAAACAATATGGAACGCAATTCTAACTGCCAAAAAGATGGATCACTGGGAGCTGGAATCATGGTGGTCTTTGTGTGTGTGTGTTTTAGTTTACTTTTACTAACCCTTGGAAGAGGGATGGTGGTACACAAATACAAAATAGGTATGACATAATTCTAAAATAAACATATTTCATATTTACTTTTTTGCTTACATTATTTAAGGTACTAAGGGTTTTTTTGTTTTGGTTTGTTTTGGTTTTTTTAGTATATCCTACTTGAATATAGCTGATTAATGAAGCTTAATTTCTATGACTCAAATTGCAGAAAAAATGTACATATGACCTGGCTTCTGGAAATCTTTAATAGGTGCTTAAAGCATGTTAGCAGTTTACCTGTTGTTCAAATTTGTTGTTTTGAAGTTAGGTGCCATCATGTCAGTTACGACTCTTAGTGACCCTGTAAAGGGTTTCTGAGGCTGTGAATCTGAGGCAGAAAGTCTCATCTTTTTCCAACAGAGTGACTGGTGGGTTTGAACTGTTGGCCTTGTAGCCTCTATGGAACACAGAGCCATCTGTGTTTGTCTATAACTAGTTTAATCTATTTGTTATTTAATTTTCATGTGCTTGTTCTTTTTTTAACATTATATTATGGTTTGGGTGAAAGTTTACAAAGTAAATCAGTTTCCAATTCAACAATTTATATACATTTTGTTTTGTGATATTAGTTTCATTCCCTTCAATGTAACATCACTCTTCCCACTTCCTCCCTGGGTTTGCGTTTCCATTCACTTATCTTTCCTGAATCTTCCTGCCATCTGAAATTTGTGTTTGAACAAATGTTGCCCTTTTGGTTGCATATGATTGACTGTTCTGATGACCATGTTCCCCATGGATGTTGCTGATGTTGTTGTTAAGTGCCACTGCGTCGGTTCCGACTCATAGAGAACTTGTTTGTGATTTCCAAGGAGCGGCTGGTGAGTTTGAACTGCCAATCTTGTAGTCCAAACTGACATTGCAGTCCTCTGCTTTATTCTACAGTGCCACACCAAGCCTGTCTATTGTTTAGTTGCATGGTGATCTCCCTGAGTCTGTTCAATTTCAAGTTTGAAGTGTGTCTAAGAGCCATTTTCTGTTCTTGAATTAAAATCTATTTTTTGATAAAATTCGGTAGTGATTAGTTAGAGACATTACTCATTTTTCACTTAACTTATTTTACATATTTTATATTCTTTGACTGTGATGCTGTAGGATAAGAACTGGATTGCTAACTGAAAGGTTGGGGGTTCCAACCCACCAGACACTCCTTGGAAACTCTATACATGGTCTCTATAAGTTGGAACCTACTCCATGGCAATTAACAACAATGTTATTGTAGGTGTCCTGGTGTGGTGCTGTAGAATAAGCACTGGACTACTAATCACAAGGTCAGTGGTTTATACCCACCATCCACTCCTTCGATACCCTATACAGGGTCGCTATGAGTTGGAATTGACTCAACAATGTTATTGTGGAATTTTGGTGTGGTGCTGTAGGGTAAGCACTGGACTGCTAAGAACTAGGATGGGAATCCAAACCCACCAATTGCTTCTCGAAAATCCTATACAGGGTTACTATGAGCCAGAACTGACTTGGTGGCATTTAACAAAAAAAATGCTATTGTAGTCCTGGTATGGTGTTGAAGGAAAAGCACTGGACTGCTAGCTGCAAGGTCAGCAGTTCGAACCCACCAGGTGCTCCTTGAAAACCCTCTACTGAATGCCATTGAGTAGGAACCAACTTGATGACACTTAACAACAACAACAATAATGCTACTACACTTAAAATCCTTTGAAATAATTCCTTTTTATTTGCTTGTCATTGGCATTTGGAAATACAAATAATGTCGGGTTATTTTTTGTTGCTGTTTGTCGTTAGGCGCTCTCAAGTCAGTACTGATTCAGAGCACAACAGAGGAAACACTGCCCGGTCCTGGACCAACCTCACAATTGTTATGCGTGAGCCATTGCTACTGCCACTGTGACAGGACATCTCTTTGGGGTCTCCCTCATTTTCTCTCCACATTACCAAGCATTAGGCTTTTCATGAGGGACTGGAATCTCCTGATAGATTATATGTCCCGAAGTATTAGAAATGAAAGCTGATCATCCTGGATTATAAGGAACATTCTGGCTGTACTTTTTCCAACACAGATTTGGTTGTTCTTTTGGTGGTCAACGGTACTTTTAAATATTATCTTTCAACACCGTAAGAATGCACTGATTCTTCTAGTGTTTTCCTTATCCCTTGTCTAACATTCACATGTATATGAGGTTATTGGAAATACCATGGTTTGGGTCAGGTGCAACTTATTCTTCATATCGACATCTCTGCTCTTGAATATTTTAAAGAGGTCTTGTGCAGCAGATTTGCCTAATGCCTCTTTTTTTCATAGTAAAAGCATTTATTATCAAGTGAATTAGGGAACAAAATGTACATAAAATACTATGTATTGGTGAGGGGTTGGGGGGAAGGACATCACACCTCTACACAATTACAACCAAAGACCTGACATTTGTACACCTCAGCCATCTTTATTTCACTCCTGTTAGGCCGTGAATTCATAGGGAATAGGTTCTAGCAGCTCAGGCTCCTTTCCATTGGTTCTCACAAAGTGCGCCTCTCTTAGGGGAGCAGGCTGGTGCTTTAGCTGAGCCCAGGTTCCTTTTTCTTCGGCTTTCTTCTTTTTCTTATCATTTTCCTTCAGTCACTTCAGGAAGCTGTCTTAGCTCTAAGAGTGTTAATATGCTCAATATGCACATTAATTCTCTTGGCAAGAATCTTGTCCTTGACTTGTTTGTTCACAACAATGCCGACAGCATGCTGGGTCACATTATAGACTCTTCCGGTTTTGCCGTGGTAACATTTATAGGACATGCCTTTTTGAACCGTGCCCATTCCCTTGATGTCCACAATATCTCCTTTCTTGTAGTTTCACATATATGTGGCCAAAGGAACGACTCCATGTTTTTCTGAAAGGCCTGGAGAACATATAGTGGGTGTCCCGCCTCTATCCCTTTGTGGTTGTCATCTTGGCAGATTATTGCAAGATGGCGGCTCCAGTTGAAAGGGAAGATAGATTTTGAAATGTTCTTTTTGATGATAATGCGACGCCATTCAACTTCAATTTGTCATTCTCTTCAGAGTAAACCATGTGACTCTCAGATTCAAAATGGCCAATATCAGTCTATTTCAGCTCACTGATGCCTAGGATATAAATCTTTATGCCTTCCACTTAATATTTGACAATTTCCAAAATTCCAAGATTCATATTTCATACATTCCATGCTCCAATTATTAATGTGTATTTACAGTTGTTTCTCCTTATTTTGAGTTGTGCCCCATCAGCAAATGAAGGTCCAGAAAGCTTTACTCTATTTCTGTCATCATGGTCACCTCTACTTTGAGGAACTAGCTCTTCCCAAGCCGTATTTTGAGTGCCTTCTAACCTGATTGGCCCATCTTCCTGCATTATGTCTTACAATATTCTGGTGGTCTTCATCATTATTATCAACATATAGCACCCAATATTTTAGTAAAGTTACCCATTAGTCCTAATAGTATGTAGTTTTGTTTAGATTTCTTATACCTATAATCATGCTATCTAGTATACTGGTGATTTTAATATCATTCTTTCAGTCTTATTTCTTGACTTAACACATTGGGTATGACCTCCAGAGAAATGTTGAGAAGAAACGGTGATAGGTAGGTCCCCTTGTTTTATTTTCATGGTCGCAGAGGGATGGTTCCAAATTTTTATCACCAACTATGCTGTTTACTCTTTAAAAAGAGAACAGAACAAAATCTGACATTAGGCCAATTGCCATCTAGTTGATTCTGACTCACAGTGACTTTGTAGGTTTCTGAGGCTTGTTTGCTCCCTATGTTTTCTGAGAATGTAAATCTTTGCCATAGACATTTTTATAATTTCAAAAAATCGGTTATAGGCAGGTCTCTTGGTTTCCTTACTAATAGTGTGTGTGTACTAATACTCTGAGTGCTGAATTAAAAAAAAAAAATTTTTTTTTCTGAAACTATTAATATGAGAATACCAGAAAGATGTTTTCTGTGATTTACTGACTATGTAAAGATATTTGAAAGTGTGGAGCATCACAGATTATGTGTAACATTACAAAGAATGGAAATTTCAGAACGCTTAATTGTGCTCATGAAGACTAAGAGGCAGTGGTTCAAACAGTGATTTCAAATAAGGAAAAATGCATATCAGGATTGTGCCCTTTCACCATGCTTATTTAATTAATTTAATTAATTCACCATGCTGAGAAAATAATCCAATAAACTGGGTTATATGAAGAAGAATGGGAAATCAGGATTGAAGGAAAGCTCATTAACAACTGTGATATGTGAAGACACAATCTTGCTTGCTGAAAGAGAAAAAAACTTGATGCACTGATGATGAAAATCAAAGACTACATACAGCCTTCAGTATGGATTACACATAAGCCTAATGGAAGCAAAAACTTATGACTGCACAAATAAGCAAAATTGTGATAAATGGTAAAAAGATTGAAGCTGTCAATAATTTCATTTTATTTGAATCCACAATCAAAACCCATGGAAGCAGCAATCAAGAAGTCAAATGATGTATTGCAAATTAAATGATGTATGGGCAAATCTGCTGAAAATAAATAAGCCTCTTCTGAGTGTTAAAAGGAGTCCTGGTGTGGCTCTGTGGGTTAATGTGCCAGACTGCAAAGCTGTTTGAACTACAAGGTCAGTGGTTCAAGCTCACCAGCTACTCCTCAGAAACCCTATACAGGGTCACTAAGGGTCGTAATAAACTCGGTGGCACTTAAAACAATAGCAAGTGTTAAAAGGCAAAAATATTACTTTGAGGAATAAGGTGTACCTGACCCAAACCATGATATTTTTAATCAGCTCATATGCATGTGAAAGCTGGACAATGAATTTGTTGTTGTTGCTAAGTGTCGTTGAGTCAGTTCTGATCCACAGTGACCCTGTACAGGGTTTCCAAGTCTATAAATCTTTATGGGAGCAGAAAGCCTCATCTTTCTCCCACGGAGCAGCCAGTAGTTTTGAACTGCTGACCTTAAGATTCGCAACCCAATTCGTAACCACTATGCTACCAGAGCTCCTTGGACATCCAAATAAGAACAGAGGCCTGTGAATTATGGAGTTGGTGAAGACTATTGAATACATCAAACCACCATGGAGTTCATTCTGACTTAAAGAGATCCTGTGTACACCAACATGAAATAACGCCAGGTACTGCTTGTCACAAACTTTGCTATAAAGCTCTTTCTATTTTTCACTGACCCTCTACTTTATGCTTGGTAAAATGGAGGGTCAGTGCTGCACTGTGGGATAAAGTACTGTGGGATAAACCACAAGGTCAGCAGTTCAAACTCACCATTCGCTCCTTGGAAACCCTATATAGTGTTACTAAGAGTCTGAATCAACTCGACAGCACTCAACAACAACAGCAATTAACTCGGTATGACTGAAAACAATGACAATATGAGCATGCAATTGTCCTTTGTTTCCACCTAGTCATACAATACGCTACTGTAATGGGAGTCTTACTGTGGCACTGTAGGATAAGCAATGGACCCTAAGGTCAGTTTGAACCACAAGGTTGGTGATTCAAACTCACCAGCTACTCCTCAGAAACATGTTATACAGGGCCTCTATGAATCTAAACCGACTTGACGACACTTAGAAACAACAACAATAATTGATTTTCAGATGCAAAACCACTTTTCAGTTTATGTTAGCAATCTCCTTGGGCAAGGTGTATTTTCCTTGTTTGTAGAAAAATGGAGTATTTTCCTGGAACTTTTTGAAGCCCCCTCATATTGCTAGATGAATTGTAGATATAAATGTGAGAAGTAAGGCTTTGGTAATATCTTATTAAATGACTTATGAGGTAGCAGTTACACTATTAACACCAAACTCTCTGCCACTGAATCACTTCTGACTCAAAGTGGCCCTATATAGGGTTTCTGAGACTCCATATCTTTATGAGAGCAGATAGCCTCATCATTTTCCTGAGGAGTGACTGATGAGTTTCAACTACCAACTTTGCAGTTAACAGTCCAGTGCATATCCTACAAGGCCACCAAGATGTGTAATATGTTTGCAAAATATATGTAAAAGAATATTCAAAGAAGCACTATTCATTTTAGCCCCAAATTGAAAACTACTCCAATAGCTATTTTTGTGATAGCCAGCTCTGAGATGAGTCCCAGTGATCCTGCCACCTGGTATTTGGCACCTTGTAACAGCGTTGCCTCATGTGACCAACAGAATGTGCCAGAAATAATTGTATGCTGAGGGTCCTTGGGTGATACAACCTAAAACTGACAGTTCAAACCCACCCAGTGGTACTATGAAAGAAAGGCCAAGTAAACTGTTTCTACAAAGATTACAGCCAAGGAAACCTTATGGAACAGTTTAACTTTGTCACCAGTGAGGTTGTCACCTGTTGGAATTGCTCAATGGCATTTTTAAAAATGGTATGTCACTTCTGAGAATTGGTTACAAAAGACTGTAACTTCTGTCTTGGATTCTCTTTCTCTCCTCTTGTCCTCGGATCACTACTGGGGAAGGCCAGCTGCCTTATCATGAGTAATCCTACAAAAAGCTCCATTTGGTTGGGAACTGAATCCTCCTGCCTTTAGCCACATATGTGAACTTCGAAGGAGAGCCTTTAACCAGCGAATGAGCTGACTGGCAGTCTAGCCAGTTTCATGAGAGACCTCCCAGATAAATTGCTTCCAGAGTCTTCAGAAGCTGTGATATATTAAATGTTTCCTTTTTTTAGTGACTAGTTGCAATTTTGTGTAATTTGTTATATAGCAGTAGATAAACTAAAAGATCCATCAACAACAGAACAAATAGATTGTGGAGGATTCATAAACTACTACACAGAAATTTGAATGTGAAGCCACAATTACATGCAACGTTGTAGATGAAGCACACAGACATGTTTGGTTAAAGAAACCAGAAAAATTTCACATTATAATTCCATTCACATTAACCTTAAAGGCAGACAAAACTAATCTGCCGTGACAAACTGAACACCAAACCAGTTGCTGTAGAATTGATTTTGACTCACCGCGATCCCATTTGTCAGAGTAGAGCTGTACTCCACAGGGTTTTCAATGGCTGATTTTTTTGGAAGTAGATTGCCTGACCTTTCTTCTGACGCATCTCTAGGTGGACTAGAGAATCCAACCTTATGGTTAGCAGGCAAGCACTTAACCACTCACCAACTAGGGTCATCAGTCTACAGTGGTAGAGATCAGGAGAGTGTTTACCCTTACATGAGGCGCAAGGGGACTTTTAGGGGCATTAATAATGGTCTGTTGTGTATAAAGGCTTCTTCCTTTCCATTTGGTGACAGCTATCAGGTTAGCCAAGATGGGTGTTTACAAGTACATCCAGGAAGTATGGAGGAAGAAGAAGTCTGATGTGATGCTTTTTCTTATGCTGGTTTGCTGTTGGCAGTACCACAAGCACTTTGCATTGCACAGGGCCTCCCATCCCACAAGACCAAAGAAGACACACAAAGTGGGATACAGTAAGACACAAGGAAAGGTTATGTTATCTATGTGATTCATGTGCACAAACGTGTCTGCTAGCACTCAGTGCCTAAGGGTGCAACTGAAGTTTGTTGCTCCTTAAGTCTGCTGCTGAGGAGCAAGCTGGAAGCCACTGTGGGTCCTGATAGTTTTGAATTCTTACTGAGCTGGTGAAGAGTCCACATTCAGATTTTTGGAAGTTATCCTCATTGATCCATAAAGCTGTCATAAGAAATTCTGACATGCAGGGAATCACCAAGGCCCATCCACAAGCACAGGGGGATGCTTGGTATGACATCTGTGAGCTGCAAGAGCTGTGGTCTGGGGAAGGACCACAGGTTCCACCACACTATTGGTGGTTCTCATTGAGCTGCTTGGAGAAGATGCACTGTTACCGCTAATATAAGTAATGTTTGTAAAATTCATACTTAATCAACAGGTTGGGACATCATGTCTACTCTTTAAATTGTCTGTTAAACCTGTAGTTGTCTTCAGATTTTTTCATGAATGCATAGTCAAACTTTGAAAGCAAAAGTGCAATAATGTTTGAAGACAATAAGTGATAAGAATGCCTTGTTTCAAATAAGGTAAATGCTTTTGACTTTGCTTTATCTTATTAGGGAGTAATGTGTCAGCATTCAAAATGACATACTGTGTTGTTTAATAGGTGCAAAATAAATTATTTAAAAGGAAAAACAGTAGTGATCTATTCTTTGATCTGGTTCTTGTTACATGCATGTGTT
The DNA here is from genome assembly GCF_000296735.1 of Chrysochloris asiatica. Lineage (NCBI taxonomy): Eukaryota > Metazoa > Chordata > Mammalia > Afrosoricida > Chrysochloridae > Chrysochloris > Chrysochloris asiatica. The sequence goes on along the minus strand of NW_006408561.1, from coordinate 15,973,505 downwards.
ATTTAGAAAAAAAATCATACTGTCTGCTTATAATTTACTCACAGAATAAATTAAAAAATAACAATTTATCCAAGTTAATAAGAAATGTATTATATGAATTTTTACATGAGGGTCTGTGAACAATATAATGAACAATTGTTGGATGACAGTTTTTCAAAAAGTGCACATTTACTTTACATGTTACTACTATCATCTATTCTGAATTTTGATAAAAATCAAGCACAGAATTCTAAATCATTGTACCATGAAGATCATTCTGTAGGGAATTAAATTAATGAGTCTCCAGTATACCATTTTCTAATGATCAGACTTAATTTGGAGATAAGCTTAGAAGAGTTCCTCAAACTTTAATATGCGTAAGCAATATCTAGGGAGTTTGCTTAAAGTGAGGATACACAGTCTGTATACCCAGAGAGTCTGATTCAGCAGGACTGATGAATAGCGAAGATTTTGTATTTTTAACAGGTACGCTATGTAATATACTTAAATAACATTATGGGGGAATTTTTTGCAATCCTTAATACAGATTTGTGTTTCTGAACTCCAAATAGAAATCATAGTGTAACGGCATATACACAAAGTAAGCCAAAACTCTAAATTAGTTGCCATTGATTCAATTCCAATTTATGATAACTCCAAGTGTTTCCAAGTAGAACTATGTTCCACCATGGGGTTTTGAATGGCTGTGACCTTTCAGAAGTAGATTAGCAGAGCTTTCTTTCAAGGTTTGAAACATCATCCTTTTGGTTAGCATCTGAGGGCTGAATCATTTGCATCACCCAGAGTCCTGGTGTAGCATTGTAGGATAAGCACTGGACTGCAAGGTCAGTTTGAACCTCAAGGTTGATGGTTGGTGGACAGCTCTTAACAACAACAAGGGACTTCATACACACATGATAGTTGTAATAGTTAAGGTTATGTTTCAACTTGAATGGGCCAGGATCCTCAGTGGTTTGGCAGATACGAAGTGATAATCTCCCATGAAACGGTCTACAATGAACAGCCAATCAATTGAAAAGAAGTTCCCTTGGGAGTGTTGCTTGCTTCCAATGTATTGAACACTCAGGCAAACAAAGGTTGCTTATTTGGTTCTCAGTCTGGATTTCATCTGGCTCCTCAACCCACCTCTGGTTTTCGGATTTGAGCCAGTGGCCTGGTCTATTCCTGCCAATCCCAAGATTCATCATCAGCTGGCCATCTTATATGCCTGACCTCCAGCCTGACATCTGACCCATATAAATGCAGCTTGCCCACCACTATAATGAATGGTGTGAGCCGTTGTAACAATGGACTCATACATAACAATTATGATGATTGTGTCAGACCAGGCAGTGTTTTGTTGTGTAGTGCATAGTATCGTGATGAGTCAGAAGTAGCACGTAACACCAAACATGTATGTCTTTCACTATAGTTCACAAAAATATACAGAGCTGAGGCATGGAAAGCATGATTCTAACTAACAGCTTTTGAAGGACAAATATCTAAACATTCTATTTTCATGCAAATATACTCAGAAAAAACTAAAAGAACGTTGAAAATATAAGACATGGTGACTTACTGTTGTTGTTAAGTGCCATCAAGTCATTTCTGACTCACAGTGACCTTATGTAAATAGAATGAAACTCTGCCCAGTCCTGCACCATTCTCACAATTATTGCTATGCTTTTACCCATTGCTGCTACCACTGTGCCAATCCATCTCATTGGGGATTGCTGACCCACCACTTTACGAAGCATGTTGTCCTTCTCCAGGAACTAGTCACTCTGATAATGTGTTCTAAGTATTAGAGACAAGGTCCCATCATCCTGTTCTAAAGAGCCTTCTGGCTGTATTTCTTCCAACATAGATTTGGTACTTTTAACATTCTTCCCTAACACCATAACTCAAATGCATCCATTAGTCTACTGTGTTTCTTATTTATTGTTTGACTTTCACATGCCTATGAGCCTACTGAAAATGCCATGGCTTAGGTCAGGCACACCTCAGTCCTCAAACTGACATCTTGGCTCTTGAATAGTTAAAGAGGTCTTGTGCATCAGATTTGCCTAATGGCAATATATCATGATTTCTTGACTGATGCTTCCATGAATGTTGATTGTGGATCCAAGCAAAACAAAAATTTTGACAACTTCAATCTTTACTTTATTCATTATGTTGTTATGTATTGGTCCATTAGTGAGGATTTGCAATCCATACTTAAGGGTGTGGTCTTTGATCTTTATGAGTAAATATTTTAAGTCTTCTTCACTTTTAACAAGCGAGGTTGTATTACATCTGCATATCACAGGTTGTTTATGAGTCTTCCTCCAATCCTGATGCCATTGTATTAATCTGAAATTAATACAATGTATTAATGTAAAACACATTGTATCAATTTAAATTTGTTCAAGAGGCATCAGCAAATTTTTTAGGATCCCTTATTATCACTATAGGTGTCTTGCTTGGTGTGGTGATGTGGGTTAAGGCACTGGACAGTAAAGTTGGGTTGAATGGCAAAGTCGACAGTTTAAACTCATCAGCTACTCCTTGAAACAATATACAGGGTTACTATGGGCTGGAACCAACTCAATGGTACTTAACAACAAGATCATTATTACTATGGGTGTCCTGGCGTGGCACTGTAGGATAAGTACTGCACTGCTCACCATAAGGTCGGCAGTTCAGACCCACCAGCTGCTCCTTGGAAACCCAGTACAAGGTTGCTATAAGTGTGAGTCAGAATTGACTTGGCAGCCATAGATTTTTTTTTAATGATCGCTGTTATAAATAGTGCTAGAAATAACATACCACAGCAATAAGTCATGGGTAGCTACAGAAATAGGCATCCTATTCACTTTACCAAGTGGGTTTATTTTTCCTCCGTAGTCCTCTCTTAATAATACGAGCCCCAAAGTGAGGTCTGTGTCTAGAATCATGAAATATGTGAAAATGGGAAGCTCCCAGCTCTTCACGCACAGCTGCTACTCTGTAACCATGCGACAGCTTGCTGGGCAGATGTTGTGGCTACCTGTATGTTCTGTACATTAGCTAGGCCTTGGTGCTCATTAAATTCTTAATCGGGATGACAAAACCACAACCAATAAATGCAACTACCCCAGATACAACATTATGGGCTGGATTTTGAGCTCCCTCTTGTGAAGCCTGTGGATTTCTAGCATAACTACGATGTGAAGGGAGGGTATGAACATGCTTCTTAATGTCCTCACCTCAAGTTCTTGCCAGAGATTAACTATTTGATCCCAGTAAAATGAGTAAGAGCCCTGGTGTGGTGTTGCAGGATAAACACTGTATTACTAACTGCTCTAACCACAAGGTTGGCAGTTCAAATCCACTAGCCACTCTTGGAAACCTCATGCAGGGTAGCTATGAGTTGGACCCAGCTCAAAAGCACACAACAAGAAAATGAGTAGCACTTCTTTCTCTGGCCTGTAACACTCAGCCTAATCAGTAACCTTAGGAAACACCATTAAGATCATGCCTCAGAGTACCAAAGGAGAACAAAGACACTGATAAATGTGGAGTCAGAACATAGGTAGGCAGGTAAACAGGTAGACACATAGGTAACAACTTTTACAACATGCTATTTTAAACATCAAGACTCTATTAAATAGGGAAATTACAGCCATATGGAACCAAATGTTATAGAAAGTACTGACCCGTGCATACCAAACAATATGGAGCTATCTGCTTATTTCCCCCAATATTGAGCTCATCATGCTTTGAAGAGTTATGGTGGTTTATCAATCCTTCCCCTCACAGTCTGGGAAAGCTATTGTAGTAGTCGGATTGTAAAAACAGTGACAGTTCTTCACCCAATCTTGTTTGTATCCCTGCCCTTTGCAATGTGACATTACAGCTTCTCCCTTCCAGTGGTGGCATTTATTTCTGTACCTCTTGAATCTTGTCTGACCTTGCTTTGACTAGCAGAAATAGCAGAAGTAATTATGCCCCAGTCCAATACTAGAACTTAAGAACCATCTAACTTGCTGGCCACACCTGATTTGATTTGATATAAACACATGAGAGTCCAGATAAGTTATTCTAGAGCAATAGAACTGCCAGCTTTATCCATAGACATTTGAGAAACAATAATTACTGTTTATGTTACTATGTTGTTATACAACAATGGTGATGGTGATGGTGATGGTGGTGGTTATTGTGTGCTGTTGAGTCAGTTGTGACTCATGGAGACCCTGTATAGGGTTTCTAAGGCTGTATATCTTTATGGGAGCAGAAAGCCTCATCTTTCTCTTGTGGATCAGCTGGTGGATTCAAACTGCTGATATTGCTGTTAGCAGCCCAACATGTAACTAACCAGGATCCCCGGAATACAGTAATAGCTACACAACTATTTCCAACATTCTAGTTAATGTGTTTTTGCCGTTAAAGTGCTGTTGAGTCGGTTCTAACTCATAGCTATCCTGTATAGAGTTTCCAAGAAAAGGCTGGTGGGTTTGAACCACTGAAATTTTGGCTAAGTAGTCTTGTGCTTATCCCACAGTGCTACATTAAAATCCCAGCGAATTTGTTACATATTTAAAGAAAGGATAGCTGAAAATGGATTTTTTGTGATGGATTATGACTATTATTGTAATTTTTGAGGTGTAAACTTTGAAAATCCAGGTACTGGCATTATTTGAATGGGTGATTTCATACATGAAAAAAATAAAAAAGAGCAACTTCATTTTGGATTAAATCGAGATTTTTATTTTTGCTTTTCTAAAGAAACCATTCAATCTTTTTGTCAAAGTTTTACTGCTTGAAAAACAAAACGACAAAGGTCAGGATTTCTAACATGGGTTAAGAATTGTTTGGTGACTGGTATGAATGTTTGTACAGCTGGCCCCAGAGAAGGTACCTTCGTCAGCAGGAGGAACAGGAGAATGGGATTGATAATGTTAAATGGAGTTCGAGTCTGTAAATTACTTTGTGGGTAACATAGGTATATATTAAGTTTTAGTGCACATTCTAATTCCTGAAATTTTACTCACTAGAATTGCCATTTGTAAATTTGTAACCAAGGTAGGGACTAAGCTGTTGGATAAGGAGACAGACTGATAACAATGGAAAAATTGGCCCCTGACAGAATGCTTTGTCCAACACCTTTCAAGATGTAACAACCTGACGCTAAACCAAATGAGCTTACTGAAAATGCTTAAACTTGTAGCTTAACAAACCCTTTGTAACTTTTGTCATGCTTCCCCCCTCTCTACTAAGTGCCTGTGAGCACACATCCACTGTTTACTTCACCTTTTAAAAACCCTCACTATCCCCCTGCAATTCAGAGTACTGCACATCTTGCCTGGATTTCTGCAAAATCTCCCCATTTTGAAACAAAATGATACTATTCCTTCAACACAATGTTATTTTAATTTTAGCAGAGCATCAGTCTAGTAGTGATTTTCCCTAAGATACGTGCAAGGTTCTGGTATGTAGTACGCTATGCAGTCACTCCAAATTAAGGACTTTAGAAAATACAAATTTTTGGTGTAGCATTGTACCTAAATGGAATGCTGTAGAATAAGCACTGAACTACAAAGTTGGTTTCAACCACAAGGTCGGAGGTCCAAATTCACCAGCCACTCCTTGGAAACACTATACAGGGTCACTATGAGTCATAAATGGTTTGATGACATTTTATAACAACAACAATTTTCCCTAAATAGAAAAGTCTTTTTCTAACCATGGACACACTAGGTTCATTATCCTTAACCCTCTGTATTAGTAAACCAAAAGCACTGCCATTGAATCAATTCAAACTCACAGTGACCTTGTAAAGGATTGCCAAGACTGTAAATCTTTAACCAGAGTAGACAACCACATCTTTCTCCCTCTGAGGTGCTACTAGGTTCGAATCACCAACCTGGTGGTTAGTAGTCCAACACTTACACCACTGTGCCACCAGGACTTCTATATTAGAAAAGGTGGTTGTTGTTGTTGTTAAGTGCCAATCAGTTGGTTTCAACCCACAGCGACCTTGTATAGGGTTTCCAAGGAGCGGTTGGTGAGCTCGAACCACTGACCTTGTGGGTCAAATTGACTTTGTAGTCCAGTGTATAAACCCACAGTGCCACACCAGAAGAGGGAGTTCAGAGGAATATCAGTCTTTACAGGAAAGCAGTGGGAAATTAAAAGTGATCCCGGCATGGGGTGATTGTGAATTTGGATGAAAAGTAAGCCTTTAAGTAACTTTTTTATCCCCAATTGGCACTCTGAACCGAAATCAACCTAGAAAGTTCAAAATGAATGACGTCAGGAAAATGACTAGTATTTTGTAGTCATCATGGACAGGTACCGAGTCTGATCATTGGTCCCAGGCTGCTGTATAAATGAGCAAGATAAACATCCTCAGAACAAGTCCTAACTGCTGAGCAAATTGTTCCAGACAAAGGAATCTGAAAGTAATCTAGTATCCAATACATATATTTGAATTTAAGTGATAAAAACTGTTACAGGGGAGACAAGAGATTCCATCTTCAAATGTATAAATCTTACAGATTCTTGATTAAGCCTTAAACAAGAGTAAGGGGTCCTGGTGTGTTGCTGTAGGATAAGTACTGGACTGCTAATCACAAGGTTGGCATTTCAAACCCACTAGCCACTCCTCAGAAACCCTATACAGAGTTGTTATGAGTGATGACACTTGACAACAAAAGCGAAAACAGACAAAACAAACACAGATCACCTGGGTAAGAGAAACCATCGATATGATGTCAAGATTAAATGAACCACAAGGTTGGCAGTTCAAGCTCACCAGCCACTCCTTGAAACCCTATACAGGGTCACTATGAGTTGGAACTGACTCGACGGCACTTAACAACAACAACAACAACCTCTTCATGATGACCTTTTAAAAATCACAGAGAGGGAAGGAATCGCCTCCCACAACCATAACTGATGGCAGCAATGCGTCAAATACCCATGCCAGGTCTAGGAAAGCAGGGAGGGAACTATTGTAAATAGGAAAGCTTATAAACTGACTCAGAGGTTCTCAGGCTATGACATCACAACCAGTAATTAAAGGGCATGCCTAGGAAAATTCCTGTGAGGAAGTTTCTGTTCCTTTTATGATGGATAGGAGAAGTGGCCCCAAACCCACTTTTAAATACATTTCACTCCTAACCCTGGGAATTCGGCTGTCAGAGGTATTTGAAGAACTCAAAAAAAAATTGGCATCTGAACACTTACAAAGAGGTACAAGATGAAACTAAATTCTAATTTCTGCCTGGCTGGAGTGGTTTGTGGGCAAAAAAGCCTTCAGGTTTTATGCTCCAAAACAAAAGAAACCATGCTAAGCATGGACTTGCAGAAAAACTTTGGTGCTCACAACATATTGGAAAACCTAAAACTTGGGAGAGATTGCAAAATGTCATGAAGACAAAAAATAAACATTTCTAGTCCCTTGATTCCTGAAGCTTTGCTTTGGCCCTGGGGTAGCTTCCACATGAAACTCTTTTTAATTGTGATGGTGGAGAGGACTGAGAGGGTGGGGAGGTGTCTCAACTGTGACTATTTTTAAGTGCTGTCACTTTGTTGCTATGACCTATTCCCCAAATACCAGCATCACTAGTTGCAAAGAAACACAAAAAATTTAAATGAGAATGAATTCACACTTGAGGCAACAGGCAACTTTACATTTGGATATGACATTCAGAGCTATGTAAAAATACAGATTATTGAATGCTTTGCCTTGGAAAGCAATTTATGTTCTGTATGCCAGGACCAAGGGGAAAGAGGCAATGCTGACTGGCAGAGTCTTCAATACAATTTCCAGAATTCCAAGGAGCTATAATTTCCGAAACACGTATTATTTTTTTAAATAAAGAAAGGAAACCTGTAAACCATTGCGGATAGATTGTCAAGTATCTACCATGACAGAAATGAACTCCTTGAAAGAAAGAAAAACTATAATTGTCCCTGAACTGGTAGTGAAACTGACTACAAAAATTTGCCACTTATGCAAAATAGCATATCAGAGTTCACTGAATTGTCTTTTCTTTTAACTTATGGTTTTTGGGAAACTACAGCTGGATATTTTTTAGATTGTTTTAATAATAGGTATTATTCATTGAGGATCTATCACGTGAAGACCTTTGTAGCTGTTTTTATAGAGTAACCCTGATTGGCATAACAACAGAAGTCTTATTGTTATTTCTCAATTTGAAAGATGAAGAAAACAAAAGAAAAAATGATATCTAATGGCTGCGAACCTTAAGGTCAGTGGTTCGAAACTACCAGCTGCTCCACGGAAGAAAGATGAGGCTTTCTACTCCCGTAAAGATTTACACCCTTGGAAACCCTGTACAGGGTCGCTATGGGTCGGAACCGACTCGACAGCACTTAACAACAACAACAAATCTACCAGATATCATATTTGATTATATTAATGGTTTAAATAGTCTTCATTCAAACAATCTTAATAGCAATTTTTACTTCCTTCCACATTCATCATTATTTACTTTTTGGTGCTGTAGGATAAGCACTGGACTGATAATCTCAAGGTTGACGGTTCAAATCTATCAGCCACTCCTTGGAAACCCTGAGTGGAAACTGACTAGGAGACACTTAACACAACAACGGCAACATGAACACACTTAAGTCAGAATTATTTAAAAATCAAAATAGGATTCACCTAGCCCTTACTTTTCGTCTCTATCTCTCTTTACTACTACATTATAATTCTTAAATGTCTCCATTCTTGATTTAGATACGTAATTTTCATTTATCTTCTTATTTCCAAACTTTTGCACAACTAAATTTCATAGTTATTTACACTCTAAGAAAACAACACAGACTTTCAACCAGTGAAGATTTCATAACTGATACAACCCAAACTGGTGGCATTCTCTCAGTTTTGTCATTTTACCCCCTCTACTAACCGAGTCCTGGTGTGGTACTGTGGGTTAATGTGCCAGACTGCAAAGCCGTTTGAACAGCAAAGTCGGCAGTTCAAGCTCACTGGCTGCTCCACAGAAACCCTATGGAGGGTCACTATGGGTCGGAACCGACTCGATGGCACTTAACAACAACTAACTGCAAAGGAGTCCTGGTGTGATGCTGTGGGCTAATGCGTTAGACTGCAAAGTTGTTTGAACTGCAAGGTCGGTGGGTCAAGTTCACCAGCTGCTCCTTGGAAACCCTATACAGGGTCGCTATGGGTCGGAATCAACTTGACAGCACTAAACAACAACAATAACAACTAACTGCAAGGTTAGCAGTTCAAACCTACCAGTTGTTCCATGTCTTTTCCTGTAAAGCTTTTTGTCTCCCAAACCCTTTATAGCGTCTCTATGAATTAGAATCCACTAGATGGTAATGGATGGGCTTTTTTTTTTTTTTTAATTTAAATTTTCGTTATGAGAAGTTATTTCTCACCCTTACTGAATCTGGCTACAAATTTCGTTTGTTACCAGGTTTGTCATCTCTCTTCCTCTCTGCCTTCCCTTATAACTACTAATAGTTTAATACCAGATCTTACCTTTTGGTACCATCTCCCTATGAGCTCCTATTTGATCCATTACTTTATCAGCTTTAGCACAGGGCCAGACAATGAATGATTTAACTCATTGCCATGAATTCAACCAACTTTATAACCAGCATATATCAATATTGCTCAACCTTAGAAATTACTATCTGAATTCCCTCTGGTTGATCCTCCAGTTATCAAAATAAGTTACATAAGGTTAAGGAGTTATTGGCCTTTCCTTGAGGACATCTGCCTATTCCAAATTTCTTTCCCAGTATGCATATTATGAAGGAACTCTTGTGGTGTTGTGGTTAAGCACTTGGCTGCTAACTGAAAGATTGGCACCTGGAATACACAAATCATTCCACTGGAGAAAGATGTGACAGTCTTGATTCAAAAAAGATTATGAACAATCTTGGAAACACTATGGAGCAGTTGTAATTCATCCTATAGGATCGTTATGAGTTTAAATTAACTCAATGGACTAGGCTTTATACTTAATTACTGTCAAATATACTTGCGTTGATGCTTATACGTATGTGTTTTTAAAATAAGAATTTACAGTAGGTGAAGAAGACAAAATCTTGCGCCATGTATTTTAAAAACATATATTTTAATTCACATAACTGAAAACAAAACATAACTAAACACTTTGACCTCAAAACTGACATGTAATTAATCTTTAATGAGTTATTAATATTCTTTGCAAAGCTTTAAAAGACCTTGCTAAGGATGAATAAAGTTATGAAATACAAAAAAAAAAAAAAATGAGAGTAGGATATTTTACTCTCTTGTCTGGTCAATAATTACCTTGAATATTCAGTGTATGGGAATCTACCACTTTGCAATGGCTGGCTTTTGCAAACACTTGCATGGGATGCTTAAAAATTATTCGTCTCTAATGCAGTTTTCTCATACGTTTTCAACCACAATTATCTTACTCTTCATTTCAAATATCTTTAATAAAATAGGAAACGCCAATAAAATACAAGATAGAGCAATATTAAGATTGCACAAAGATACTACAAAGAACACATAACTCAAGATTGGTGAGAATACTCATTTTACACTAAAAATAATTGGAATTGGCTTTGGCTTCTTTCCCAAAACATAAACTGGAATCAGTTTATTTCCTCTTTCAACACTACTACCATATTGTTTCAAACTTACCAGCTACTCCTTGGAAACCTTATACGGGGTTGCTATGAGTTGGAACCAATTCAATAGCACTTAACAACAATACAATAGTGTTCCCCATTAGACAATTTCCAAGATGTAATAAGTTATTAAATGTGAAAAATGCTCTGTTAAGCATAAAAGATTAAACACTTTTTTTTATTATGTTATTATGTTATTATTAGAGGTGTAAATCAGACTGCTTGACCTCAAAATCCAACCAAATTCACTGCCAAGTGAATTCCAACTGCCCCACAGTGTTTCCAAAGCTGTAAATCTTTGTGGAAGCAGATCGCCACTTCTTTCTCCAGCAGAATGACTGATGAGTTCAAATCCCCAATCTTTTGGTTAACAACTGAGCACTTTCACCATTGCACCACCAACGCTCCTTAATTAAAGACACTGTTTAGAGAAAGGTATACTGAAGAGTATACTACAGTTGGGCATATTATCACTATCACTTTACATTCTCTGGAATTTAAATGAAAATTTAGCAATGTAGATTGAAATATACTATGAATATATTTCAACTTATATTGCTATGTTATAAGGCACCATGGATATGTTTCAGATTCTATATTATAAAATTTAATTCTCCTGTAATAAGTAGCACAAATTATCCTTGTGGAAATAGATGGTCAATTTCAATGATATTATGGAGTTCCTTCTTCAAGTTTTGGAAAGTTTCAGGTTTGACTTCCAAAACACATTAATTATGTGGCGACTTTCACAAAGGTAGTCTGTGTGCAGGAAGTCTGTATTCTTTGTTGCTATGCCTAAAGGAAGGCACATTAAGTGGCCTGCAGGCTTCCTTCCCTTTCTTCTCCATATTCAGACAGTTGATTAATGATGGCACAAGAACACAGTAAGATCGACAGGATCTTAAAATAGCAGAAGGATTTTTTTTTTTTTCAACAGCTCCTTGGACCTGTCATTTTTTTTTTTTTAATAGAAAAAAAGCAAATACAGATATCTCAGACTGAGCAACACTATTGTCTCCAAAACCAACAGGCAGTTATTTATTCCAACTTGAAAATAACTATTATGATCAATCAGGCATTTAAAATTGAGCCACTTCAAGCTGTTTGAAAATTGATTAAACACACGTATTTCATCTGTTTTTCCTTCATATTCTATCTCCTTCTGGGCCCAGGAGATAGAAGTTATTCCTAATGTAGGCATAGACACTCCTTCAGTGTCTTTCTAGAGAATGGATGAAAGCTATAGATACATATTTCACCTAACATAGCATGTTATTAGTTATTAAATTTAAAAATACTGCTGTCAACTCCAACTCATACTGATCCCATATGTTACAGACTAGAACTGAGAGTTTTCTGGGCTTAGTCTTTACGTAAGCTTTGCTTCTGTGGCACTACAGGCTGAGTTTGAATCTTCAACCTCAAAATTAGTAGTTGGGTACAAACTATTTCCATGACTAAATTCAGAGATATTAAAATGTGTACAACAATTATGACTAGAGCAAATCCTGTAACTATGGTATATATCTGTGCTCCCACTACTCTGTCAGTTTGTTGTACGGTGGTGGCTTGCATGTTGCTGTGATGCTGGAAGATATATCACTGGTATTTTAAATACCTGCAGAGTAACAAATGGTGGACAGGTTTCAGCAGAGCTTCCACACTAAGACAGACTAGGAAGAAAGCGGGGCAGCTCACTTCTGCATGGTTAGCCATTGCAAACCTTATGATTAGCAGTGGAACACTGTAATGTCTAAAATAGTGCTGGATGATGAGCCCATCAGGTTGAAGGCACCCAAACTATGACTAGGAAGAGTGCCTTCTCAAGTAGTGTGGACCTTAATGATGGGATGAAATAAAGCACTCAAGACCTTCATTTGCTGATGGGGCACAAATTAAAATGAGAAGTTAATAAGCATCCATTAAAAATCAGAACATGGGATATACAAAGTATGAATATAGAAAAATTGTAAGTCTCAAAAATGAAATTGATCCCCTAAGAACTTGATTGAACCTCAGCATAGTGATCCTGCTTGGTCACCTTAGAGCAGGTGGTGGGCTGGCAACGTCTGGCGCATGGGGTCCCTAGCCGATCTCCTCCCTCCCTGCCTTCCTCGGATGGCGGCTGTTTATGCTGGACGTGTGGCCAGAGACGGGTAAGGATCACGTGGAACCTTGGCAACTTAAGACAGAGCCATTGCCATGCTGCAATGAGTTTCAATGACTGGTAAGACTGAGGAATTCGCACTGACCGCCTAAGACAGGCAGCGTCCCTTAAACAAACAATAAATAAGGAGGATTCGGATATAGACCGTGCAGACCCGGTCAGGAGGCCAAGCCCCTGTGGGCCCAAGTGTTGTTGACCGTCCAAACCATAGGCTCTGAGGATCTGACATTAGCTACCTAGTAGACATAGCAAACTGTCCCTCATCTGATTATTCAGTAATGCTTGTTAGTAATCTCATACATGAGCCCTGGATATCCACAGACAAATGTAAAATCCTTCCCTAAAAGCCGAGACTGTAAATTCCAAAAAGGCAAGTCACCCCCCCATCCAAAAAAAAAAAAAAAAGCTAAGGAGGATAGAGAGAAACACTGTTAACTGATGATATATGGAGGGGATAATAATCAGTGTAATGAAACAAGCTATATGAATGGTTGAATGTGAAGCTGATGATGTGCCCTGTAAACTTTCACTCAATCCAAAATAAAAACATTTAATTAAAAAAAAATGAAATTGAATGCATACAGATGATTATCCTAGGCACCAGTGAGCTAAATATACAAGTATTAGCCATTTTGAATCAGACAAGCTTATGTTTTACTATACTAGGAATAACAAACTGAAGAGAAATGGTGTCATATTCATCATCAAAAAAATCATTTCAAGATCTACCTTGAAGTACAAAGTTGTCTGTGTTAGGATAATATCTATATGCCTATATGTAAAACCGGAGTCCTGGTGTGGTGCTGTAGGATAAGCACTTGACCTCAAAGTCAGTTTGAACAACAAGGTTGGCGGTTCAAACTCACCAGCAGCTCCTTAGAAACTCTAAACAGGATCGCTATGAGTCAGAACTGACTCAATGGCACTTAACTTAACGACACTAAGTAAGACCCGTTAATATTACTATTATTCAAATTTACACACCAACCCCCTAAAACAATTGATGATGAAATTGAAGAATTCTATGAACTTCCTCAGGCTGAAATTGATCAAACACAAGATCACAATGGATTGGTAATTACTGGTGTTTGGAATACAAATGTTGGAAGCAAAGAGGAAGGATCCATTGAAAAAGATAGCCTTGGGGATAAAAACAATGCCTGAGATCATGTGATAGAATTTTGTAAAACCAAATTATCCCACCTGAATTTAGAGAGCATGCCAAGAACAGATATGTTTCACTAACTGTCAATATTCTGAAAGGTAGTCAATAGCTAATACTTTCATTCCCTCACTTTCATTCATTCCTTAATTCCTATCTACATTCCATCCCCATTTGCATTGAATGTGTGTTTGTGTTTCCAAATTTATGAAGACCTAAATAATAAAGCCTTCTGTTCTCCATTTTTTTGTTTGTCTTTCTTTAAGCGACATGTGTGATAGTGATTATCTCTTTCTTCTTGAGACTTACTCTTCTCTGAAATTATATCCCTGAGTCCTTCTATTTCTTTTTTCACCTTTCTAAAGCAGAAGCCACAATGACAAATCATTCAAGGGCCAGGCAGGTCACACACATGAGTAAACAGATGGAATCTCAGCAGGTGAAGCAACAGAGAATCATAGGCACTGTGACCAACTGGGAGGTGCTGACCTCACCTGAAGAGGAAGCAGATAATTAAATGTTTCCATTTGTTCCAACAAGGAATGCAGACTCAATGTTCCTAGATCTGTTTTTTGTTGTTGTTTTGTTTCTTAAGGGCTGCAAAAATTCATATACAGATGAAATTTCTAATTTAAAATTTTGAATCACATAATTTAAAAGGAATTTGCAAGTCATTTAAAACATGAAAGTCAAATTTATCTCCAAGGTAGCCAGTGTATAACCTCAGCTGTATTTAATTCTTGTCCTCAGAAGCTTTGGACATGTTATCAGGAGGGACCAATCCCTGAGGAATGACATCATGCTTGGTAAAGTGGAGGGTCAGAAAAAAGAGGAAGAACTTCACGAGATGGATTGGCACAGTGGCAGCAGCAATGGGCTCAATCTTAACAATGATTGTGAGGATGGACCAGGCACGGTTTCATTCTGTTGTGCATAGGATCCCCGTGAGTCAGAACTGAATCAATGGCACTTAACAACATTCACTGATTTTTGTTCCTTTCTATCGCTCTTTGTTGTTGCTGTTTTTGTTAAGTTGTTATTATTGTTGTTATTGTTATAAGTTGTTGTTATTATTAAGTCAAATTGGTTCCAACTCATAGTGACCCTGTGTAGGGTTTCAAGGGTGGTAGGTTTGCACTGCTGAACTTGTGGCTAGAAGTCCAGAGCTTCCTACAGCACCACACTAGGACTCTTCTATTCCTCTAAATGCAGATAAATCACTAAACTTCTGTTTACAGTTCTGTAGAGTTTTCTCCTTTAAATTCCTCTCCTTAGTCATCTCATCCATTCAAGAGATATCAACTATCTTCATGTTGATTTTTCTCACCTTTACACTTGTAGTCCTGCTCTTCCTTTTAGGATCTGATTCACCAACAAATTATTGTTCTGGATGTACTGCTCAGCATTTCTCAAAACATGCTTACTAGATTGTTTTTATTTTTGGTTCATACTATCATCTTTTTCTCTTTCTTGTGTAGCTTAAAACCTAAATCATCTTTAAGTTTCCACAACTATTCACTAACCCATGAAATAAATATTAACAGGTCTTTGAGGAAACTGCTTTTAGAGATTAATATGTGTTACATGGAAATTTGAAGACTTAAGAGCATTGTTATTAGGTGCCACCCAGTCGGTTCCGACACATTGCAACCCTATGCAAAACAAAACAAAACACTGGCAGGTCTTGCAACATCCTCACAATAAATTGTTTTGGCTTGAGCCCATTGTTGCTGTCACTGTGTAAATCTATCTTGTTGGGGGTCTTCCTCTTTTTCATTGATCTTTCACCTTTCTAAGCATGATGTCCTACTCCAGGGACTTGTCCCTCCTGATAGCATGTCCAAAGTACGAGAGATGTAAACTCCCCATCCTCGCTTTGAAAGAGCACTCTGGTTGTACTTCTTTCAAGACAGAAATGTTTGTACTGGCAAACCATGGTACTTTCAATATTCTTTGCCAACACCATAATTCAAATGCATGGATTCTTCTAAGGACTTCCTTATTCATTGTCCAACTTTTACATGCATATGAGGTTATTCAAAATACTTTGGCTTGGGCTTGGCGCGCCCAAAGCCCTCAAACTGACACCTTTGCTCTTGAACACTTTAAAGAGGTCCTGTGCAGCAAATCTGTCTAATGCAGTACATTGTTTGATTTCTTTACCATGAGCATTGATTGTGGATCTAATGAAAATGAAGTCTTTGACAACTTCAATGTTTTCTCCATTTATCATGAAGCTATTTATTGGTCCAGTGGTGAGTATTTTTGTTTCCTTTACATTGAGGTGCAATCCATGCTGAAGGTTGTAGTCTTTGCGTTTCATCAGAAAGTATTTTAAGGCCTCTTAGATTCCAGCAAGCAAGTTTATGTTATCTGTATATGGCAGGTTGTTAATGAGTCTTCTTCCAGTCTGATGCAATGTTTTTTCTACATATAATCCAGCTTCTTGGATTATTTGTTCAGCATGCAGGTTGAATAAGTATGGTGAAAGGCTACAACCATGGCATGCACATTTCCAGGATTTAAACCATTCAGTGTCCCCTTGTTCTGTTTGAATGACTGCCTTGGTTTATGTTTCCTTGTGAGCACAATTAACTGTTCTCATTTTTCACAATGTTACTATAGTTTGTTATGACCCACACAGTCAAATGTCTTTGTATAGTCAATGACGTTCAAGCAAACATCTTTTTGGCACCTCTTTCAGTCAAGATTTATCTGACATCAGCAATGACATCCCTTATTCCACGTCCTTTTCTGTATCTGGCTTGACTTTCTGGCAGCTCCCCATTGATGTACTGCTGCAATCATTTTTTTAATATCTTCTGCGAAATTTTACTTGCATGTGATACTAATGAAATTGTTCGGTTATTTCTATATTCTATTATTCTATTGGGCCATCTTTTTTATTTTTTTGAATGGGCACAAATACAGATTTTTTAATTGGTTGGCACATAACTGTTATCCTATTCCTTAACAAAGATGAATGAGCACCTCCAGTGCTGCATCAGTTTGTTGAAAGATTTCAATTTGTATTCTGTCCATTCCTGGAGCCTTGCTTTTGTCAATGCCTTCAGTGCTGCTTGGACTTTCTCCTTCAGTACCATTGATTTTTGATCATATGTTATCTCTTGAAATAACGGATCATTGACTCATTTCTGGGGAGTGCTGTGACTCGGTGTATTCCTTATATCTTCTTTCAATGTTTCCAGCACCAATCCTTATATCTTCTTTCAATGTTTCCAGCACCAATCAGTATTTTTCCCACATTGTTATTGTTAAACCCCATTGAGTCTGTTTTGACTCATAGCTATCCTGTATAGGATTCCTGAGAAGTGGATGGTAGGTTTGAACTGCGGACCTTGAGGTTAGCAGTCCATTGCTTATCCTACAGTACCATACCAAAAACCCATAGAATCTTTCAATATAGGCTTGGATTTTTCCTGCATTTCTTTTAGTTTGATAAATGCTGAGCATCGTCTTCCCTTTTGGTTTTCTAACTCCAGGTCTTTTCACATTTCATTATAATACGTGATCTTATCTTCAGGAGCTTCCTTTTGAGATTTTCTATTCAGTTCTTTTACTTCCTCATTTCTTCTAATCGCTTTAGCTTCTTTAGGCTGAAGAGCAAGTTTCAGAGACTCTTCCGACATCCACTTTGGTCTTTTCTTTCTTTCCATTGTTTTTAATGATCATTTGCTTTATTCATGCATTATGGTTTTGATGTCATCCCACAACTCTTTTGGTCTTCGGTCATAATGTTTAAATGCATCATTGAGATGGCCTCTAAATTCAGGTGGGATACTTATGATAATGTTTTGGCTCTCATGGACTTGTTTTTAATTCCTGTGTATTCTGGAAAGTTCTAGGTGTGCAGTCATATTATTTTATGTTGTTGACAAAAGGTGTTTGCAATGTCATTGGTCTTGCAAACTATCATGTGATCTTCAGCATCATTTCTATCACCAAGCCCATACTAATCCTTCCTCTTTGTTTCCAACTTTCACATTCCAGTCACCAGTAATTATCAATGCATCTTGATCAATTTCAGACTGAAGAACTTGGTACAATTCTAATTAGCTTTAGTTTTGGATGCATAAACTTGAATAACAGTGGTATTAACGATTTTTCCATGTGGTCTTAGTAGTGTATTTGTTTGGAGTCCTGGCATGGCAATGTAGAATAAGCATTGAACCACAAGGTTAATTTGAACCACAAGGTCAGTTGTTCAAACTCACCAGCCACTCCTTGGAAACCCTATATAAGGTTGCTATGAATTAGAACTGACTGAACAGCACTTAACAACATAGCATCTCTTACTCATTCGGTGAAAAAAGAATGGAATTCAGATTGAAGTTAAACAATGAATAGAAAGTAAGGGGGAAAAATAGCACAGAGATAGATTACCCTTTCAGAATGGAGAGCGGAACAAAATGGCTAATCCTTTTTGAATACATATAATAGACCTGTCAATCTTCTCCCCAAAAGATCTCAACCTTGAAAACTCTATGTGGCAATTTTACTCAGTCCTGTAGGGTCACTATGGGTGAAAATCAACAGCATACATTTATATACATTTGCTCTGGTGATATATTGGTTAAACTGGGCTGTTTGCAAAAGGTTGATGGTTCAAACCAACTAGTGGTCTTCAAGGGAAAAGATTTGGTAATTGAGTCTGAAAAAAATTAAAACCAACAAACCCTAAGAGGCAATTCTACTCTGCCCTATAAAATGTCCATGCATTGGAGTAGACTTGATATCACTCACAGAACAAGAACATATCTATACAGATTGAGCTAGATTGAGATTTAGATGTTTATATATCTATTTGTATATACAATTTAATTTTACTTAGCTCCACAATCAATGCTCATGGAAGCACAGTCAAGAAATCAAAAGATGCACTGCACTGATCAAATCTGCTACACAAGACTTCTTTAAAGTGTTAAAGAACGCAGATCATTTTGAGAACTAAGGTGCGTCTGATCCAAGTCATGGCATTTTCAGTAACATCATATACATGTGAAAGCTAGACAATGAATAAGGAAGACCCAAAAATTGATGCCTTTAAATTATAGTGTTTGAGAAAAGTATTAAATATGCCACGGGGTGCCAGAAGAATGAACATATCTATCTTGGAAGAAATACAGTCAGAATTCTCCTTAGAAGCAAGGATTGTGTGACTTCATCTCAAGTACTTTGAACATGTTACCACAACCTGGGGAAGGTCATCATTCTCAGTAGAGTAGAGGATCAGTGAAAAAGAGGAAGTTCCTTAACAAGATGGACCAATACAGTGGCTACAACAATGGGATTGAACATAACTATGATTGCAAGGATGGCGAAGGACTGTGCAGTATTCTGTTTTGTTGTGCATAGGTTGCTACTACTTGGAGAAGATCTCCTGGCTGATTTGAGTGCCTGTTGTGGTGCTGTAGGATACACACTGGACTGATAACTACAAGGTCAGCGGTTCAAACCCCCCAGCCACTCTTTGGAAACCTATACAGAGTCGCTATGAATTGAAGCTGACTTGATGCAACTTAACAACAATATTTAAATATCTATCTACCTCTATATTTGAATAAATTTACGTAGAAAGCATTGAATAGTGGTTAAGATCAGGTATTACAATCAACCACTTGTTTGCCAATCTTGTTTTCTTTATTTACTAACCATGTGCTTTTGGGTAACTTACATACCCTCTCTGTGCCTAATTGTCTTCCTCTAGAATTGGAGATAATAAAAGTAACTGCTTCACAAAATTACTAGAAAATTATTGACAGAATACAAAATGGAATTTTTTGTTGTTGTCCCATATTTGCAGAGGAGATTTCATATCTAAGAACAATGTGTGCAAGACAATTTTTTTTTTTCCAGGTCTTGCTAAGGAATGTAAAGTTGGCTTCATGACTCTCAGTTTGTCACCCACTTTGAGGGCTCATAACAAATGCTAAGGTTTAGTTTTAAAGATTGGTATGACTTTTCTTTAAACAGAGTGTTTCTTTTTTTATATTATATTCTAACCTATTTAATCCTCATAAAAATCTGACAATTTAGGCCCTTTCTTTGTTCCAATTTTCAAATGAAGAAACTAAAGCAAATTAAGCACCTAGCCAATATAACAGAGAGTATACAGGGAGCCAGAATTAGAGTCAGGCAGCATGGCCCAAGGTGACAGCTGTAGATAACATCTTTGAAGTTGTCAGAAGGCTGCTGCCTTTCCCCTCTGCTCTCCATCAGACTCTTTACCTTCACCTTAAGCCAAACTTAGAGGGCTTTGAGAAAACCACTTTGAGAGCTAGATATGTGTCTCCTGGATATTGGGAGATTCATGAGTTGGTATCTGATCCACATTTGAAGATAAGACAATGAGCAGTACTTGAACCAACTGCAAGACTAAGGTTTCACATTTCTCATAGGCCAGGTTAAGATCCCATAGGTATTGTTTTGAAAGAGAATCCATCAAAGAAGGCAGAGTATAAAGTGAAGAAGCTCACCATTACTTATTTCCTTACTTCTGAACTTGAGTTAGACATGGGCTAGAAAATGAAACAAATGTTAAATCAGATGAGAAATAGAAGTTTTGATAAAATGGGACTACACTTTTTAAATGGATTATGCCAGAAAAATGGAGTGACTTAAAACGCCTTAGGCTATTCCTTGGATCTCATCTAGACACAGGAACAAATGAATCAACTAAGACTTTTTAAAAAGCAGAAAGGCACTGATGTGCTGCACAATATGCTAGGAACCACATTCATGTACTCTTCAAAAACTTTTAGGCCTTCCATATGACTTCTAAACTAGGCCTAAACTACTACTTTAATGTGGCATGCAGCATTCTTCATTATTTGACTCATATTCTATCTCTTTTACTGCCATCACCTAACATATAAAAACTCAAATCCAGTCATACTCTCTACATTTGTATCATTTTACACAGGTTAGTCACCTGCCTGGCGTGAACTTCACAAGTTCCTACACTTGACACTTTAACCCATCTTTTAGGGTTTGACTGTGAAGGCTTTGGAGATTCTCTCTTGTTGGGCTAATCATAACCTCGATTACAAAAGTATTATCTCAGTTTTAAAAAAAATAAGTGGCTTACACAACTTTCTAATTTGCTAAATTGTGAAAGAGCTCCTTGAGATAAGGAATATATATATCTTTCTTTACAGTGTTACATGTAGCACTTATGAAATGGTATACATACAAAAGGCTCAATAAACAACTACAAAATTAAATTAAAACCACTTAGTATTGTGACCTGAGAGGTTTTTTTTTTTTACCTTCAATGTGAAATGTAATATTCTCAGGATAATCTACACCATGTGGCCCCTTTTAAGACTTTGTCCCATAAAGAAATAATGATATTTGGATACAATGATATTAGAAAACAAAGTTGGGAAGACAGAATTTCACATGTTAGACTGGTGCTTATGTCTGAATATTAAGGGATTAAAATACTAGAATGAAAGCATAAACAAATAGAAAGAAATACCAGTCTTACGTTGATAATAATTCCACTGTACAATGAAACACGAGTCCAATTAATGATATATAAATGGTCTGCATATACATATTCACTCACTTAATCATATATATATATATACACACACCCTGGTGTGGCTTTGTGGGATAAAGTGCTTGACTCCCAAATCTGCAATTAGTACCCATTTGACCTAGCTTGGATGGCTAGCTGACCAGAACTCAAAACAAGGTAGATACAGATATTTGATACTAAGAACAAATGAAAATTGTTATATTTTGATGAACTAGACTTTTGCCTATGAATGAATTACTTAAAATTCCAACCTGAATGGAAGGATTCTTCATATCAAGGAACAGCCTTGCTTTCTCAGTGTACTGAATTTATAAGAATGAGAAATTTAAACATTGGCTATCAAAAATGGGGAGGCTACAGAGACATGAAGCGGCTGGTTTATAAGCTTTCATGAGTGTGGTTAGTTGCAGAATGAAGGTGGTAAGGTAGAATCCCCACTGAATAGTTTCTGTCTTTTCCACATGGATCTGGTGAAAGGGGTAGGGGATTACAGTGATAGAATTTAAGACTCAATAGTGAATAATTGTTAGCAAGATTAATTATGATCGTCACAACTATAATTGTAGAAGATGTGTAACTAAAAGGAGGGAGTAGGTAGGTAATCTTTCATTTTAGGAACAGATGATCTCAGGACCAACAAGAAGGAAGAGCATGAGTGAAGCATGAGATCCCTACCAAGAAAAGCAGTCCCAGCAAAGATGGTGGCTGTGTTCCTGTGGGCAGGAGGCTGTCTAGCAGAATGTGCCCTTTGGATATTTAAATGAATATATTTTTTTGGTTTTTTTTTGTAAGTGCATATCAAATATTTTTACCTTGTTCATTTGTGAAATATAAAATGTAAATGGGGATCCACAGGGAGAAAGTTGGATAAATGTTGTAGGGAGAGAATTGTAGCCACAGGGATAAACAAGGTGTATAGTTTGTTGAATGTAAAACTGATAATCTTGTCTGTAAACCTTCACCTGACTCACAATAAAAAGTTAAAAAAAAAAAGAAAAAGAAAAAGTTGATGTATTTGACTTATGGTGTTAAAAAAGAATATTGCTCTAATTGCAATATTCTTGGCTACCAGAAAATACCAATATTCATGTGCTACCAGAAAAACAAACAAACCTGTATTAAAGTATAGATAGAACGTTCCTTAGAAGCAAAGATGGAAAAACTTCATCTCTCATACTTTGGACATACCATCAGGAGGGACCAGTACGTGGTGAAGGACAGTATATTTGGAAAAGTGAAGGGTCAATGAAAAAGAACAAGATGGTTTGCCACAGTTGCAGCAACAATGGGTTCAAGCATAACAATTGTGAGGTTGGTGCAGGTCCCGGCAATGTTTTAGTCAGTTGTGAATAGGATTGTTATGGGTCAGAGCCCACTTGACAGCACTTTACAGCAATAACAACAACCACTTTGTCAGTTTGTTGTAGTGTGGTTGATTGTGTGTTGCTGTGATGCTGAAAGATATACCACTAGTATTTAAAATACCAACAGGGTCACCAGTGGTGGATAGGTTTAATTTGAACTTCCAGACAAAAGCAGACTATGAAGCAGGAGTGGTGAACTTGTTTTGAATGTTAAGCCTCTGAAAGCCTTATGAATAGCCACGGATATTGTCAGACATAGTGTCAGAAGTTGAGCCACTCAGGTTGGAAGGCATTCAAAAGACTACTAGGGAAGAACTTCCTGCTCAAAGTAGATGTGCCCGTGATGGCATATACTGGAGTAAAACTTTCGGGACCTTCATTTGCTGATGGGGTACAACTCAAAATTAGGAGAAACTGCTGAAAACATTATCAATAATCAGAACATGCAATGTATGAAGCATGAATCTAGGAAGTTGGAACTTGTGAAAAATGAAATGGAATGCATAAAGATCAATATTCTAGGCAATAGTGAGCTGAAATGGACTGGTATTGAACATTTTGAATCTGACAATCATATGGCAACCATACAATGCCTGGAATGACAAATTGAAAAGGAATAATATCCCAATCATTGTTAAAAAAAAAGAAAAGTTCAAGGTGTATCTTGAAATATAATGTTGTCTGTGATAGGATAATATTCATATACCTACAAGAAAGATCAGTTAATACCACTATTATTTATATTTACACATGAACCACTAAATCCAGTGATGATGAAATTGAAGAACTCTACCAATTTCTTCAGTCTTAAATTGATCAAATATGCAATCAATATGCAATTGATAATTTCTGGTGATTGGAATATGAAGGTTATAAACAAAGAAGAAGGATCAATCGATGGACAACATGGCGTTGGTGATGGAAATGATAATGGAGACAGTATGGTAGAATTTTGTAAGAGCATTGACTTATTCATTGAAAAAACCTTTTAAAAACAGCATAAAAGGTGACTATACACATGTGCCTCACTATGGAATACAAAGGAATCAAACTGACGACATCAGCCAAAACAAGGTCAAGGGCTAACTTGGAACAGACTATCAATTGCTCACGTGCAAGCTCATGCTGAAGCTTAAAATTAAAACAAGTCCATAAGAGCCAAAATTGACCTTGAGTATAGTGCACTTGAATTTAGAGTCCATCTTAAGAGCAGACTGGTTGCATTAGACACTAATGACCGAAGAGTTGCGGGATGACAACAAGCACATCATACAGGAAAAAGGCAAAAGTTCATTAAAAAGACAGGAATGAAAGAAAAGACAAAAAGGGATGTCAGAAGACACTTTGAAACTTGCTTTTGAGAAGCTAAAGTGAATGAAAGGCATGAGATAAAAGAGTTGAATACAAAATTCCAAAGGGCAGTTTAAGAAGACAAAGTAAAGCATTATAATGAAATGTGCAAAGACCTGGAGTTAGAAAACCACATGGAAGAACACGCTCAACATTTCTGAAGTTGAAAGAGCTATCAACAACAACATATATCGAACTATATATAATATTCTTGTAGTTATTATGTGGCGTTGTATGAGGATGCTTCAGAAAGTTAATGGAATTAAAGGATAATGGAATCTTCCCACAGACTTTTTGAAGCCCCTTCTTAACACATTAAACTACATATTATCTAGCTGAATCAATTCTAGTATATACAGAAATTAAGAGCCAGAGACATTTACTCATTACTCCAAGGTGGCCCTAACATATGTCAAAATGAAGAGTGCATGTTGAGGTGAGAACAGGAGGATAATACATTTAGAATCTTGGAGGAAGCTAAGAAATCATAAAGCATCATCATTTATGTTGTTAGTCTTTTCAATCCTTTGAAAAAAGCTTCTTTCCAAGGTACTTTCAGAAATGGAGTAGAGACCAATGAGCCTGTGGTCCTGATGAGAGTTGCAGGCTCCCTTCTCTCTTTTGCCATCTATAAACATCAAGTAATCAAATCCAATATATCAACTGTAGGTTATGGAATATTTTCCAGTAACTTAAACTCTGTTTTCTCATATAGGAGTTTTAAATTGGTAGGTTATCTATATTAAAATTTAATCATAACTTCTTTACTAAGTTGTCAAGAACATTATTTAATTGAATTCAGAAATGTTTCATTTAGCATCCCTGTATGTCAAGAGCTGGGGAGGGAAAAAAAAAAAAAAAGGAATGATAAATAGTCTTAATCATGTACAAACACATCCTCACTTATAATGCAATATTTTGGCTGATGTGATGGAAAGAAGAGGTTTAATGTTTTTCTTTGTTTATTTTGTATATAGTATTACTGTTTTTGCTAAGTGCTGTCAAGTTAGTTCTAAATCATAGGGGTCCTGTATATGGCTTCTGAGTGGCGCCTGGTGGTGGAGATGGTGGTTATTTGCTGTGGAGTCATTTCTAATTCATACCGAACCTGTACAGTGTTTCTGAGGATGTAAATCTTTGCGGGAGCAGAAAGCCTCATCTTTTTCCCACGGCACAGCTGGCAGTTTCAAATTGCTAACCTTGAGGTTAGCATACCGATCATAACCACTACAAGACCAGAGCTCTTTGCCTAGTGGGTTTGAATTGCTGACCATTGTTAGGTTAGCAGTCCAATGCTTATCCTACAATGCTACTCCAGTATATACTGTTGTGGTTTTTGTTAAGTGTGTTTGAGTTGGTTCATGCTCATAGCAGTCCTGTATAGGATTTCTGAATAGCGGCTGCTGAATTTAAACCACTGACCTTGCAATTCAAACCTCCCTTGAGGTCCAGTGTATTATCCCACAGTGCCACACCAGGACTCCAGAATAAATGGAAGGATAGAAAAATTATTAGAGAGAAGCGCAACGAATGAACAATGGCATCATGTTTTAGAAGTACATGGATGTGAGAGTGGTCAGAATTGAGGCTGAGGGCACATTGATGATGGACCCCTCATGCTACTAAGTTTTCATTTCCTTGCATAGGCATTGTTGGTCACTGAGAGTTGTAAATTAATGCCAGCATGAGCTTTGTTTTTTTTTAATTTTTATTTATTTTTAAATTATATATATGAAGGGGCTTAAAAAAGTTCATGGAAGATTGAATTAAAAGATAATGGAATTCTCACATGAACTTTTATAAGTCACGTTGTGTGTACGTATGTGTTGTTGTTGTTGTTGTCAGGTGCCATCGAGTCGGAACCGACTCATATTGACCCCATGCACAGCAGAACGAAACAATGTCCGATCCTGGGCCAACCTCACTACCGCCGCCACACTCGACGCCATCAATGATGTCACCTGGCTGATCCATCTCGTTGGGGGTCTTCCTCTTTTTCTCTGACCCTCCACCTTACCCAGCATGACATCCTTCTCTATTGACTGTTCTCTCCGGACAATGTGTCCAAAGTATGAGAGGTGTATTATATTTTTAAAGACCTAACCGAGGCACTATTAAAGGTGACAGGAACAGCCCAGGGCTGACTACTAAGTCTTTCTCAAGGGTCTGTGCTTAAAAATGGCAGCTGTTTTATATGGGTTGTCTAGAGAAGCAAAACCAATGAAACAAAAATAGATATTTTTGATAGATAGATAGATAGATAGATAGATAGATAGATAGATAGATAGATTTACTTTAGAGAAACAGCTGTCACAATTGTAGGGGCTGGCAAATCCAAAATCTTTAGGGAAAGAAGCAGGATGGAGACCTCTACTGGTTCCAAGTTTGTGGGGGCTGGAAAATTCAAAATCTGCAGGTCAGGCAGCAGGCCAAGAATTTATGCAGAAACTGGTGATTCAGTATGCTAAGCATTGCACTGCTAACTTCAAGGCTGACAGTTCAAATGAGGGAGAAAGTGGAGGCTTTCTGCTCCCATAAAGATTTACAGTCTCAGAAACCCAAGGAACTGTTCTACTCTGTTTGATAGGGTTGCTATAAGTCAGGATTGACTTCATGGCACTGCTTAGGAATCACAAGTCATATAATGAGGAGAGTGTAGAGTTGAGAGATAGGACAGAAAGCTTTGCCTGAACATCTAACCCACTTCCATTGCAGATGTAGGCTATGCCCCAAGAGAAAACCCCTTTCCACTGATCCATCACATCAGATTGCATCGTGGAAAGTGATTACACTATATTAAATCAGCTCAGAGTTGGGTAATGGTAAGGAAGACCATGGAATCATTGATGCAACTGAGTTATGGTGTTGGAGAAGACTATTACAAGTACCATGGACTGCCAGAAGAACAAACAAATCTATATTGGAAGAAGTACAGCCAGAGTATTCATTCGAATCCAGGATACCGAGGCTTTGTTTCTCATATTTTAGACATATTATCGGGGGGGGGGGGGGGGAGTCCTCAACAAATTGAGTATGGAAAAAGGACATTGTGCTTCGGAAAGTGGAGGGTCAGCAAAAAAAAAAAAAGAGGAAGCCCTCCAATGAGATGGATTGGCACTGTGGCAGCAGCAGTGGGCTCAAACCTAACAATTGTGAGGATGATGCAGGACTGGGTGGGCAGCGTAGTTGTGCAGAGGGTCACTATGAGTTGGAACTAACTCAGTGGTACCTAACAACAACCACCACCAGCCAAACCACCTGCCACTACTGAGAATCATAACCTAACCAAGCTGACAATCATCACAGTTGCTAATTCGATATTAACCAAATCACCATTAGGAAGACCAATCTGAAAACCAGCTCCACCATTATACAACTTACTGGTTCTAAATGAGCTACACCATGACGCCCCTCCGTTCCTGTGTATAATGGGAGATGAAGACCTTGGCAACGTTGTACTCATCAGTCTTCAACCATGTCCCTCTTTTAAAGCTGAATTTGCACAATGGCTTTTTGTAAGGCCTGCCACTGCTTCAGTGTCTCCTCTCTGTCACACTGCTCAGTGGGAGCTGACATTCTGCTGATACTTCATCAGGCTGGACTGCCTGCTGAGAACCAGATTGGTAAGGGAAATGCATCTCACTGCTGGAAACGATGGGAGATGTATTATTTAAATACAATTTATCTTGCAGCAACTTTAAAAATCAGATTCACCATGCTTCAGAGAGAGAGAGAGACATGTTTTTGCACCTTGCCTCTTCTTGTTTGATGATGCTTGAGACTTTTAATTGTTTTTGTGATTGTTTTCTAAATGTTGCTTTATTTTAGATGACCTCTTTCTTTCTGTCTTAAGTAATTTCCTCAGAAAGGAAGATTCAACCTTGGTTTGTGGTGGGTGTGGTGGAGAAATTTGGAAAACTTGTGCTGTTGTGTGCTGCGGAGTCAGTTCCAACTTATAGCAAGCCTGTTTAGGGTTTCTCAGAGTAGCTGGTGGTTAGAACTGCCAACCTGATCATTACCAGTCCAGTGACTATCCGACATTGACATAACAGGGTCCAGAAAACAGTTTAGGTCTTGTTAAAAGGGTAAATGCTCCCTTTTATCTGAGTCAATTCCTTAACTGCATGGCTTATGGAAGAAAAGACTAGGAGGCTGTGTCTACCATAAAACCAGGCAGTGTTCTTCAGTTGCCGTGTTTTTGAAACTTGAACCTTTCAGGCAACTAACTGATTTTTATTTTAAAAATAAACTAGATTAGCTGAATTGTGAATGTACTTTTAAAATTAGCTGTTTAATTAAAAAAAAAAAAAAACCAATAACACATCTCAAACAGGCTATGAGTATAGAAACAGCAAAGTAAAACAGGCATCTGAAAAGTAATTATTTCTTGATAGCAAAAGAAAAAAACAGAGTTGAGAAATCATTTGCTGTGTTCAGAGCACACTATTTACCAGCCAAGGGTATGCCAGAGAATATTACAACCAGCTAGCAAAGGCCAATAGTCAAATTGTTGTGAATTTTATAAACCAGTTGACATAAACTTGGTGGCTTGAATTCAAGTATGGAGGGAATAAATAGACAGTGGAAATCATCCAGTGTTATAAACCAGGGAATTTATATTTTAGAGAGCCGACTTTTAACATTTACTAGTTCACCACTGCAAAAGGTCCATGCCTGGGATCTCCATGGTTTTCATGAGATTTGATCATATGATGACAACAGAATGCGTTCCTATTTGCAATTAGTGTCTCTCTTCTTCTGTCTTTCCCACCATTTCCTCAAATTTGCTTTTCTCAAGTAGAGAAGAAACTTATTTTGTAAATGGTCATGTAAAAAAAAAAATGATGAAAGTTTAGAAACTCTTAACAAATTGAGTAAGGAATAGAAAATAGGATTTCTGAAGAAAGGGAAATGAAACGTTATGATTATCTTTTACGTTTTTTGTTTTAAAGAATTTTGGTGGTGATGCTAAGTTATGCTTGATATTTATAGCAGGTGAAATAGGACAAAACAATTATATACTCAAAGAGGAACATTCCAACAAGACAGCAGAAAGCCCCTCCCTGTTACAGGGAGAGGTCAGGCCATCAGGTAATAAATACTTTAAAACAAGAACAACCAATTGTTTAGTGAACAATTGGTCTAACTATAATGTCAACTTTTTTTTTAATGTCAACTTTTCCTGAATTATTAAGGCCATATGTGAAGTAGGAAATATGGAAAATACATAAACAAATGAAAGAAGAAATATTTACTACTTATAGTCTCATCACCTAGAGATGGCTGCTGCTAACATTCAGAAGTGCTTTGTACTACAAATTTCCATAGGCATACATGGATACATGTACTACAAATCTGGATCATTCTCCATATATTGCATTTAATGTTGACTCTCATGACATTATAAATTCTTTCAAAACATAAATCTTAATTTTCTAACAACCGTCTCCTGATGTGTTACGTAATTTGTTTAATCATTTACTTCCTGATGGATATTTAGATTGCTTCTATTTTTTACTTTTGCTATGATAAATAATGTTGAGATAAAGAAAAAGCTGGGGATGTTTCTCTAGTCATTTCTGTGGCAAAAATTCAAAGAAATTGCTTGCTTTAAAAGGCTAAATTGCCCTTCACAAAGATGTCGTTGTACTGAGTTGCTCTGTACAGGGTTTCCAAGACAGCCATCTGATGTAAGAAAGTCTTATTTTTCTCCCACAAAGCAGCTGGGGGCGACTCGAGCCACTGACCTTGTGGTTCATAGTCCAGTGCTTATTCTACAGAGTCATTGCACTCCCTTTCATAAAGATAATACTTTCTTATCAAGAAGATGTGAGTGTGCCTGTGAAACCAAGTTCTCCAACACTATTAACGGTTGGTGTTAGCTGCTGTGTAGTCAACCAGAGACTCAGACCTAAACTCATGGAGCCTCTATGCATAACACTGAAGTAGAGCAGGATCAGTTGTGGTTAGAGTTCATATTGCCTGGTTTTCATAAGTAGATTGGCAGGTCTTTCTTCCTAGTTTGCTTAAGTCTGGAAAGCTCCATTTAAGTAATTCAGCATTGTGATAGTTAAGGCTTTGTGTCTGCTTGGTTGGGCCAGAATTCTCAGTGATTTAGCAGTTAAGATGCAGTAATCACGCCTATGATGATATCTAATATGATATCATCATCTCCGTAATGTGATCAGTCCTGATGTGATAGAATTATCCTATGTGTGGTAAATTCTCATTTCTATGATGTTAATGTACTCCTGGGGTGGTACTGTAGGATCAGTATTGGACTGGGTACCACAAGGTCGGCAGTTCAAACCTACCAGCTGCTCTTTGGAAACCCTATACAGAGTCACTATGTCTCAGAACCAACTTGATGGCATGTAACAACAACAATGATGTTAATGAGGCTAGCTGCAATTTACAGGATTAGGTTGTATTTTGAGCCAATCTTTTTTGAGGTATGAAAAAGAATAAGCAAGCAAGTAGAGCTCAGGGGGACCTATTGCCACCAAAAAAAAAAAAAAAAAAAAGAGCTAGGAGAGAAGTGCACCATTTGCATCTAAGGTCCCTGCATTGTAAAGCTCCTAGAAGCAGAGAAAGATCGATGCCAAGACACATGGATGGATATCTTCAAACATTTTGGGCCAATAGATGCTGAAATGAAACAAGGACATTTCTCCAGATCTGGTGCTCTGGATTCAAACCTCTGTCTTCCTAAATGGTGAGAGAATCCATTTCTGTTGGTTAAAGCCATTTAAATGTGGTATTTCTATGATCGCAGCACTAGAGGGCTAAGGCGAGCATCACAGCAACATTTCAGTCCTCCACTGACAGACAAGTGATAGCTGCACATGAGTGCATTGGACTGGAATCAAACTCACTTTTCCTGCATGGAAGGCAAGAATTCTATCACTGAACCAACAATGCTATGCACCAGCATTATTTAGGAAGTGGGTAGGGTGGGATGGGGATACCATAATACACAGAGTTTTCTAACAGTGAGATACAATCTTTCTTGTTTTTAAGCTTTCCCCAAATACTGTATTTATAACTTCTGAACACGAATTTATATAAAAGACAATATCTTTAGAAATAGCTTTTTGGTCTCTCCTGAGTCCACAATATATTACCTTGTATAGACTATAAGTATTTTTTTACAGTTCATTATGCAAAGTAACTCGGTTTTAAAGCACCATAGCAGGATATTTAGAGAAATCTTGTATGCTTTTCTTCAAACACAAGCCCTTTTGAAAATGGCATATACATTCTTTGTGAAGTATGAATGAAACATTTTAAATGAATTCTATCCTTTTTGGTTCCATTCATTTATTTAAATATCTTATTATGGTGATATCTAATTTGTATTTGCATCTGTGTGCATAAATCCAGATAATAGCATGTAACACTGAAATTGAGCTGGGTTTAGGACTCAGAGATTATTTCTGCTTATTAAATTCAATGTTATCTCATGTTACTAATAAAATTAGAATGTTATCACTCATCATCAAAAAAAAATCTCTCAGGATTATCATGTAATATTCTCGTAGGGTTAGAAATATTAGAAAGGAAGCAAGATGCAATGTAATTACTAAAATTAATATTTAAAAGAATGAGAGTTTATCTTGTTCTTCCCTTGTTTTAAAATAGTCTATTTATATCACCTGGCAATTGAAACAGTATAAAGTTTATCACTCCCTGATTAATAATCATTTCATTAAGTTGAGTTGGACAAGAGAAAATGTCACTTCAGTGTGGAAATAGCATAGCAAGTGACTAACTATCTTTTGAATATGTCAATTCTTGAAGTTATTTTTTTCTTTGTTTGTTTTTTAAAGCAAACAAACAGGTTAAGGATAAGCAAGTGCTCCTCTGGCAAACTTTTATATTGCTTGAAATGTGTGTCATCAGTGCCAGAAGGACAGCACTGGAGTAGGAACTATGTCCTTGTAACAGAAAGATTGTCAGGTAAAGATCTTGTCCTATCACTCTTGCTTGAGGGTTATCCTGAGGGGCAAGAATCTATTTTCCAAAATGATTAGCTGATTAGCTGTGCTAAATGCTATCTTGGCATTAGATTTTATATTTATGGCTAATATTTCTAGGTGCATTTGCGTGCAGGTTTATAGAAAGCCCTAAGCACTGAAATTTGATTCAAATCATGTTCACACTTTACAGAATGATAGACAATTGCAAACAGCAGACTTTTGTTCATCTTTATTAGACACATTTGAAATAGCACTGTAAAAATACCATCATTGCCACCCAGCCCATAGTGGTCCCCAAGTTCTCAAGTAACTTTTAGTTTCCTTGTCAACTGAGTAGAGAAGGAAATTGTAACAGTGGTTTAGAGGCTGTGTCTGATCTCTAAATTTAGGGACAGGGGAGAAAGATCATAATCAACAGCCTAAGGCTGATTTCCTATGAGGTGGAGGTCAGAAATACCTCCACGCTCCAAATGTTTTACCAATTCTGACATCGACCATTCCTCTCTACTTCTCTGCTGGGTTCAGTAATTAGTTACAATGGCCACACAGAACCCACAGACCAAACTCACAGTTAAGGGCATCATTAGTGAAGTAACAGATTACAATTCAGGTCCAGGAACTCAGATAACAGTTCAGGTTCAGGAATGCTCAGGACACAGTTCTTCCATTGTGAGAGTCTCTTCTTAGCTATGCCTGTAGGCACACTCTTCTTTGACTCTTAGCCCTTTGGCCTGGTCCCCACTGTTCTGGTAAAAGTGTTATAAAGCTGCTTTAGCTCTACCAGTAAGTGCTCAGAGGTACCCCACTCCACTGGCAAGCCTCTTGCCTGAAGGTACTCAGTGTTCTAGCTCTGTGGCCTGGGAAGTCTGTCTTGTGAATTTCTCTGTCTTGTGCTCCTTGTCCTGCTGCGTCTGCTGCTGCTGTTTCTCTGCCACTGCTTCTCACTGCTCTTCTGTGTTTCAGCTCTTTGTCTCCTGGATTGAGGAAGTCTATCAAAGAGATCTTGGGTCCAAAGAACATGCTCCACTCCTGGCTCTACTTAATTGATGGTAGTGATCTCCACTTTAGATTTCATATAGCTTATTTGCAGGATCCAACACCCACAAGGTGCATGCCCCTTATTTAGATTATTAGCGAGTTATCCAATCCCCTAAGTGGGTTATCAGCACCTCACCTTTGCATAGTCCTTCCTAGTCATTTGGTGAGAAGGTTACAGATGATTTAGATAGAAGGGTCATGTTAAACAATTCATTGCATAGCAGAAATACAGGCAGGGTGAAAACAGGCTATGTAAGAATCACAACCAGAAAATGAGATTGCAGATGAGCAGTTCACTGGCTCTTTGAAGCAGGTTCAGTTTAGCTAATCATTTTTTTTTTTAAATCAGTCTATAATATGCTTCTGCTCTGACAAAAATGATAAATCGAGTCTAACAGGTTCTTAAAGTGCCTTTCAATGTAGCTTTAAATAGTATACTATGGCAGATTGGTTCCAGAGATGACTGCAACCGTAACTTCCAACTTTCAGGTCTTTGGCAATAAGATTCTGCTATTCCTTTTATAAGGAGGTAGAATCTTTCTCCTCCCCTTGAGTCTGGGTTGGTTTATAACTTGCTGTAACCAGTAGAAGGTGGAGGAAGTGAACTTCTGAGCTAGAAGTTTTGACATCTTATATATCTTCTTACACATTTAAAGGGCTCCTTCTTGGAATGGTGTCTTAGACTGTCATGCTATGAGGAAGCCCAAGGTAACCTGTGGTAAGGCTTTGTAGAGAAAAGCCAAGTTTCTCTTGTGAAGAGGTCCACCCTGCACTAGTCCCAGCGCATCAACCAAGTGAATACACTCAACCAACTGAATTAGTGACTCCAGCAGGAGCATCACCTCATCAGCCTAGAAATTATTTGCTCTAAAGACATAAGAAAACATTGTTGTAAGTCACTAAGCATTGGGGTGGTTTGCTACACAGAAATAGTAATTGAAATATGTACCCTAACACAGCAATATCTTGTATAACAGTTAAAAGGTTTTAAAAGAAATAAAAGTACAAAGCTAACCATTTGATTGATAACTTGTTGTTTATGCTGTGTAGGTCTATGACTTACGTATGGTACAGGATTTTCCCGTGTAACCAGGAGTGCAGTCACAGTTCCCATCTTGTTTGTTGCATTGACCTCCATTCTCACAGGGTCCACAGGAGAACTGACACTCTGGTCCCCAGAGGCCATCAGGGCAGGCTTGTAAGGCAAAAAGAAAGAAAAAGACAGGGGCTTAGACTATTGGTAAATCTCAAGGTGATCTCAGATTTCAGCTTTTGCCTAAGTGAGTTGGAAAATTGGATGCATGTGTGTGTGTGTGTAGACCAAGCAGCAAAGAAAGGAACATTGTAGAAGCCTCCGAGGATTTATGACACTTCCAAAAATATTCCCTGAAGAAATCAACATGATGCTATAGCTTGTCACTTTGGAAATACAGATACAGAGGTTGGCTTTTTGCTGAAAATGTGGTTTTTCAGACAGTAACAATGGAAACAATGTTGATATATATCCTAGGAGGCAGTTGCACAGAACAAAATCTGAAAATGAGATGTAATTTGTAAAAGAAGCTCAGGAGGCTTGGTGCTCAGGAAGTTGCACCTAAATGGTGGCCTGAATTCTATTTTCCTAGCCTTTTCTTTTTCTGTAAACCAGAATTACTACACCAGATGTTTGTAATTTGTATATTTTGTGAGCGTGTACAATGCACCAGGTGAGGAAAAGGGGTTGCATGCTGCTTTTTTGGAATGCCCTTTGAATTGGAGAAGGACCTGCAATGCTGTTGGGACCGATGAAGATTCAGTTAGATGTTTCAGTGTATGTCCTCTCATCAGAATCACTGCAAGTAGAAAGTTGGTGGGAAGTATCCTCTTAACACATGGAAAACAGAGAAATTTTTCTAAATATATACCAAATGAGCAGTTATATCCTACAAGGGTGAAGTATCTTCCTGCCTTTGTTGAAGACTCTGAATAGGATTATCTTATTTTCTGGAATTTTCATCTTGTACCTGGCTGTTATCATTTGATCATTTAAGTTTATGTCAGTGGCTTTGTCCAAATGAGTTCATTTTGCCATAAACACCACCTGGTGGCATAAGCAACTTTATCTTCATCCCATCCACCCACCCCCCACCGTACCTCACCATGTTGGAAAACAGAGGCTTAGAGAAGTTAAGTGACATAAACTGAGTCACCTAGCTAATAAGTAGCTAAGTAGGATTTACACCCAGATCTGCTGGCCTTGGAAGCTTGTACTTGCAAGCATTACTACAACTTAATCTACAATACTAAGTACTCAGGATTCTTAAAGACAATTCTGTAAGAAACCCACCAGAGCTCAACATTGGAAGTTTGTCAAATCTGGAATGACTGCAACAAAACTCTAGCAGTCTTAATGGTGACGTATGTATAGGTCATTTCAGATGAACTCAAGGAGTTCTCTGGGCCACAAAGGCTTCTCCCACATCATAGGTCTATTTGCAGCTGGGGTCCAAATACCCCAAGCTACAAACTAATCAAAACAAAGCAAAGACATTTTTTTTTTTTTCAACCATTTCATAGATTAGTTGTAGAAACCAATCTTTTGCTCTTAGAAGTCTTTGCTGATAGACTAAATAAGGCCGACTGCTGATTGTGGAGAGTGGTGTTCATTAGTACCATTGAAACAATCTGAGGTCTTTAATTACCTATTCATCTGCAATCTAGGTCTGGAGTTAAGATTTTTAAAGATATGTCTGGCTCTAGGAGCACTTGGGCTACTTCACTCTTTTTAAAAAAGAGAAATAAAAACAACAACAGGACTGATTTTCATCACGCACAACTCCTGGAGAGCTCTTTTCGCCTTGATTTCAGCTGCCAATCATGGCGATCCCATTCACCCGCTCTAGTCTGATTCATAATTTCATTTTGTGGCTAGACAAAAATATCAGAATTGGACAAAGTTATCTGATTGAAAAATAATATGTTTTCCAGAGATTATGGTGACCTCTTTATTTTGCTGATTTACATATCCTTTCAATTCATTTTCCTTCACAGTGGGAATCTTAGAAGCATTTTTCCACTATGGTATATTCAGCAACTGTTTTAAGAAAATGTTATCAGAATAAATTAAATTTGTCCAGGTGTGCATATATGGTATTGTCTCCACGTACACTGCCTTACAGGGCATGCCTTTTTCAGCAGAGGAATAAATAAGGGGACCATTCTGGGCTAAAAAATCAGTTGAGTGGGAGGAGACAGACACTGGTGTGGGACCTACTTTTATATCATGTTAAACATATTTAGGTAATGTCAGGCTTCCAGTTCCCCAAGTCCTTTCCTTAGAGCTTAGAAAGTCACAAACAAGCTAAAGAGTCCTTCTCTTTACAGATGGACATTGCTGCTCACATATTCTAATTACATAGCCACAGGACTACCCCAGAAAAGTCATACTCAGGTTTTTATTTAGCTCCACATAAGTCCTGCTGACCCTAGGAAGGTAGCAATACAAGGAGTAAGGTGTGATACATGAGGATCCAAGACAACTTTCAACCCCAATACCTGTCTCTGCAGGTGGACCACCTTTCAAACCCATATCCCCTCCTCATTTTAAACAAGATTGCCCTTCAGGTCACTGCAAAGGCAAAATGTTCACTTGAGGTATGAGTGATAATTTGTGTTTGTTATATGCTCACTATTGCTGTGAATTAAAGAGAAGAATACTAAATATAAGAGTTGTTGTTGTTGTTGTTAGCTGATATCCAGTTGATTCCAACTCATAGGGACTCCCATGTGTGCGGAGTACAAATGCTCCATTGGGTTTTCAAGGTTGTAACCTGTCAGAATTAGCTTGTCAGGCCTTAATTCTGAGTTAATGCAAAGTATATGAAAACAAGGGAAGAATGTACCAATAAGAAATAAATCACTGAGTGGTTTCCAATCTGCCTGAATGGGGCTGATGAAAGGAGATGGGTACAATAGTAAATAATTGTGGTGCAATTGTGGTACAACTGTGGTACAATAGTAAATAATTGCTATCAGGACTGACTGGAAGGGTTGGAAATGTAAAGGTAGACATTTTGTAACAAGAGGAGTTGAGTGGTTGATTTTGCAGTCCAGGAGCAGAGGACCCTGGGGCCATCAAGGGAGAGGAGTGGAGTGTGGGACCCTACCCAGAGAAGCAGTGACGCCAGAGATGGAGGCAGAGATGATGGCGTGGAGAGATGGAGCAACTGGGGACTCTGGACTCAGGAAGGGAGAGGGTCTGTGTGCTGGCGGCTAGGGGGCAGGCTTGCGGGGTGTACCTTTTGGTTGTTTGATGATGTAAGGATGGGATTGTAATCATTGCAATGAAAACAAAATACAATAGGATAAATGTAAAGCTAATGTTCTCCCATGTAAACTATCACATAATTCACAATAAAAACTTAAAAAACACACACACAAAAGAAAGATTAGAATATGCATATTTAATTACAGATTCTAGCCAAAAAAAAAAAGAGTCAGGCAATAAATAGTCAATCTAATAAATGATCAGAGTATATAGGTGGTGCTGTAGGATAAGCACTGGATTGCTAACTACAAGATGGGCAATTCAAACTCACCATCCACTTCTCATGAGACAGATGAGTCTTCCTTTGCTCCTGTAGGAGAATTGGTTAGACTCCTGGTGTGGTGTTATAGAATCAGCACTGGACTGTGAACCACAAGGCTGGCAGTTCAAATCTACCAGCTGCTCCTCAGAAGCCCTATACAGTGTCACTATGAGTTGTAACAAACTCGGGGTTACTGAACAAAAGCAACAACAGCAATACGTTAGCAGATGATAAGCTCTATAGAAAAAAAGGTTCAGGGAGACCAACCTATCTATCCATTCACTGCTGTTCGAGTTTTTACCAATTCATAGTGACCCTATATGACACACTAGAACTCCTCTAAGGGTTTCCAAGGATATAAAGCTTTACAGAGGCAGATTGCTACATCCTTCTCCTTCTGGATGGTTGGAGAGTTCAAACCTCAGATGTTTTGATTAGCAGTCCAATGTTTAACCCACGGCACCAGCAGGGTTTCTTTCAGGAAGATTAGGCAATTAATTAAAAGTAGGATCATACAGAAAAAAACTCCATGAGAAAGTAGCATAGGACTACTTGATAAAAGGGAATGAGTTAGCCATGTAAATAAATACCTGGGGAAAAGTATTCTATAATTTCACAAGTTAGAGACAGCTATTAGTAACATTTGGGAATTGTCTTTTCCAAACCTTATATGCATCTATGCACAGACACATATATAATACAAATACACATCTTTATATAATACACATTTTACAATTTTACATATGCTGTTGTTAATTGCCTTCTGTCTGTTCCAACTCATAGCAACTCTGTATAGGGTTTCTGAGGAGTGGCTGGTTGGTTTGAACCACTGACTTTGCAGTCCAGTGCATTATCCTGCAGCGCCATACCAGGATTCCAAATTTACATATATCATATATATTTTTATATGATATTTAATATAAAAGTATTGTACAATATGATTCCCATTTTAAGTAACATATACATATATATTACATAATTATATTACATATATACCTTGCCTACAATGGGACTGATATTTTGCATATACTTTTAAATGTAAGTATTTCTAAAAATTATATAATACTTAGAAATTTGAGAAAGGACAAGGCAAATGAACACATAAATTTTAAAATGTTCTAATATGATTAGGAATCTTTGAAATCTATTTGTTAGAATGATCAATCTTTAAATATAAAGAAAACTATTCTTTAACTCTGGAGTTTAGTGTGACACTGTAGGATAAGCACTGGACTGCTAGCCACAAGGTTGGCAGTTCAAAGTCAACAACTGCTCTTTGGAAACTGTAAGCAGGGTCATTATGAGTTGGAACCAACTTGATGGTACTTAACAATAACAACATTCTTTAGTTCTGAAAGCTAGAAGTGCCCTTGGTTGATTAGTTCAGATCAAAGAAATGACTATCTTTAATCTCCTTAGTACAAGATTTTCTGCAATGTGACCTTACTTCCCTTGCTTAAACTACCAAGGGGGCAGCCAACAGCAGAGACCAAGAAGACTAGGTTAAAGAACTTTATTACCCTGTGTCTCAGTTTCCTCACCTGCAAATAAGGGATTAATAAAGCTCACCTGTCTCCTGAGGACACTGGCGGATTAACTAATTAATGATCATATGGTGCTGGACAAAGGCTGAACACTGTTATTAGAGACAAAAAGAAAATCTATCATCAGATTGTACCTTCCTGGCATCTGTTGCCTTGGTAACCAGATTTGCAGGTGCAAATACCATTTTTGGCATTGCATTCCAGGGTGTTCTCCTCCACACACTGACATTCTGAAGAGCAGCCAGCTCCGTAGGTCCCCCTGGGACAGTCTGTAAGCAGATTGAGGCAAACCGGTCACCTGAAAACCATGCTTTGTTTATTTTAAATTGTTAGTGCACAGGCATGCAGTTCTGCAGTGACTGGTTGTGGAGAATACAAGGTGCTCATCCTGATTGCCAACAACAACAAAAAAAAGGAAACAAACATTCTTTCAAATCAGGCAATTCATTTGCTTTTTGGCAACTGGACATGAACAGTGAGCCTGAACTACTTAAAAGGCTTTGGTGCTTCCAGAATAGAAATTGCTTCTCATTGTGCTCTATTGGTGCCTATAGTTAATATTCTCCAAGGGTTGCTAAGACCTGCCAGGCCCCATATTCATTTTGCTGCAGCATGGAGATGATGGACAAGCATTTAAGTGAAGGCTTTCCATTGTTTTCACCCCCTTCCATTTTACAGTAATGGGAAATGCTTTACGACAAGGAGATAAGACAAAGCTTTCTTCATGGCAGCAGCATTATCTTGACCACATCTTTGGCAACTGATGCTTGCCTTCTCTTTACTATGTTTCCTATAGCACTGAGCTTTAAGGATTTCTAATTTGAAAGAAAGTCCTGTCTTTTCATTCAGGGAAATATATCCATAGAGTTATCTTTGAGCATTTACTTAAAGTGATTCAATTCTCTTTACAATATAAAGAGAATTATATTCTCTTTGGATATACATTTTTATATAGCTACATATTTTTACCTGTCCTCTCTAATAGATGTTCAAGGGACTTATCAAATAAAGATTCTTCAAGTGTCCTCCAGGCTTAAGGTAATTGTTTGTACATACTGGCTTTGCATAGGAAGCCCTTGGGAGAGAACAAAATAGGTAACTTTCCAAGGGATGCAAAGGGACATGAACAGAGGTCATTCAAAGTGGTGGCTACAATAATAATATGTAAGGTGACCCATTCCATTTGGCAGGAACAGTCCAGAATCAACACTAAAGCAGAACAGAATTATTAACAGGGTCACTTTTCACTTAAAAGTGCTTCACACACTCTATCACTTCCGTTCTACTTTCAAATTTCTAATCCTTTATTAGGTTCATCAGGATCCAAGATTTCTCAGAGCTACTTTTTGCCGTGATGTTGTTCTTGTCTTACTCATTCCAGGTAGATGTCCTACCTTTCCTGGATCAACATATATTGTGATTCGCGGACAACTCAGGCACAAAGGAGTACTTACATGTAACAGTTGACTGTTTTAATATGGAAATATGGAAATAGTCTTGGTGGAAAAAAAAGAGTGGAGGACTTGATAGCTCAATATCTAATTATTGTTACAGAATCAAGTATCTCTGGGGTCAGGTAAGTAGCAGTGGTTATGAATCGGGCTGCGAACCTTAAGGTCAGCGGTTCGAAACTACCAGCCGCTCCGCGGGAGAAAGATGAGGCTTTCTACTCCCGTAAGGATTTACACCCTCGGAAACCCTGTATAGGGTCGCTATGGGTCGGAACCGACTCGACGGCACTTAACAACAACAACAACAACACACACGTCTAAGCAATAAGGGAATCCTAGATGACTGGAATGTGCACATTCTCCCTATGGATGGTCATACTGAAAAGTGAATCACTATCAACCACAATAACAACAAACCTGTTTGTCAGATTTTTCTCTGGGTTTTAACTCCTCACAAGATGCAGATGAATAAAAAATTTGTTATTATTATTTTAACCCTAATATCTTTAATTTTATGCCTCTGAAAGCTAGTTCTTTATATGCTTGGCCAGGTCAATTATTTTTTTATTTGTACCAACACATCTGATATTACTTTACAAGATACACAAAGTTGTAACCCAAAATGGGAATTGTCTTGTTGCGCTAGAGTAGAAATATTAGAAATGGCGCTATCTTTGTTTGTTGATCATTATTGGGCAATATTTGTTGCTCTAGAATATGGCATCCACACTTCCTTTTTCCATATGTACCCATGTCTTTTCCATTCCCTTTCCTGTTGATTTTGTCAGGACCAAGTTTTCTATGACACCTTCCCTGTCTCTCTTAATGGGTAAATAATATAGCCTCTGCTTTCAAGAAATGTATCTTTTATGAAATTGATAAGACTCATGAACATCCAACTAAAAATACAAGTAAGACTCTAATCAATCTCTGTCAGGAAGGATGTATTACTGAAGCACATTCAGGAAGGAGTTGTAGATAAGGAAAGATCCAAGCAAAAGTGGAGGGATACTGAGTGAAATAAATCAGACACAAAAAGCCAAATATTGTATTGATCTCACTTATATCAAATATCTAGAATAGGCAATTGTATACCCCAAATCCACTGTTGTTCTTTCTATTCTGACTCAGTTATACGGACCCTGGAGGACAGAATAGAACTGTCCCAGGGTTTCCAAGACTGTAAATCTTTCTCCCACAGAACGGTTGGTGTATTCAAACCGAGACCTTTTGGTTAGCAGCTGAGCACTTAACCACTGTGCCACCCAGACTCCATAGGCCAATGTATAGAGACCAGAATCGATTGGTGATCACCAGGGGTGGGAAGAAGGAGATTGTGGGAGTCATTGATTAGGAGGCTCTGAGCTTCAGTGTGGGGTGATGGAAAAAAGTGAAAATAGCTAGTGGTCGCACAGTATAATTAATGTAATTAATGTCACTGAACTGTGCATGTAAAAATAATGAAACAGAAAACATTTTATTCTAATATGTACTTACCACAATAATATAAAAGAAAAACACAGAAAAAAGAAGTGGAGGGGCATATACTAGGTAGAGCAGTAGAATGGGGAGAGATTCAGGCTCACAGTTATGTGGTATGAAGGTGAACATTCCCCTAGGAGAAATCCTCAACACTATCCATGGGTTGAAGTACCAACGGCCTTCTAGAAGTTCATGGAAGATGGGATTAAAAGTTAATGGAATTTTTCCACAAAGTTTTTGAAGACCTCTAGCTATATATTGGTCATCTTGTTTTCTTGTACTTTTGCAAAATGTAATTGATGGTTAACATGTAAGAAAATGAACAATTTTGGGAAATTTTAGGGAATAATTTTGGTTTGCATTAGTGATGGTGGTGGTGGGGGTTAAGTGCCGTGGAGTCAGTTCTGACTCATAGCAACCCTGTATAGGATTTCTGAGGCTGTAAATCTTTACTGGAGCAGAAAGCCTTATCTTTCTACCATGGAGTGACTGGTAGATTTGAACCGCTGACCTTGCCGTTAGTAGCTCAGTTCGTAATCCACTATGCTACCAGAGTGCCTAATGTTTTGTATTGTTGTTAAGTGCCATGGGGTTGGTATCGACTCATAGGGACCTTATGCACAACTGAACAAAACACTGCCCAATCCTGGACTAACCTCACAATTGTTGCCACACTTGAGCTCATTGATGATGCCACTTTGCCAATCCATCTAGCTAGGGGTCTTTGTATTTTTCTATGACCCTCCACCTTACCAAACATGATATCCTTCTCCAGCGACTTGTTCCTCCTGACAATATGTCCGGACTGCACTTTTTCCAACACAGATCTGTTTGTTCTTTGGGCAGCCCATGGCACTTTCAATATTTTCCTCCCCCAGGAAAAAGAGATATGCCCTTAATATTTAATTCCCTTAAAGTGTCAAAAATTCATTTCAAAGAACTATTAACACCTTTTATACAGGGTCGCTGGAGTCCTGGTGTGGCACAGTGGGTTAATGCACCAGATTGCAAAGCCATTTGAACTGTAAGGTCGGCAGTTCAAGCTCACCAGCTACTTCTTGAAAACCCTATACAGGGTTGCTATGGGTCGGAATTAACTCGACGGCACTTAACAACAACATACAGGGTCGCTATGGGTCAGAACCTACTCAACAGCATTTAAGAACAACAATAATTAAAGGAAACGTTTACTTTAAAAGGAAAATTTAGAAATATATTCTTTCACTTACAAAATTCTAGATTCTATCATTTAAGGTAAAATAAAAAACTAGAACGTATTCATCATATGTTTATAAGCATCATATGATATAATTACAAAACTAT
The DNA here is from genome assembly GCF_000296735.1 of Chrysochloris asiatica. Classification (NCBI taxonomy): domain Eukaryota; kingdom Metazoa; phylum Chordata; class Mammalia; order Afrosoricida; family Chrysochloridae; genus Chrysochloris; species Chrysochloris asiatica. The sequence goes on along the minus strand of NW_006408561.1, from coordinate 15,929,890 downwards.
TTTATGTGTTTTAATCTCTCCCTTTATTTAATATAGTGTCTCTACTTCTCTGAGCCTCCATGCCTCACACAGAAAGCCAATTTTGTGACCGTGACTTACTCAGATGACAAAAGCGCCCGTAGCGTCCCGGCTCACACATACAGGCCCCATAAACCCTGTGGCAATGACCAGTGTTGGCACAGTTACATTTCCTCTTGCAGTTCTTCCCAAAAAATCCTTTTGGGCATCCTGGAGGGTGGAAGGACAAACAAAGCAAGAATCACACACATGCAAAATTTGCTGTAGGGTTGCTGCAGGATGGATGCCTGGGAAAGTGAAACATTATTTCCAATCTGTTTGGATTTTTTGTTGCTAAATGCTGTCAAGTCCGTTCTGACTCACAGTGACCCTGTATAGGGTTTCCGGCCTGTTAGTCCTTACAGGAGTTGAAAGTCTCATCTTTCTCCCAAGGAGTGACTGGTAGATTTGAACTGTTGACCTTGTGTTTAACTGCTTAGTTTATAATCCACTACACTACCAGGGCTCCTAGAGGGATCGTTGTAAATCCAAAAACTTGATGTATCCTCTAGTTAAAATCCTTTAATGAATTGCTATTGCTGTTTGGTGTTTGGTTCCTTGTTAGCTGGTGTTCAGTCACCACAGACAAATAGTGCTTGTGCGTGAGATGCAATGGCCGGAACTGAACCTGGGTCTCCCACAGAGATGGAGAGAGTTTTACCACTGAACTATCGTTGCTCTCATTGTTTGGTTTTGGAATGTTCTGGAGTCAAGTCAAGTCAATTCCAACTCATAGCAACCGGATTGGGCATAGTATCCGATAGGATTTCCAAGGCTGTAAATCTTTACTGGAGCAGATTGTCACGTCTTTCTTCCACATAGCACCAGGTGAATTCTAACGCAAAAGCACTGGGCTGATTAGCTTATAGCAATAGCAAGGTCAGTGGTTCAAACCCATCAGTCACTCCTCGGAAACCCTAGATGAGTACCGGCCCTTAACAACAACAAACCTAAGGTTAGCACTTGAATGTTTAATCACTCGATCACCAGGGCTTCTTTTTGCTGTTGTTGTTGTTAAATGCCGTCGAGTCGGTTCCGACCCATAGCGACCCTGTACAGGATTTCCGAGGGTGTAAATCTTTACGGGAGTAGAAAGCCTCATCTTTCTCCCATGGAGCGGCTGGTTGTTTCAAACTGCTGACCTTAAGGTTCGCAGCCTGATTCGTAACCACTATGCTACCAGAGCCTTTGCTGTTGTTAGGAACACAAATATGGTTTTGTATCCTCTGATTAAAATCAGAGTTGGCTCCAATTCATAGTGCCCTACTATGTACAAGCTTTGTTAAATCTGAGACCTCTATTGCAGCCACTGTGTCAGTCCATCTAGTTGAGGGCCTTCCTCTTTAGAGACCCTAAATTTAACAAGGCCTACAAGTTCCCACACTGGTTGACCTCATGTTGCATCGATATCTCTTTGACTATTTTTGCTACACTGTGCTGAGCAGGCTGACCTTCTGGCCAATTCTTCCAATGCATCCTCACCCTTTTTAATACTTCAGAGTCAGGCTACGTGTGGCTCTCTCAGCCTTGAATGATCTTCCCTCATTCTACTCTTGTCTTATTTCTACTTAGTTTGCAGGTTTCTGCTTAAGAATCACTTTTCCAAAAGTCTCTCACATAGTCTACATCAGTTCCTTATGCTCTTATCACCAACCACCTTGTAATATTTAGCTTGTAATACCTACCAACCTTTGTAATCTGTGCCTTTCTTGAATAAGACTGTAAATACTATACAGAAATACCAGGGTCTTTGTATCCTCCTGTTTCTGTGTTATCACATCATAATGCCTGGCACAGTGCCTTGAAAACTTAATAAATATTTTTGAATAAATGAATAACACTACTCACAGGGATAAGAAACTGGGATGCCAGCAGGGGCCTCCCTGCTCCTCAGGGAGTTAAGTAAACTTTATTTCCATCTCCCCAGTTCCGTTATCTGTGAGAATCTAATAAACTCCCCATGATTTCTGCAAATCCTTGGGGACTTATATCTTCATTGACTCTCTGTCTTTGGCTCTTGTGCCTGTATAAGCTGCTTCTTTTTTTGTATGCCTTATCAACCCAAATGGGAAATGTGGCCTCCTCACTGGTATTTTGGGACTTTTTCATCCATCATCTGTCTCCCTCTTGCTCTCCTAGGCCCCTCCTTTTCTTCTCTGATTTTCATCTCTTTCTCTGCCTGGCTTGCCCAAGGGGCTCCATTCTTTCTTCCTTTTACTATGCAGAGCAAATGAATTTTCCCCAGCTCCTATGTCCAAACCTGCATGCACAAACTTAACTTTTTGCTCAGCAGCAGCAGCAGGAAAAAAAAAAAAAATCTAAAACCCTTTCTCTGTCAGGATTCACCCTGGAGTTTTAAGCATCACTTGTTTTGTTCTCTTACACATGTCATAAGTCAAAGCATTGCACTGTTGTATAGACAGATACAGACTTCTACATCTTCAGAAAAAATCTTAAAAAATATGATGCAGATTTCATTTAGCTTATTTCCAATTAGAAACCATAAGAATGTATAAGGCCAGTAACAGGAGTTCATACCGGTTTCACAGGCTGCTCCGTGAACTCCAGAGGGGCATTGGCACTGCCCATTCAGGGCATCACAGGTGCCTCCATTCTGGCAGTGACAGATGCTGCTACACCATTTCCCACTGACCTCTGGAGAACAAGCTAGGCAGAAAGTAGAGAAGGTGAATGAGCAGAGTAACCTATTCTTGGAGAAAAAAGTCCTGCTTGACTTTCAATGGAAATGAATACCAAGTTACTAAAAACTCAGTAAGTAACCATGGTACATCCACACAATGGAATACTATGCAACATTAAAGAGTAACAATGAATCCAAAAAGCACCTCATAACCTGGATGAACCTAGAAGGCATTATGCTAAGTGAAGTAAGTTCATCACAAAAGGACAAATATTGTATGACACCACAATGCTAAAATGATATGAAAAGGTTTACACACAGAAGGAAATATTCTTTGATAGCTACCAGGGATGGGACGGAAAAGGAAGGAAAAATGACAAACTAGAGCGTAGACTCCTGTTAACTTGGGTGAAAGGAAGGCAATAAACAATAAGAGGGAGGGCAACACAGCATGACCAAGGCAAAGGAAGACACTGAGAGGTGCTTAGCAGTTCAAGGCAAAAAAAGATAAATACTATTATTATATATGCAATCCTGCAATAACAGTGGCAATAACAATCTACAAATGAATATATAGATAGACATGCAGGCTGAATGGGTGTGGGAAGGCAAATGGGACTATATACATAACTACGTATAGATTTGGCTAAGGATATCTTTACATATGCATTTGTAAGTGTTGCAAATACACTGTAGAACACTCAGGTGTCAGAGGTAGGCAAACTTCTTAGCCGTAAGCAAACACCTTGATGGAATGAGTCACTGGGGTTGGGAACATAGGTCCATAGTCTCCAGGGATAGCTAGGCCAATTGACATAACAAAGTCCACAAAGACAATGGTCTACAGTTTTCCTTGGAGAATGAGTAGAGACTGGAGTCTTACAAGCTTGTGAGCAGCCATCTAAGAGGCAACTATTGATTTCTTCCATTTGAGCAAAGAAGAGTAAAGACAATTCAAGACAAAAGAAAACAATGAGTTTAAAGGACTAATGGGCCATATGGAGCTCAGTCTTCACTACTCTTCAACCTGAAGCACTAAATGGTGCCGGCTACCCACTCTGGTAGCGTAGTGGTTACGAATCGGGCTGTGAACTGCAAGGTCAGCAGTTCGAAACTACCAGCTGCTCTGCGGGAGAAAGATGAGGCTTTCTACTCCCGTAAAGATTTACACCCTC
>NW_006408561.1:15924717-15925608 GCF_000296735.1 Chrysochloris asiatica | reverse complement strand
CCACCAAAACCTTGAGTTAATTTGATGCTTCTATCATTAGTTTCACAGATTAAATGCTATCATGATTTCTATAACAAAAGATCATGTCTTGAAACAAAATACAGATAAGTTGTTGAATGGAAAATGAATTTTCTGTAAGCTTTCACCCAAATTACAATATAAAAAGTTACAAAAAAGCAAACAAAAAATCCAATAAACTTGCATACTCAGGAAGAATCTTTTATATGTTGCTAGTATGTATGACATAATTATTCCTGAGGTGGGTTACCGATAAAGTTAGTTTAAAAATGATGATGACAGGAACTGCTGACAAAGTTTAAATGCAAAATATAACTTGCTTCTTAAACTTCAACCTTCACACTTTCAAAGCCATCCAGAGATCTCTGATGTACAACTCTCATCAACCTTAATGAGGAACAACCTGTATTTACTATTTTGAAAAATATTCATTTATACCAACCAATTTATACCAAAATATTTATGTATACCTAAAAAAATGTATTTATACTAGAAAATTCAGAAAAAATGTTATGCATTTTTAACCAGGAGGGAATGCAGCAAAGATTTTCTTGAAGGTCCCAGGGTGTTTTGCATTGTCAAAGATTGATGAAGTCAAGCAAACCACTGTTTTCTTTTGTTTTCTCATTGGTTGGTTTGGAAATGTTTAGTGTTGTAATCTAAAATACATTGCAAAAGGTATCTTTATTTTCATTTTCACTTAAGTAATACAGTTCCTGGGAAAATTTTAATAATAACTTAAATTGATATTTTATAATAGTAAAATAAATATTTTTAAATTACATTTATATTATTCTCCCTTACTCACATGATTACAGATGCTAATGTGGACACTGTCTTCTTAATGAACTTCTTCTTTTTTTTTTTTTTTTA
>NW_006408561.1:15921999-15924208 GCF_000296735.1 Chrysochloris asiatica | reverse complement strand
TGAATCTTACGAATCTTATCCCCATCTCCTTTCACCAGACCCATCTAGACAGGATGATAGCTATTCAGTGGGGACTCTTTCTTTCCCCCCACACTCTTAACTAAGCTCCCTCTTTGAACTGATTCTTTTAATTTAAATCATAGGCTAATATGAAAGAGAAAGGAAAGGAAAGAAGAAGATTTAAGGAAAAGAAGAGAGAGGAAAAGATTGGTAACTAACATTTTTGAGGCAGCAACTCACAGCAACACCACCTTGTTCATTTACATGTAGTACATCTTTGAACTCTGTTACAGCTATGCCGTTGTTAAGTGCTATCAAATTGGTTCCAAGCCATAGTGGCCCTGTATAGGGTTTCTGAGAAGCAACTGGGGGTTTGAACTGCTGACCTTGAAGCTGATGGTATGAAAACAGGGAAAAGGGAAGGCCAATCTGGTGGTGAAAACAGCTAAACAAAAGGTGCATGAAAGGAAAAGTACAAAGCAAGCACTAAGTAGTGAGTGGTTTAATTTGTTGGGAATAAAAGACTGAGTTAAGAGTTGTGCTTTTTTTTCTCATGTACAGGGTTCAAAAGAAAATCGGCTTAAATCGTTTTTCCATCAAACCATAAAAATCAGAATAAAGTCTTTTACTAAAACATTTATAAAATAAGTGTTTAAAACAGGAAGCACAACATATTCTGCTTTTATTATATACTGGCTTTATTACTTGGCAGCTTAATTCCTGAAGGTATTCGTTCATGTAAAATACAAAAAGATTGGGGGTTATACTTTTTTTAACATATTTGATATTTGCTCTTGAGAGACTTATCAAAAACATTTTAAAACATGTCATTGGCTATACTAACATCATTAAAAACAAACCAACAAACACAAGTGGCAAATAGCCGTGCAATTTCATTTAATTGCACTTTGTAACACAAATTCTGTCCTATTTTTCTCCTCATTGAGAATAGCTTGCCAGGGCCTAATGATTTATTTAAATGGAGGCACTGTTATAGACCTAGAGTATTAGGGCCCTTTCTTAACTTTTACGTTTCATGTGATAAACAAGAGACAGTACATCAAGTCTCCCAGGGGACACAAAATCTCCCCCTTTTAATTGCAGGTTCCATTTAAATCCTGAACACTTCCTAGCCATTCTTTATGTGTACCAGATAAATTGGTTTCACCCATATCAACTGTTTACCTCATTAAAACATTGTGGGGATAACATACAAAAAGGAGGACTCATTAGCCTTAGTTTGTTGTGTTTGTACCATTTCTCCAGGGGATCACTTACTTTCATTGCAAAGAAGGCCACCCCAGCCAGTTGGGCAGGTGCACCCGCTCCTCCCTTCCCGGCATGTGCCTCCATTCACGCAGTCCGCACAGCTCAAACTGCAATCATGTCCAAAGGTGCCATCTAAACAGACTAGAATGTGAGGCCATGTTAGTTGGTTCTAACAGCTTGTTGTTTTAAGTGCTATACTAACATCGGTCCTGACTCTTATAAGGTTTCTGAGGAGCAGCTGGTGAGTTTGAACCACTGAACAACCTTGTGGCCCAATACTGATCCTACTGCACCACACCAGGGCTCCTCTAACAGCTTACCATAACAAAAAAAAAGGAAACAAAATCCTTAACTTTTCAAAGAAAATTATGATCTTGGAGCACATTTCTTAAAGCAGCAGAAAAGGACAACATCAAGGAGCTATAAATATATTTTTAAGTAGAGCTTATTTTATGTATTTTTTTCAATTGTGAAAATAACACATAGTCCCTAAAGAATACTTAGACTATTTAGGAAAGTAAAAAGATGAAAAGAAATTATCATTGAGTCCAGAATACAAAGATAATCAATTTTCATGGCATTCTGACACTTTTTGTTCAAGTCTTTTTTCATGCATAGATCATTTTTTCAAATAAACTTTTCAGTTGAAATTTAGTATGTATGTGGAAAAGTGTGCAAATCTCAAGTCTATACTTCAAAGACTTTTTTTTCACAATATAAATATTATCATGCAAATACCACCCAGATCATACTAGATGATGTGATAGAACATACTAGCCCACCAAAACCTTGAGTTAATTTGATGCTTCTATCATTAGTTTCACAGATTAAATGCTATCCTGATTGAGAAAGTGGAAAGAGTGCTGTTACATTGTGGGGATTGCAATGTCTTGAAACAAAATACAGATAAGTTGTTGAATGGAAAATGAATTTTCTGTAA
>NW_006408561.1:15878870-15921899 GCF_000296735.1 Chrysochloris asiatica | reverse complement strand
ACTAGATGATGTGATAGAACATACTAGCCCACCAAAACCTTGAGTTAATTTGATGCTTCTATCATTAGTTTCACAGATTAAATGCTATCCTGATTTCTATAACAAAAGATCATCTTTATTTTTGGACTTTATATATGTATATAAACAGGAGTTCTGGCATCTAGTGATTACAAATTGGGCTGCTAACCTCAAGGTCAGCAGTTTTAAACCACCAGCTGTTTCATGGGAGGAAGGTGAGGCTTTCTGCTCCAGTAAAGATTTACAGCCTCAGAAATCCTATGCAGGGTTGCTATGAGTCAGATCTGACGCCAGAATACACCACCACCACCACTACCACATATCTATAAATGTAATTATAAAGTATATGTTGATTTATGGTCTATATTCTAGGTTGCAAGTAGCATCTGAGCTCTTAAAAGCTTCTGAGCAGCCATCTATAAAACTATTGCTCTCTATTCATCTAGAGAAATAGAAGATGAAGGAAACCAAAGAGTCAAAGACGTAACTAATCTACAGGACTAATTGTCTACATGAACCATAGCCTTATCTGTCTTGGGACCAGAAGAACTAGAGGGTATCTGGTTCCCACTACCAATATTCTGGCCAGGAACACAATAGAGGTCTCAGGTAGAATGAGAGAAAACTAGAACAAGATTGAAATTCTTTCCAACAAAAGGACAGATTCCTAGACTGGTAGAGGGAGCCCTGGTGTCAAAATGGGTTATGAATTGGGCTGCTAACCTTAAGGTCAGCAGTTAGAATCTACCAGCTGCTCTGTGGGAGGAAGATGAGATTTTCCTGCTCCTGCAGAGTTTACAGCCTCATAAACCTTATACAGGTCATTCTGAGTCAGGACTGACTTGATGGTACACAACCCCCAACACCACTACTGGACTTGTAGAGACTAGAGGAACCCCAAGATTACCATCTAGAGATAGCCATTAAACTTGGAACTAAATCTGTTCCTGGAGGGCACCTTTCAACTTAAAAAAAAGAAAAAAAAAAAAACAGATGTTGTTGTTAAGTGCCATAGAGTCAGTTCCGGCTCACAGTGATCCAGTATAGGGTTTCAGAGTAGTGGCTGGTGAGTGTGAACCCTGATGTTGCAGCTCAAACCGACCATGTGGTCCAGAGCAAATAAACAATATCATCTATGAATACTATGCTCATTAAAAAACAACAATGAAACACATAATCATCTATATGAGATTCAATAGTCAGCATTTATCCTAAATCCAAGATGAGAAGGGGTAGGCATAAGGTGTGTGTTAGAGTGGGGAGAGGTTAGAAGGTAGTAGAGACAAAGAAACTAAATGATTGGAAATGGATCAACAAGAATGGAAATAATGAAATGTTGACAGGATTTTGAAAATTTGATGCAGTACACTCAAATGACCAAAAACCAGAAGAGTTGTGGGATGACATCAAGAACATCAGACATGAAGAAAGCAAAAGGTCATTAAAAGGAGAGGAAAGAAAGAAAATACCAAAATGGAATTCAGAAGTTGAGTGTAGTGAAGCTAAAGCAACAGGAAGAAATGATGAAGTAAAAGAGCTGAACAGAAAATTTCTAAGGGCAGCTCAAGAAGACAAAGTCAAGTATTATAATGAAATGTGCAAAGATATGGAGTTAGAAAATCAGAAGGGAAGAACACACTCAGTATTTCTCAAGCTAAAGGAACTGAAGAAAAAATTTAAACCTTGACTTGGTGCAGAAGGTTCTATGGGCAATATATTTAATGATGCAGAAAGCATCAAAAGAAGATGGAGAATAAACACAGAATCACTGTATTAAAAGAAATTGTCGATGTTCAACCATTTCAAGAGGTAGCACATAATGAAGAACTGATGGTACTGAAAGAAGAAGTCCAAACTGGACTGAAAGCACTGCTGAAACATAAGGCTCCTAGAAACAATGGAATACAAATTGAAATCTTTCAATAAACTGATGCAGCACCAGAGGGCTCATTCATCTTTGTCAAGAAATTTGGAAGAAAGCTTCCTGGTCAATCGATTGGAAGAGATCCACATCTGGGCCCATCCCAAACAGAAGTTACTCAACACAATGTGGAATTCATTGGAAAATATCATTAATATCACATGCAAGTAAGTTTTTGTTTGGGGAACTGCCAGAAATTCAAGCTGGATTCAAAAGAGGACATGAAATTAGGGATATCATTGCTGACAATAGATGGATCTTAGCTGAAAGCAGAGAATACCAGAAAGATGTTTACTTGTGCTTTACTAACTATGAAAACACTTTTGATTGTGTGGATAATGACAAGCTACGGGTAACATTCTGAAGAACGGGTATTCTAGAGAACTTAATTATGTGCATGAGGAACCTGTACACAGACTAAGAGGCAGTCATTCAAACAGAACAAGGGAAGATTGAATGGTTTAGAATCAGCAAAGATGTGTGCCAGGGTTGTAATCTTTCACTATACTTATTCAATCTGTATGCGGAACAAATAATCTGTGAAGTTGGGTTATATGAAGAAGATATATGCAGACTGCAGAAGACACAACCTTGCATGCTGAAAGCAAAGAGAATTTAAAACACTTACTGATGAAGATCAAAGATCTTCAGTACAGACAGCACCTCAGTGTAAAGAAAACAAAAGTCCTTACAGCTATACTAATAAATAACACCATGCAAAATGGAGATAAAATTGAGGTTGTCAAAAATTTCATTTTTCTTGGGTCCACAGTCAACACTCACGGAAGCAGCAGTCAATAAATCAAACAATGCATTGCACTGGGTCAATCTGTTACACAAGACCTCGTTAAAGTGTTCAAGATCAAAAAAAAAAAAGTCCATTTGAGAACTAAGGTGTACCTGACTCAAGCCATGGAATTTTCAGTAGCCTTATACGCATGGGAAAGTTGAACAACGAATAACGAAGACCATAGAAGATTTGATGCATCTGAGCTATGGTGTTGGAGAAGAATATTGAAAGTGTCTTCCACTACCAGAAGAACAAACAAATCTGTGTTGGAAGAGGTACAACTATAATGCTCCTTGGAGGCATGGATGGTGAGATTTCGTCTCTCACATATTATCAGAAGGGACCAGACTCTGGAGAAGGACATTATGCTTAGTAAAATGGTGGGTCAGTGAAAAGAAGCAGACCCCCAATGAGATGTATTGACACAGTGGCAGCAGCAAGAAGCTGAAGTGTAACAATTGTGAGGATGGTGAAGTCCGGGCCAATGTTTCCTTCTATTGTGCATGGAGTCACTATGATACGGAATCAACTCGATGTCATCTAACAACAACAACAAAAATTTAAGCATATTGGACAATCAAAACTGTTTTTTGAACTCTGGAAATTGTCTAGATTTTAATGCTAAATATGTAAATTTTAAGAAAAAAATGTGGCTTCCTTCTTTATTAATTAAAAGAAGGAAAAAGACCAAATCATTTCCCCCATTTTTAAAGATATTTGAGTAGAGAAGATAATGCAATAGAAAGAAATGATGCTAACTTAAAGATATTTGTATAGACATTTAAATATCAAATGTTTTAATGATGTTAGCAAGAAAGTGGAGACAAAAGTCACTTCTATAGAGCTTCCCAACAAATCCACCATCTTTTATCTTCTTTTCTTTGCACAATAAAGGGGTGCTGCATAAGTAAATATTCAAGAAGCCCTGGTGGTGTAGTGGTTAAAGAGCTTGGTTGCTATTCAAATGTTGGTGGTTCAAATCCACTAGTCACTCTATGGGCAAAAGATGGGGCAATCTTCTGTAAAGATTACAGCCATGGGAACCCTATGGACAGTTATACTCTGTTTATAGAGTTATTGTTACTCAGATTTGACTTGATGGCTATGGGTTTAGTATAGGTATGTACAGAAGTGAGGGTGCAAGGTGGAGGGTGGCTAATGAAGTGGAAAACGGGGAAAAATGAGATATTTCTTTACAAGAATGTCAGTGAATTTTCTAAAAATAAAGAAAATATGTGAGTTTAATGAGGTAATTTCTTTTACTTACCAACTTTGCCCAATGCAGTAAGTGCTCCTCGGATATCTTTATCTTCTTCCTCCTCCTCCTCCTCATCTTCATAGGTAGGAGACACAGAGGCAGCAACATAATGAAGCAGTTGAGGTGGGCTCTTAAATACAAGGCCTGGGAACCTCACAACTTCCAATTCATCTTCTTCTAACTCATCATCATCTAAAGCTAAGACCATACAGGACAATTCCTGGATTCAGTATGCTGGTTCAAAGAAAGAAAGCTGAGCAAGGGTTGATGAGAGAAATGACAGTTTGAACTAGACAGCCAACGCAGCGGGGGGACCAAAAGGTAAAACTCTTTGAAAAGGCCAATTCAAAAAGTCCATTGTAAATGTAGGTGAGAAGCAGCCAGCACTAAGTTGAAACTGCAAAAGAGAGAACAAAAGAAAAAGAAAGAAGATCTCAGTCTGTGAAGATAGAAAGGGAAGGACAGGTTGAGTTAAGGGACATGTGCTCTCCTTTGCTCCTGACAGAACAAGAAAAGCATCGAAGTAGTTTAGAGGAGATAAAATAAAATCCTTCACAGTGACTTACCGATGCAAGTTTTCCCGTCACTTCCAATTCTATAGCCTTCTTCACAAGTACAGTCATATGTTCCCACAGAATTGATGCACAGTTGATCACAGACTATATTAACATCCAGACACTCGTCCACATCTAGGAAAATTACAAAAACATCTGTTTTTAGGTTCTGAGAGATCAAGTAGACACGATGAACTAATGGAAATAATTATGTTTCTTTTGTAAACTTTATTAACCATGGTATGACAATAACAACATTGCCAAAGAAAATGCATAGCCACAGTGCCTACTCAAACAAAACTTGTCAATTATGAGGGGGCTTCAGAAAGTTCATGGAAAAATTCTATTATCTCTCAGCTCCATTTTCCATGAACTTTTTGAAGTCCTCTTCTATTTTTCTTTCATACATTCCTAATTTCACTGTAGTTCATCTACATGAATAAAATCTTACTAAAATCATGAGGTTTTGATGAAGAACTTGCAATAGAAATGTTCTCAGGCTGTGCACCACTGTGCTGATATTCATTCTCTCCTGGTTTATTCACTATCTACAACAGAGTACTTTCCCATGCATATTTCTATATGAAAATTGTGGAGAATATTAAAGATAGAAGAACCTTTAGCTTTGATTTCATATGGCTTACTTACTAGTCTATCCAAGTCTCAGACAGACTTTAGTCAATATGTTCATGATACAAAAAATTCATAGTACAGCTGAGCTTCTGAAATTTGCTCAGATTGTGGGTACCTTTTCCATTTGGATGCATATATGTAACTGTGTACATTCATGCCATACAATATTCTCTTGGCTTACCCTGTTTAAGAGCAGATGGTACATGAAATTCATATTTTTGGACTCATTCTTTTCTGGCCCTGCTAATTGGATGGAATGTAGTAAATGGTAATATGCTATACTGTGTTTAGAATATATATCTATGCAGCATAGCAGAAACACACCTATTGACCCTCAACAGAATTTAGAATTTGTTTCTTTAGGTATAGAAAAACTCTTTCTCTCAGGTGTTAGAGTTTTCTTTCCCTAATTTGACTATTATTAGAATAGATATCAGTCTTCTTGTATTTGCTTCAATTCTAAGGGAAAAAAAACAACAAAATAAAACTGTGGTTCAAAATAATGGTAATAATGGTCCAAAATGGATATTTCAAGATTATGCATTTAGGACAAATTAAAAAATAAAACCACAACAATAATTTACAGGACCTAGCTCTGGTAGTGTAGTGGTTACGAATTGGACTGTGAACTTCAAGGTCAGCAGTTTGAAACTGCCAGCTGTTTTGTGGGAGAAAGATGAGGCTTTCTGCTCTTGTAAAGATTTATAGCCTTGGAAACCCTGTACAGGGTTGCTATGAGTCAGAACCGACTCCACAGCACATAAGCACCACCACCACCATTCTCAATGGTAGAAAAGAAAAATCAATTAATTCTAGTTGCTGCATTCAAACTTACATAAGATTAAATTTTAAATATATTAGCTAAAAATCATCTGAAAGGGAGGTGAATCATTGTTGACAAATAAATTAAAAATTATAAAATGACACATCTTAAAATTGGCATTAATTACATTAACATCAGATAAATAAGGCAGAGAACTGACCTCACAGCAATTCTTTTGATACTATTTTCTCATTTAAAAAGTTCATTGAAAAGGACTTTCAGTAACTAATTTTGTAATACCAGTCAAGCTTGCTATGGGTAATCCCTATAACTGGCTGCTATGGTTTGCAAGCATCTCTCATTTGGCTACAGATATTAAATTAGCTGAAAGGAATTATGAGCCAATGAATAGTTTAATAATAATGGCTACTTTTAATTGAGTGATTTCTCTATCAACCACAGTTGTAGACACTTTATGTTTATTATTTTAATTTCCTTGCTAATCCTATTACTATCTTTATTTTAATGATGACAATCTGAGGTTTGACCAAATTCACAGGATAGTAAATGGTAGAATCACATGGAAACTGAGATCTTTGTGTTGAAGCCTTCCTTTTCCTTACTCTTGCCCTTGGCCCTAGTAGGTTCACCCTCCATTGATACCCACATAAGTCACTTTATATTAGACCTCAGGAATTTACCATCACATCCACAACCATCTGGACTGATATGATATCCTTCCTTACAACCACACTCATAGCCTCCTAAGTAGTTGATGCAGAGCTGGGCACAGCAGGCTTCTCCACTCTCACATTCATCAAGGTCTGAAAAGAAAAATGACATTTTTATTTTAGAAAACACCATGGTTCTGAAGAACAACTGACCTGCTACCATTCTAAATTTAAACTATTAGGTAATCACTTTCTATTTCTCCGGCCAAGTAGTACAGGCATTGAAGAAAATATAACACAATTAAGAATGAGACTCACCTAAGAGTTTGTTTCTTTGCATACTTTTTCTATGCCTGTTATTTGAAAAGTATGTAAATAATCTTCAATGCATTTATAAATATATGAAAAAAGATCTTTGCTATTTTTCTAACTTAAGTAGTAAACTGATAGAATAAACAGAATTTAAAGAACAAAGAAAAGCTTGAGAAAAAAGAACCAAAAAAATCCCAGCCACTGAACATTTGATGTTGCACAGAGAAGGTAGTCTTAGATTTCATCATGTGTTTGCTCTTCTAGACTTCATCTTTTTGTGTTTCCAAACTGAGGAAACTCATATGATGGATAATAGAAGTGAGAGTTGCAGTTAAGAGAGAAGGCGGAACCACCATCATTTTAAATATATATATATTTAAATTAGAATGTTTCAAAGCATTTGTTGACTCTTTGGATGATGATTTGACTGGGGTGAATGAGACTTTAGGATTTTTGTTATAGCCTGTAACATCAATACTCTGGAATGTGGGGCCAGATGAATAGTCCTCTAGATGGTAGTGGTGGTTATGTGCTATGGAGTCACTTTAGACTTATAGCGACTCTGTGTAGGGTTTCTGAGGCTGTCAGTCTTTACAGGAGCAGAAAGCCTCATCTTTCTCCCTCAGAATGGCTTATGATTTTGAACTGCTGACTTTGAATTACCAGCCCAATTTATAATCGCTATGCTACCAGAGCTTCTTAGTTTTCTATGTTGTTGTTGTTGTTGTTAAATGCTGTCGAATCAGTTCCGACCCATAGTGACCCTGTGTAAGGTTTCCAAGGAGCAGCTGGTGAGCTTGAACTTCCGACCTTGCAGTTCAAATGGCTTTGCAGTCTGGCACATTAACCCACAGCGCCACACCAGGACTCCAGTTTTCTATATAGTGGTCTTTAAATTTTCTTCAACCTTTCATTCTAAAGAGCTCCGGTAGCGTACTGGTTATGAATCGGGCTGCCAACCTCAAGGTCAGCAGTTCAAAACTACCAGCAGTTCCTCGGGAGAAAGATGAGGCGTTCTGCTCCCGTAAAGATTTACAGCCTTGGAAACCCTGTGTAGGGTCACTATGAGCCGGAGCTGACTCCATGGTACTTAACAACAACAACAACATTTCATTCTAAAATTCTACAATCTTGAAGGTTTCTTCGTAGGGGAAATAGAAATATACCAGAAGATGTCAAGTTCATGTCATCAAAAAAAATAATTTATAAGCCCTGAGTTTTGAAATGAACATAATTGGCCAAGGAGTAGCAACAGATACTTTTTCGTCCCCGGTTTTCTATAGGCTGTTGTAGGCTGTTGTTGTCATTAACTGCTGTCAAGTTGATTCTGACTCATAGGCCCACTGTACAGGGCATCTGAGAAGCATCTGGTGGGTTTGAACCACCAAACCTCTGGTTTGCAATCCAATGCTAATCCTACAGTGTTACACCAGGAGTCTTTAGCTAAAAACCTGTAAATTGTGTGGTCTGGCTTTTTTTTTTTTTTTTTGGCTTTGACTCTAAACCCTGCTTTATCCAGTGCAAACCCCTTGCTTGTTTGAGATGTTCTGCTGGATGGCCTATCAGTGTTACAAAATCCCATTAGACAAAGGACAGGAAGAAAGGAAAATGGAATTGATCAATCTTGGTAAGGGGTCACCGTACTGCTGATTCTAAGTGTTGTGGAGTCGGTTCAACTCATAACGACTCTGTATAGGGTTTCCAAGAAATAGTTGGTGAGTTTGTACTGCCCACATTGTGGTTCAAACCAACCTTGCAGTCAAGTATTTATCCTACAGCACCACACCAGGACTCCTATTATGAAATAGAGGACAGCAATATGCATATATATATTTTTTATAATTTAATTTCATTTAATCCCCAAGTTTACAATTTATGGTTTTCTTTATTTCCAAAGTTTTAAAAAGTTTTTTCAGATACTTCTTGGGCCTCTACAAATATAGGTGTCATGATTCTGTGTTCTCAACTAACAAGACACACAATTGCATCAAGTAATTTGAAAATAAGCCCATTAGTGTGACTGTCATTTTATGATATTTTTCAGATTTCTCTATCTGTAGCTATTTCTGTTTTACTTTACGGATCCCATCCTCAATCCAGAATTCATTTGAAGCCTTATCCTTCCAACATTAAAATATTCTGTTTCTTCAACTCCAACATCACCAGTTTCTTATATCTCTTGATTGATATTCAGACCTTATTTAGTGATATCTTTGCTTCCTCCTATTCTCTCCTCATTTTCTTGTTCTCTAATGATTGTATCTTTTGAAACATTGCAGAGAACGTATACCAAATATACTAAATTTCTGTAACATTGCAGAGAAATTCACTGGTACATAAAATACAGTGAAAAGTAGAGTGTCATTTTTAGCCAGAAAAACCAACCAAACATTTTAGCTCTGACATCAGGGAATCATGAAAACCAAATCTATCTCCAAGAACTTAATATTTTCTATGTTGTTGTTTTTAAGTGCTATCGAGTTGGTTCTGATTCATAGTGACCCTGTATAGGGGTTCTGAGGAAAGGCTGGTGAGTTTGAACCGTCAACCCTGTTGGTCAAACTGACCTTGTGGTCCAGTGCTTTACCCCACAGTGCCACACCAGATATTTCCTATAGTGTTGTTGTTAAGTGCCTTCGAGTTGGTGCTGACTTACAGTGACCTTGTATAGGGTTTCCGAGGAGCGGCTGGTGAGCTTGAACAGCTGGCCTTCTAGTTCAAATCATGCAGTCCAGTACATTAGCCTGCAGTACGACACCAGGACTCCACATATATTCTATGGTATGGCATGGTGGTGTGCTGTGGGGTTGGTTCCGACTCATAGCGCCCCTGCATAGGGTTTCCGAGGCTATATATTTTTATGAAGCAGAAAGCCTCATCTTTCTCCCAGGGAACCACAGATAGTTTCAAATTGCAGACTGTGAGGTTAGCACTTGGACTCGTAACCACTAAGCTGAAAGAATGAGGTGTTGTTGTTGTTAAGTGCCGTCGAGTCGATTCTAACCATAGAGACCCTATATAGGGTTTCCAAAGAGCAGCAGGTGAGCTTGAACCGCCAACCTTGCAGTTCAAATGACTTCGCAGTCTCACACATTAACACACAGCGCCACACCAGGACTCCTTAATATAGAAGTCTTTGTGTGGTGATGCAGGATAAACACTGGACTGTTAGCTGCAAAGTTGGATGGTCAAAGCCACCAGCTGCTTCTTGGAAATGGATTTGGAGAGCATTTAGGAACGACAATCTAATCACTGAATAAAATTTCAAAGGCTAAAAATCACAAATATTTTGCAATAACAGGCCAAGGTTAAGTTTAATGAACTTACTACTTATAAGTACTTTGCATAACTGTCTTCCAAGTTATGTTTTAGCACATCTTTAGGTTTTTAAATCTTAAAATGGATTTGAGCTGTGATTTCCAAAGAATTATATTTTTAAAGTTTTCTTTTAGAATATACTACCTGCCATACCTAAGCTGAACATACATTTAACAAGTTCTTGCATGTGGGAAGAATAATTGACCATTTGCAGATTGGATGTCTTAATTTTCACATTGCTTTGCACATTCTAATATTTTTTAAAAAAATTAATCCTGAAATAAGCTAAAAAGAAAATTCTTTAATTTCCTTCTTGCATGAATGTTTTTTACAAAACATCTGTAGCCTTAATTTGCTCTTGGCCAATGTATGTACACCCCAAACTAATCAGTGTATTTGCCATAGTGAGTGTTTGCTTTTTAGAAACAAATGGCATTTTTTTTGTTGAAAAATAAAGTAAACTTTAGGTATAAACAAGCTAACATTGTCATGTTGACTGGTGAGATCTCATAAATATGCAATTCTTTACATTTTGATTCCTGCAGATGCTACTATTTTTCTAGCTGTAAATAAGACTATACTGAATTTTACTCTTGGAAGAATATGGAAAGACATCTAATTATAAATTGTAAAGTAAAGATTTCACAAAATTCCAGTTCTCCTTACCTAAAATTTAAAAGAGGAAGACAGACAGACAGACAGACAAACAGAACCAAAGGGAGGAAGAATGGGAGGACAGAAGGTAGGAAGGAAATGAGTGAGGGAATGAGAGAGAGAGGAAGGGAAAGAAAGGTCTTTAATTTCTTTTACAGATTGAAAAGTTATCAAAGTAGGAAAAATACAAACATGCTTTTTAGTATATAAAAAGAAGCATGGAAAAACAATTTGTTTCAATAAGTTAAATATTACAGATTCTGAAAGTAATATATAAAGCAATGTTGGATCAGGAAATACAAGCAGTGACATCCTTTTGATTTGAATTATGTCTGAAATCAAAATATGACAAAATTCCTTGATGTTTACCCTGTCTTCATATTGCAAAAACACACATCCAAACACTTAGACCATTGACAATGATCTCTTGTTTCCTGATACTTCAAATTATGTGTAACTATATCAATTATTGTGAAACCCACAGAAGACTTTTTTGTACCCATATTCTAAATTTTAAGATAGGAGAAACAAAAATTCATCTAGGAAAATAACCAAATATGGTACAATGATCTCAGAATTATGGCAAACCACTGCTTTTGAGGCTTGAAAGTGCTCTCAGAAGCAGAATCACAGTAATATAGTTCAATGATCACATTCAACTTTTATAGTGGATATTCTTTTTTTCTCAGAAGCTTCACATTAAACATTTCATGATGAAAAAGGTTAGGGTCCAAATTTATTCCTCTCATTGTCCCAAATGATATAACTTCTGATAATATGCTAGAAAAGTTATCCACTAAAAAATGGGTTTGAGATGTGATTTCAAAAGAATGGTATTTTAAAAAGTTTTCTTTTAAAATATACCACCTCCCATTGCAAAGTGGAACATGAATCCAAATCATTGCCCCATTGAAAACCAATGCACACAGGCAGTCCCTAGGTTATAAATGTCCTATTTACAGATAACTCCAACTTACTCTTTAATTCAGAGCTTCAAATCTGTCCTATCATTGCTGACAAAGCAAAACAAGAACAGACTAGAATTTTCACAATTTAGGTGATTTGTCATGGTAATCAGAACAGGAAAAAATATGGGTTGAAAGGCCACTATGAGAGAGTCAGAATAGGCATTTTGAGACTTTTCAGAGGCCTGATATGGGACTATTGGCAGGACTGTGGAAAGCCACACACATTCAAAGCAGCCTGGTTGGCCTTCATCTTGGAGTGGGGTGCCACCATCTTTGAAGCCCTGTTTAATGTTATGTAAATTTGCCCTCACTTTGAAATGACTGAGCCAACACCTACTTGCAAAAAATTCTTCTTCGCAATCACCTTCACTTGCTACACTTACAGCTTTTAAATCAAGGAAAAGACTTTGAGCTTTTTCTTGCACTAAAGTAAGTCCAGGTCACAGCTCCTCAAAAACCGTGTACAGGGCTGCTATGAGTCAGAAGCTACTTAACAATAACAACAACAAAAACAACAAAGTAAGTCTAAATAAGTATAGTCTGACTGACCAACAAATTCTTAAAGATACAGTTAGAAATGGATCTCTTGTGACCCAAGACAGCTTATGATTTAATTTCTGTGGAAGTAGATAAAAGTGAGATGCATGACAGCAATTGTATTACAAAAATAAGTTCTGATTAGGTAGCCCTTGGAATAGTTCCCTGAAATAAATAAACTAACTCTACATATATTGTTAAAATGTTTTATATCTCCTTTAATTTCAAGGTAAATATATAAATGTAATGGTATCTTCTACCAAGTCATCATTGTTTTATATTTATCTAGTAGCTAGATACATATTCAATCCATTCTGCATGCAGTTTGAGAGATGTGGCTTGCCTTATAGTACTAAGTATTTGAGTCGTTGTTGAGAGCTAGATGAATCCAGAGTTACCTGCCTATGTTACCAGTACCATACATTACCTATGCATGTTTTCTCATCTGAATCAAGTTGGTGTCCATGGTGACAGGAACAACTGGGTCCACCAGCTGCATTTTCACAGTGATGGGAACAACCACCATTGTTATTTTCACAGCTATTGACAATTTCCAATTCAATCCCTTTCCAAAACAAGCAAAAAAGGGTTATTAACACAACAATAAAGAAGCCTGAATATATGTCAACAATGTGTACACTCTCTATTGGGAGAATGACAGACTTAATTGGGCAGATATAATCACTCTATCAATATAGAAATAAAAATGGAAATATCTATAAATATCAAAATATTAATAAGCATATCAATAATGTTATATTGACTATGTGATGCAGGAAGATCATGAGGATTTCATCAATGACTTCTAAACACCCCAAAAGACACTGGTCACTTCAGGATACAAAAAAGATGTGTAGTAAATCAATGATTATAAAATAAATAGGTTGCTTTTCAACTGATTTTTCTGTTCTCAAACTAATAATACTCATATACTATTATCAGTCCTCTTTAGACGTTATCATTGTTGTTGTTTAGTGCCAATGTAATCCACCACATAAATAAAATAAAGGAAAAACTTACATGATCATATCAATTGATGCAGAAAAGGCATCAGTTCTGACTCATAGCAATCCTGCATAGAGTTTCTGAGGAGTCACTGATGGATTTAAACTGCTGACCTTGCAGTTCTAACAGACCTTGTGGTCTAGTGTTTATCCTACAGCCTGAAAATACTGTTTAAAATAGCTCTGGAACTAAACTGAAAACAAAATGTATGAATTTGTTGATCATATATGTAACTAGTGCCATGTTGGTGTGTTCAGCTGTTTGAATGCAAATGAGAGTTAATTATTTCAGAAGCATACCATTACTTTGAAAACCAATTTGTCAACCCTGGCATATTGTTAAGTGTTGTTGTTGTTGTTAAGTGCTGTCGAGTCAGTTCCTACTCATAGCAACCCTGTATAGGGTTTCCAAGGAGCAGATGGTAGGTTTGAACTTCCAACCTTGTGGTTCACAGTCCAGAGCTGTTCCACAGTGCCACACCAGAAATTCTCCACTGCTACTGGGTAATAAATCAAATGAAAAATGAAATATTAAAAATTCCTTGAGTCAAATGAGAACAAAAACACAAATTACTAATATCAATGGGACACAGCAAAAGAAGTGCTCTGAGGGCAGTAAATGCACACATACAAAAATAAGAGAGGACCAAAATCAACACCTTAACCAAATATCTCTAACAATTAGATAAAAAGTAGCCAAGTAAGCCAACTGCCACCAGAAGAAAACAAATATAAAAGTTAGAGCAGAGATAAGCGGAATAGAAAATAAAAAGAATCAACAAGACAAGAAGTTGGTTTAATTAAAGAAGTAATCCTTTTATTAAAGGATTAATAAAATTGATAAAGCATTGGAAAATCTAACAAAAGAGAAGTGATATGGTGACATCATGACAGAAACCATGAAAATAAAAAGGATAATGACAATACTATGAAGAATTGTATCACAACAAATTTGAAAATCTGAAAGAAGTGGCACATTTCTAGAAACACAGGACCCACTTCAACCAGCACAGGATGAAGTAGAAAACTTGACTAGGCCTAAAATCAGAGAAGAAATTGATCAAGTTTTTAAAAGAATCCCAAGTAGAAGAAGTCCAGGCCCAGATGACTTCACTGGTGAATTCTACCAAACATTCAGAGAAGAGCTGACACCAATTCTACTCAAATTATTCCATAATAGATAAAAGGATGAAAAACTCCCAAATTCATTTACCGAAGCAAGCATAACTCTGATACTGAAACCAGACAAAGCCATCACTAAGAAAGAAAAGTATAGCCTAATATCCCTCATGAACATTGATGCAAAAATTCTCAACAAAATCCTAGCAAATAGAATTCAACAATATATCAAAAAATAATACATCATAACCAAGTGGTATTCATATCAGTGATGCAGGGATGATTCTACATTAGAAAAACAAACAATGTAATCCCCCACATAAATAAAACAAAGAAAAAACTTACATGATCATATCAATTGATGCAGAAAAGACATTTGACAACATCCAACACTCTTTCCTGATAAAAACACTAAACAAAATAAGCATAGAAGGGAAATTCCTTAACAGAGTTGAGGGTATATATACAAAACCAACAGCCAGTATCACACTCTCAATGGTGAGAAACTGAAGTTGAGAATGATATTGGCTGTTGGTTTTTTATATATACCCTTGAAAACAGGGTATATATAACTGTTTTTGTATATATACCTTTGTTGTTGTTAAGTGCCATCAAGTCGGTTCCAACCCATAGCGAGTCTGTATAGGGTTGCCGAGGAGTAGCTGGTAAGTACCGTGCAGTTCAAACGGGTATATATACAAAACCAAGGTACACATACAAAAGATATAATACAAAACCTTTGTGTATATACCTTGGTTTTGTGTATATATACCTTTGTATACAGACCTTGGGTTTGTATATATACTCTTGCAAACAGGAACTAGGTAAGGATGTCCTTTATCACCACTCCTATTCACTATTATGTTGTAAGTTTTAGCCAGAGCTATAAAACAAGAAAGGGACCTGAAGGACATCCAAATTAGCAAAGAAGAAGATAAACTCTATTTGCAGATAATATGATCCTATAATTTGAAAATTCTGAAGACTCCACAAGAAAATTATTGGAACTCATTGATAGATTCAGTAAGGGCAGAGTATAAGATTAACATACAAAAATCAAATAGATTCCCTTACACTAATAAAATGAGCTCCGAAAAGGAAATCAGAAAAACAATACCATTTACAATAGTCATCCAAAGGATTAAATACTTGGGAATAAACCTAACCACAGAAACTTAAAACCTACACAAAGAGAATTATAAAACACTAATACAAGAAACCAACAAGGACCTGCAGAAATGGGGGAATATATCCTTCTCATGAATAGGAAGGAGTCCTGGTGTGGCGCTGTGGGTTAGTGCTCTAGACTGCAAAGTCATTTGAATTGTAAGGTCAGTGGTTCAAGGTCACCAGTCACTCCTTGGAAAATCCTATACAGGGTCGCTATGGGTCAGAATCAACTCAACGGCACTTAAAAACAACAACATGGATAGAAAGGCTTAATATTGTGAAAATGTCAATGATAACCAAAGCAATCTCTAGATATAATGCTATCCCAGTTCAGATTCCATCATTGTTTAAATAGATAGAAAAACTTTTCATTAACTTTATATGGAAAGAAGAGAGACCCTGAATAAACAAAGCACTATTAAAAAAGAAGAACAAAGTAGGAGGCCTCTCAATTCCCAGTCTCAAACCTACTACCCAGTCCCAGTAGTCAAAACAGCTTGGTACTTGAACACATTTCATATAGCTCAATAGAACAGATAAATGGACAGAAGCAAGCATAACTCTGATACCGAAACCAGACAAAGCCATCACTAAGAAAGAAAAGTAGACTAATATCCCTCATGAACATTGATGCAAAAATTCAGAAGTAAAGCTATCCACCTATGGTCAGTTGATCTTCAACAAACAGCCAACATGCACCAAATGGAGGAGAGAGTCTCTTCAAGAAACAATGCTGGCAAAACTGGAAATCCATTTGCAGAAAAAATGAAACAAGACCCATATCTCACACCATATACAAAAATGAACTCAATGTGGATTAAAGACCTGAATGTAAAGCCTAGAACTATACAGATCATCAATGAAAAAATAGAGAAAAAATGAGGAGCTCTGGTGAATGGTATAAATACACTATCACACATAACTTAAAACTCACAAACAGGAGTCAAAATAGATGACTGGGACTTCTTAAAAATTACACTCTTATGTGCGTCAAAGGAGTTCATCAGAAGAGTAAAGAGGACCCACAGACTGGAAAAACTGTTTGACATTTAAAAAATGTTCTTCAATAGACAAAGGACTACCCCCCAAAATTTGCAGATCACTTCAATGCCTCAGTAATAAGAAGCTAAATGATCCAATTTAAAAATTGGCAGGTGACATGAACAAACATGTCACCAAAGAAGCCATTCAGGCAGCCAACAAACACGAAGAAATGCTCACAATCATTAGCCAAATCAAAACAACAATCGGATGAATTGTTGAATGAATCAACCACAAAAAGACAAATATTGCATTAGGCTACTGTTGTAAAAAGGAGCTCTGGTAGCATAGTGGTTATGAATCAGGCTGCTAACCTCAAGTTTGGCAGTTTGAAACTACCAACTGTTTCGCAGGAGAAAGATGAGGCTTTCTGCTCCTGTAAAGATTTACAGCCTCAGAAACCCTGTGCAGGGTCACTATAAGTTGGAACCGACTCCACGGTACTTAACAACAACAACTGTTGTAAAAAGGTAACAAAATATTTTCTTGCTAAATGAAACAGTCTAAGATGGTTATGGGTAGGGCAGGGAGGAGGAGGGAAAAATAATATGAATAAAGGTAAATACTGGTAACTGATGTTACATGGAGTTGATTGCAATCATTGTAATGACACAAGGTGTATAATTTGATCAATGAGAGACTGTTCTGTTCTGTAAACCTTCACTCAATTCACAATAAAAAATTTTTGCTTTTTTTTTTTAAAGATCTATCTTGAAATATAATGCTGTCTGTAATAGGATCATATCTATACCCTACTACAAAGCCCAGCTAATGTCACTATTATTCAAATCTATGCACCAACCACTAAAGCTGTTGTTAAGCACGGTGGAGTTGGTTTCTGACTCATAGTGACCTTACATAGGGTTTCCGAGGCTGTAAATCTTTATGGGAGCAGACTGCCTCATCTTTCTTCCATGGAACTGTTGGTAGTTTCAAACTGTTGACCTTGAGGTTAGCGGCCCAATTCGTAACCACTATACTACCAGAGCTCCTATAACCACTAAAGCTAGTAGTGGTGATGAAATTGAAGAATTCTACCAATTTCTTCAGTTTGAAATCGATCAAACATGCAATCAAGATAAATTGATAATTACTGTGACTGGAATGTGGACGTTTCACATAAACAGGAAGGATCAGTAGTTGGAAAATATGGCCTTGGTGATAGAAAGGATACTGGAGAATGTATGAGAGAATTTTGCAAGACCAACAACTTATACATTGCAAATACCATTTTCAGCAACATAGGAGGTGACTATTCACATGGATCTCACTAGACGGTATACACAGGAGTCAAATTGACTACATCTGTGGAAACAGACAATGGAGAAGATAAATATCAGCAATCAAAACAAGTGTGTTCCAATGTGACAAGCTCATCTTCCAGCGCTATATCTGACAATACTCTGGTGATATTCATAATGTTTCAATGTTCTGTATTCTGATGCTATCTGACACTGTTTCACTGCTATCCATAAGGTTATCAGTGCCTAAACATTCAGAAGTAGTCACTTTTCCTTCTTCCTAGTCTGTCTTTCAGTCTGGAAGCTCAGCTGAAACCTGTCCACCATGGGTGACCCTGCTGGTCTTTAAAGTACCAGTGATACAGCTTCCAACATCACAGTAACCCATAAGTTACCACAGTACAACAAACTTCAATATAGCAAGTCAAGGCTTGAAAATCTTTTTTGTTTTTAAACTTCTTTCAGCTTGAGAAATGTTGAGCATGTTCTTACCAACTGGTCTTCTAACTCAAGGTCTTTGCACATTTCATTATAACATGTTACCTTGTCTTCTCGAACCGCCATTATAAATTTTCTCTTCAGCTCTCTTACATCACCATTTCTTGTGATTGTTTTAGTTTCTGTACATTCAACAGTAAGTTTCAGAGTTTCTTCTGATATCCATTTTGTCTTTTTCTTTCTTTCCTGTCTTTTTAATGATCTCTTGCTTACCTCATGCGTGATGTTCTTGATATTATCCACAACTCCTCTGGTCTTTGGTCATTAGTGTCTAATGCATCAAATATTTTCTTGAGATTGTCTCTAAATACAGGTGGGATATATTCAAGGTCATGCTTTAGGTCTTTTGGACTTGTTTTAATATTCTTCACCTAAATCCTGAACTTATATGTGAATAATAGATAGCCTGTTATATAGTCGGTACCTGTCCTTGTTTTGGCTGATAATACTGATTTTCTCCATCATTTGTGTATTCCATCTATGTTCAGTCACCATTTGAGGTCCTGGGGTGGCACTATAGAATAAGCACTGAATTGATCACTGCCAAGTAGGCTGCTCAAGCCCATCAGTTGCTCCTCAGAAACACTATACAGGATCACCATGAGTAGGAACTGGACAACATTTAACAACAACAATAAAAATCTAATCACTGATATGTTTCTCAAAAAGGTATTTGCAATGAATAAATCATTGGTCTTGTGAAATTCTATCATGCATTGTTTCTATCACCAGCACTGTTTCTATCACCAAAACCATATTTTCCAACTATTGCTCTTTGCTCTTTGTTTCCAACTTTAACGTTTCAATTGCCAGCGATTATCAATGCATCTTGACGGCATGTTTGATCAATTTCTAACTGAAGAAATTGGTCAGTTTCATCTCCACTGGCTTTAGTAATTGGTGGGTAAATTTGAATAATTGTGGTATTAATGAGTCTTCCTTGTATATATATGGGTATTATCCTATGACGGACAGCATTGTCCTCCAAGTTAGATGTTGAAATGTTCTTTTTGAAGATGAAAGTGATGCCATTTGTCTTCAATGTATCATTTCTGGCTTAGTACCCTATATGATTGTCTGATTCAAAATGGTCAGTACCTTTCTGTCACAGCTCACTGTCTAGGATATCAATCTTCATGTGTTCCATTTCATTTTTCACAACTTATAATTTTTCTGCATTTAAAATAAATGTATTCTATTTTCCAGTTAATGGATGCTTACAACTATTTCTTGTCATGTTCAGTTTTGCTCCAATAGCAGATGTAGGTCCCGTATGCTTTGCTTTATCCATGTCATTCAGGTCAACTCTACTTTGAGGAGGCAGCTCTTTCCCATTTGTCCCCAGAGGAACATCATCTGGCACTATATCTAATACTGTGCCACTGCTATTTATAAGGTTCTCAGTAGCTAACCTTTTAGAAGTAGTCTGCCTCTTCTTCTTCCTAGTCTGTCTTAGTCTGAAAGTTCAGCTAAAAATTGTCCACTGTGTGTGACCCTGCTAGTATTTAAAATACCAGTGTCTTAACTTCCAGCATCACAACACAGAAGCCACCAGAGTATTATGTACTGACAGATGAGTTCATCCACATAGTAGCATAATAATAATTTTTTTAAAAGCAAACACAAAAAGCCAGTTGCTGTTAAGTTAATTCTAATGCTCATCTGTACCATGTGGTTCACATTAGAACTGTACTCCATGAGGTTTTCAGTAGCTATGATCTTTGGTCAGCATATCTCCAAGGCCTTTTTTCCCTTCAACTGTCACTTAGTAGATTTGAATCACCAAATCATTTGGCTAGTAGCTGAGTGCTTTAGTGTTTGTATCACCCAGGGAATGTAGAGTGGAATTCTTTCATTAAAAAACCGAATCAGTGATGTAATCAATAACTTGGAACTTGAAAGCGCTTCAGAGGTATTATGGTCAATGAACAACTACATACTGTATAATTCCATTTATATGAATTTCTTTCAAAATAACAAGATTCCAGTGACACAGAACCACTCAGCATGTGCCTAAGGTTAATAGTGAATGTATAGGTGACAACTAGAGTATAGCAAAGGGAGCTTTCTGGTGTTAGAACTGTTTGAATATCAATTAGAATGGTTGCTAAATTAATCAATATATAAATACATAGGTTAAAACTGATCTAACAACAAAATTTCCATTTTACTATCAATTCATTTAAAAAATAAAATTGAAAGGAAAAATAGCCCTCTCTAGATGGCATGCCATTCTCTAGTTATTGCCACATTATTTGATTCTCAGCAGTACTTGACACCATCAGTGACTCCCACCTCAATCTTCTATTCATTTGCCTTCCAGGAAATCATATTCTCTAGGTTTTCTTCAATCCTTACTATACACTTCTTTGCAGTCTTCTTTCCTCCTTCTCTGTCTTATTCTAGTTGCTAAATGCTGAAGTACCCAGTGCCAGTTTTCTGCTCACTCCTGTAGCTACCTTACTACATAGCTCATCCCATTCCCACTCTTGGCTTACAGCCTACCATCTGCATGCATGCTGATGAGCTATTCACTCCAAATCCTCTCTGCAAACTTCCCAACTTTTCTATATATCTGCCTACTTGCGATCTTTACTTGACACCTCAAACTTCACACAGCCAAAATAGAACTTGTGATTTCCAAACACATCTTCTGTCCTACCCCCAAACCTGACGTCTTCCCCTGGGATTCCATATTTCAGTAAAAGTCATTCTCATTAGCCATATCTCACTTGGATGGTTCTAATCTTACTTTTACTCCATCCATTCTCAACAGAGCAGCCACAGTTATTTTTTTAAATGGAAATCATATAGTTTTTCTCCTATTTAAAACCACCCAAGGCCATCCTTTCATTTACAAAATAAAATAAATTTATAAAATAAAATGCAAATCATTGCCATGGCTGACATGGTCCAATATAATTTGGCTCCTGCCTCTCCCTGCCTACCATCTGACTTCATTGCCTGTCTCCTCCCTCACTGATTTTTTTCCAAAGCACACTGGCTTATTAACTGCCTCACGTACATACCTTAGTGTCTTACATCTTACTGCTCTCATTGCTTAGATTTTTTAATCACTATATGACAGGTGTGTGGCACTGTAGGATCAGCAATGGACTTGGAGCCACACGTTCAACAGTTTAAACACATCAGTTGCTAGTTGGAAAACCTACTGTTGTTGTTAAGTGTCGTCAAGTCAGTACCGACTCATAGAGACCTTATACACAACAGAACGAAATATTTCCTGGTCCTGTGCCAATCTTACAATCTTTGCTACGCTTGAGCCCTTTGCTGGTGCCACTGTGCCAACCCATCTCATTGGGGGGTCTTCTTAGTTTTTGCTGACCCTCCACTTTACCAAGCATGATGTTCTTCTCCAGGGACTGGTACTGCCTGATAATATGTCCAAAGTATGAGGGATGACATCTGCCCATCCTGACTTAAAAGGAGCATTCTGGTTGAATTTCCTCCAATGCAGATTCATTTGTGCTTCTGGTAGTCCATGGTACTTTTAATATTCTCCTCCATCACCATAACTCAAATGAATCAATTCTTCCTTATTCGTTGTCCAAATTTCACATGCATATGAGGTTACTAACAAGAACATGCGTTGGGTCAGGCTCACTTTCATCCTTAAACTGACATCTTTGCCCTTGAACATTTTAAAGAGGTTTTGTGCAGTAAATTTGTCTAATGAAATACGTCGTTTGATTTCTTGACTGCTGCTTCTATGATGGTTGATCGAAGCAAAATGAAGTCTTGGCCAACTTAAACATTTTCTCTATTTATCTTGATATTATTTATTAGTTCTGTGATAAGAACTTGTTTTCTTTACATTGAGGTACAACCTACACTAAAGGCTGTGGTCTTTGGTCTCCATCAGTAAGTATGTTGTCTTCTGCATCTTCATTCTACAGATTGTTAATGAGTCTTCCTCCAATCCTGATGCCACATTGTTCTTCATACAATTAAGATGATCAAATTACTAGATCAATGTACAGATTGAATAAGTATGGTGTAAGAATACAACCCTGGCACACATCTTTCCTAATTTCATACCACTCAGTGTCCTCTTGTTTTGTTCATATGACTGCCTCTAAGCCTATGTATAGGTTTCTAATGAATTCAATGAAGTGTTCTGGAATACTCATTCTCCAAAATGTTGTCCATAACTTGTCATGATCCAAAAAATTGAAAGCCTTTGCGTAGTCAATAAAGCACTGGTAAATATCTTTCTGGTATTCTCTGTTTTTAGTCAGGATTCATCTGATATCACTTATTCCACGTCCTCATCTGAATCTGGCTTGAACCTCTAGTTCCCTGTCAGTGTACTTTCACACCCATTTTTGAATTTTGCCCATAGAATTCTGCAATGTTACAATTCAATGCTTGAATTTTGTTCTACAGTTCTTTCAGTTTGAGAAATGCTGAGCGTGTTTTTCCCTTTTGGTTTGCTAACTCAGGTTTTGACACATTTCTTTATAATACTTGCCTTTGTCTTCTGGAGCTGCCCTTTGAAATTTTCTGGTCAACTCTTTTACCTCCTAATTTCTTCCATTTGCTTTAGCATCTCTATGCTGGAGAGCAAGTTCCAGAATCACAGCAACATACAAGACACCATAATACCACAAACTGACAGATGAGTGGTATTAGAAACCCTATACAGGGTTGCTGTGAGTTGGAACTGACTCAGTGGTGTTTAATAAGAATAACAATATGACAGGATAGTATATATTTCTTTGTTGATTACCTGATTTTATATTGCTGCTGTCTTCTTCTCCATTGTATTCAATTTTTACAGCAGTGCCAGCTCATGGTAAATGTTTCAGAAAAACACTTGTTAAATGAATCAACGAATCCAACCATACTACCATAATGTTTCTTCTAGTCCATAGTCAACTAGAGCTGAGTATAGGATGTGCTCTTTAGGGCTACCTCTCCGGTTCATTGTAGTCCTCACGATTTTATTTTTCTGACCTTGGCCTGCTTTACATGTTCATATGTCATGCCTGTCCCCTAATAGTGCTAGAATGTCAACTTCTGGATTAAGTCATATACAACCCTTTCAGGCTCATGAAGCATATAGTACCTACTTACATTTTCTGCTTCTGTAGTTTCGTCAAGGACCCCTAGTGGCATAGAGGGTTAAGCACTAGGTTGCTAACCATGAGGCCAGCAGTTCAAATCTACCTGCTGCTCTGCATAAAAAAATAAGACATTCTACTCCTGGTAAGATTTACATTCTTGTAAACTCTACAGGGCACATTTACTCTGTCCTGTAGAATCCCTACAAATTGGAATGGACTTGATGGCCTTGGGTTTGGGGTTTATTCCAGTTTTAGTGCATGCTGCCATCTGGTGGGAACTGTGTAACTGAGTGAATCTGAAGAAGCGAGCCTCATGCCACCAACCCGTATGTGTTGAAACATGGGTGTTCCACCAATTGTACCAAAATTCTTATCACCTCAAATAATCTATTTTTTATTTTATTCAAAATGTTTTCCATTACTAAAAGTGCCTGTTTTTTTACCCACAAAATCAAAGCAAAACATTATTCAGTCTTAACAGGGTTAAGATGCTGCAAACTGTAATAAATGTTCTGACGGTAATAACATTTTTATAGGAAAACCATCAAAGGTGCCCATTTGAACAATTTTGTGTAGGGTCCTTCTTTTCTTGCTATTTATGTGTGTGTGTGTGTATTGCATAACTGCAATTCTATAATTGGTGGTGATAAGTTAATTTAAATATAAAGGTGATATTTAAATATCCATTAAAAAATTGTTATTGTTGTTAAGTGCTGCCGTGTCTGTTCCAAACCACAGTGACTCTGTGTTGGGTTTCCAAGGAACAGCTGGTGAGCTTGAACTGCTAAATACATGGGGCTAAAACAAGTGCATGCTGAAGCCTACACTAGTCTATTAGAAGAAAGCCTATCAGAATATTGAGATTTTGATCCAGATGATAAACAACTTTTCACTATCATACTCAAAAAAACTAGCAAATTTCTAAGTTTTCATAGCAAATAATGATTATTTACTTTTATAGATAAAATATGCATTACATATTTGTGGGACTTAAGTTCAATTATATTGCACATTGCTTGGTAGTTTTGGGGAAGTCTTAGTTATTCATTCTATATCTAGAGTTGTTCCAGTCTCTAACCCCACAATTGTGATGGATAATTATAGCACACAATGAGGATTCAGTAGCTAACACTATCAAGTCTTTAGAGATCCTCTGGGAAGAAATTATATCTATATGAAAGGATCTTTCCTAAGAAGAATGTAAAATAAGTATCATTCTGAAATGTACATGTTATATGAAAAATAAGCAACTTATTGTTAAACATTATAATACTATAAAAAGATTTATTCCATCCCAGGTTTTAAAAGCCTATCCCGGGTTGCTATGAGTCACAATTGACTTGATGGAACTTAAAAACTAAAGGGTTTTGAAACAACTAAAAGTGCTAGTTTTGTTTTTGTTTTTGTTTTTACCAAGAAAGAGGTCTGATGAGTACTGCAAAAATATCTTTGCCAAACATCCATACAAGGGAGACAAATGTAAAAATATACTTTTACCAAATGTATTCAATTCTAGGACAAATTGGTTTCCCAGGAAAATTCTACAGAAAGCCTGTACTTTATAATTTATTAGCATTAACAGTCCCTTTTTCATAGTAACTAAGAATGCACCAATCAGATTGTAAGAGGTTTTATTTCATACATTTGTCAAATGTGCTCATTCACTAAACCTCTGGCCACATTAAAAAGCTAAATTATTGATAAGAATAAAAAGGAAAAAAAAAAAAAAAGTCCACATTTCTCTATGCCTAAAAGGATTCCTCAGGGCATTTAGAGAAAGACTGACTTCAGAAGAAGCTGTATCCTAATTATTAGTTAATTCTTCTTTCCCATCTTATTTAGTTTGCTCTTTAAAAGGCAAATATCACTGTAGCAAAACCTCACAGGTTATTTTCACTGTCTTTAAGCAGTAAAAATATACCAACAAATCTTAAGGCTACACTGGAAAATGAACCATTAAAAAAATGTAGAGTTTTACTGAAGGGAAGACAATGAGGAACTTAGTAACCCTAAGGATATCTCTTCATGAGGCAATCAGATAATTATCTTTATTCTTCTTCCTGAGTAAGAGTAATAAATAACCATACAACACACACACACACACACACACATAATACTATATTTGGAGACAAAACATCTCAATTCAAGTCCTTCCTCAATCAAATTCTAATTCTGTATTACTGGATTTTAGGCTTCAGCACTGAATTGACAGTGTTGCCATTTCTAAGTTGTGAAGAAATGGGAAGGGTTTCTTTGAATTCAGGCCAGACACCAGTAGGTATGTTTTGGACCTATTAAGTTTGCAATGCCTATCAGTCACACAAGCAGAGATGTTGAGTAGATAGTTTGACATTTTAACATGTAGTTAAAGGAAAGGGTTAAAATAAAGATGTACTTATTGAAAGAGAGGGGACAGAGCTGGAGAGGAAACTCAGGAAAGTTTAGTAAAATGGAAGAGAAGAACGTGTTCTAACAAGAATGTAGGGGGTGAGCTAGAGGTGTTGTTATCAATCTGGCAGCATAGAGGTCATGAGTCACCAGTGGATGGGTGGAGATAGAAACCAGATAATTGTGGGCTAATAAAAGAACACAAGGTGAGAAAGCGAAGATATTGGTAATAGTGCTAATATATATATTGCGGGAGTGTGACTGGGGCTTATGTGAGGGTGTTTTAAATATAGGAGATACTGCTCAAGGTATTTTTAAATAAGAGCCATTATCAAGGGACATAGTAATCTGTATGAGATGGTCTTCAAAAAGTTCATGGAAATGTGTATTGTGAAAAACATGACAAAGCAGTATTAGATTTCAATTGTTTGCACCAAAATAAACTCACACTAACTTGTTGTAAATGTATGAACAGTGTCTGCTTTGAGGCATTAAGAAAGATAAGGCATCAGTCAGAAAAGAACACCTATCAGAGTAAAATGAATTCTACTAAAATTAAAACAAAAACAACATCATATTGATGGTTAAGGTTGGATGGAAGAGTGGTGAAATCATTAATGCTTATGAAAAGTTTTATGGGGGCAATGCTCCAAAGAAATATGTAGTTTACAAATGGATAACTCATTTTAACGGAGAGAAGATGATGTTGAACTTGAAGCCCACAGTGGCAGACCATTCACATTTATTTGGGAGGAAACAATCTTGTCCATGATGAAAAGGACCAACAATTAGCAGCAGAAACAATAGTCAACACAATAGACATCATCATCACTGACAAATGCATCTTGACTCTGATGGAGCTTATATTGAGAAATAAAGTTTATAGTTTTACTGTTAGCTGTTAATTCCATGTTTGCATAAACTTTTGGAAAACCCCTGAGCCTTGGTGAGGAAGTATCTGAGGAAACATGGTTTATAACATTTGAAGGAAATGTGTAGTGGGTGAATCAATGAAAGAGAATGCAAAGTAGAATGGAGTTGCTTAAAGTTGCATCGTGAATGGAAATGGAAAGAAAGAAGGACCTACTACTAGACGATAGTCATTAGTGCATACAATAGGTGGCAGATGTGTTACAGTCTATAACTGCTTTGTGTACTGATTGTTCCTTCATTCCTGTTAGTTACCTTTCCTTGAGTTTTATATTGAGGTTATTGTGATCAATAAGTGTTGAATGGCAGAGAGGATAAAGGAAGGCCAACTCTTTAGAAGAAAAGCAGTGGGGCTTAACAAACCCCAAGCCAAAAGAACTGAGACATATCCCTCGCCTTTTACACTGCAGGACATTAAGCAAATAATGTTCTATTAAATTTGGCCTCTTTTCCCTATCTATAAAACAAGATGGCTGGACATCTAAGCCCTCTCTCACCCACCAGGTGGCAAATATTCATAGGAGCTTTTGCTTTGGAAGCTATTCAGTGATGTGCTTTTGTTTAATACTTGCAAACTGCCACACCATACATTTGCTAGGCTGTGATTGTCACCACTTACTGTAACATTGTTTTCCATCAGCTCCCAGCTCAAAGCCAGGATGGCAGGCACAAGTGAATGATCCCATGGTGTTCACACAGCGATGGCCACAGTGTGCAATCCCTTCAGCACATTCATTTATATCTACAAAAGGAGATACACATTAGCTATATTTTTGAGTGCTAATTAAGACTTCACTTTTTAAAATGATGGAAAAGAACCATGGCATTACTGTTACATTGTCAGTGCAGCAGTAGAGTTTTGCATGGTCTCCAACTTCTTTGTTTGCAAAGGGGCATTTGCAGATAAATTAACTGTTTATAACATTAAATTTACAGTGTTGGTCTTGGAATCTCAAACACTTTTTCTATTAGAACCTACCAGTATCTGTTAGTTGGGAAAAAGAGAAGACAAAACAGAAAAATAAATAATCCTTACTTTAAGGAAGCCTGGTAGAGTCCTTATGTGGCACTGTAGGATAAGCACTGGACTGCTAACTGCAAGTCAGAAGTTCAAATCCACCAGCCAATCCTGGGCTATACAGGGTTACTATGAGTTGGAACCGACTTGACAGCACTCAGTCACAACATAAGGAAACCTGGTGGCCCTGTGGGCTAGGTTTGACCTGGTCAGTGGTTCAAATCCACAGGAGAAAGATGAGGCTGTATGTTCCCACAAAGATTTGTAGTTTCAGAAATCCTATATAGGATCTCGAGGAGTAGGAACAAACTCACCTGCAGTGGGTTTGTGTTGTTTGGTTTTTGGATCCCTTAGTTATATAGGTAGACATAACCGCAATTTGTCTGTAAGAATATACATCACATTCTCCCTGATTTATGATAAACAGTAAATGCAGCCACAGGACAAGACAGACACGTTTTGTGGTTTCATTTGTGGTGTATGTGTGACTATCACAGGACTGTGCCATCTAAACATTGGCACCCTCTCTCTCACCTTACATCAACATCCATTTCTAATCAACACGACTTCAGTGTTGTGGCCAACGTAATCTTGACTACTTTCTTAAAATGGGTAGGTTTTATCATCTTTCCTACCATTAGCACTTCCTTTTAATGTGTTTATAAAATCCTAAGTAAGTAACAAGTTTAGGGATAGACTTTCTAGGCAATCAGATTTCAAATTCAAATGAGAAAAAAAAATATATATGTGTGTGTGTGTGTGTGTGTGTATCAAGAGAAAGATAAGGCTTTCTGCTTCTATGAAGATTTAAAGCCTCAAAAACCTTATAGAGGGTTACTATGAGTCAGAACCGACTTGATGCCACTTAACAACAACAACTAAGTATATATGTGGGAGTCCTGGTGTGGCACTGTGGGTTAATGTGTCAGACTGCAGAGCCATGTGAACTACAAGGTTGGCAGTTCAAGCTCACCAGCTGCTCCTCAGAAACCCTATATAGGGTTGCTATGGGTCAGAACCGACTTGATGGCACTTAACAACAACGTATATCTATATAAAGAATCCTTGTATCCTGGTGTGGTGCTGTGGGATAATGCACTGGACTGAAAGGTCAGTTTGAACGGCAAGGTAGGCAGTTCAAATTCACCAGCCATTCCTTGGAAACCCTATACAGTGTCACTATGAATTGGAATGGACTCGATAACACTTAACAAAGCGATAACATATCTATATATAGAGAGAGAGAAAGAGACACAACATGTCAATATGATGAAGCTTCAAAAAGTTCATTGAAAAAATCCAGCATCTTTTAATTCCATTTTCCATGAACTTTTAAAACTCCCTGATGTGGTGCTATAGGATCAGCACTGAACTTCAAGCCACAAGGTCAGCAGTTCAAACCCACCGGCTGCTCCTCAGAAACCCTATACAAGGTCGCTATAAGTCAGAACTGACTCAACAGCACTTAACAACAACAATAGTATGTAAGTGTGTGAATATACATATATACACTCTCTCTGTTATTTATTTAGCTACACACACACACACACACACACACACACACACACACACAAGTTTAAGTCAAAAAGTGTTGCTACTAGGGTTCCCGTTAACACATGCATGGTTTATTTAAACAAAATGTGTTTAAATATATCTCTGTGATTGGTGGATAGCTACAGACCAGTTATCTCAATAACACACTTGTCTTAGTCTCATTAGAGAGGATCTTCTGGGCTAATTATATTCAAGGCAGAGTCAACTCAGAAGGCTATGGAGACTGTTTTTTGGTATTCCAAAGGAATAATGTAAATATGTTTTCTTTAAAAATATAGGATAATCACAGGAGCTTATTAGGAAAAAAGTTTCAAGATAATTGAAGACTGTTTTTGAGAAAAAGGTCAGAAAAGTTGTGCCAAGGAAATTTTTTTCCCATCACAACAATGTGTATACTCATACTTTGAGGATAGCAATGGTTGTGTTAGGAAAATTTCATTAGGAAACTTACTCCATTCAACCTACAGCTCTGATCCTATCCCTTCAAACTTCATTTTGTTCATAAAACTTAACAAAAATTAAAGTGAAAAGAATTTAAGTATGCCCAAACTGTTGTATTTATATAAAATGAATCAAATAGCCCAGCTTTCTTCAGGGAATGGTTGTTGTTGTTGTTGTTATGTGCCGTGGAGTTGGTTCCGACTCATAGCTACCCTATACAGGGTTTCCAACGCTACAAATATTTACGGGAGCAAAAAGCTTCATCTTTCTCCCGTGGAACAGCTGGTAGTTTTGAACTGCTGTCCTTGAGGTTGGCAGCTTGACTCGTAACCACTACCAGAGCTACCAGAGCTCCTTGAGGGAATGATTAGAGAGATGGAAAACCTGACTTTAGAAGTGTAAGACCTAGATGGAGAATATGACAATAAACAATAGCTTCCTTTTTTTTTTTTTTTTAGTTTTTATTGTGAATTGAGTGATAGTTTACACAGAAGAACATCAGCTATTGTGTTTCATTTCATTGCAATGACTATAATCCCTTCCATGCATTATCATTCAACAGCATTTGCTTCTGTTCCCTCTGAGTCTTTTTTTGGATGTACACCAAAGCAATCAGTAATATATAATCAAACAACCAAAGGGTCTACCCTACAAGCCTATCCCCTCTGGTCGTCAGCACAGAGCCCCTTTCCCTCTCTGGGTCTAGAGTCCCCAGCCACTCCATCTCTCCATGTCATTGTCTCTGCCTCCATCTCTGGTTTCACTGAATAGCTTCCATCTTGATATTTTTGTTTAATTATGGTTTCTGTGACAAAAATCATACTTCTAGGGAGGTCCACACATATAGTCATCTTTTATGTTGTTGAAAAATGGTATTTGCAATGAATAAATCATTGGTTTCACAAAATTCTATCATGAGATCGCCAGTATAATTTCTATTATCAAGGCAATATTTCCAAGGCAAATGGATCTTTTTTGTCTCTAACTTTTGCATTCCAATCACTAGCAATTATTAATTTATCTTGATTGCATGCTTGCTCAATTTCAGACTGAAGAAGTTGGTAGAATTCTTCAATTTCCTCATCACTGGCTTTAGTGTTTGGTGTGTAAACTTGAATAATAGTCCTATTAACTCGTCTTCCTTATTTTTTTGTTTGTTTGTTAAGTGCCGTCGAGTCGGTTCCGACCCATAGCGACCCTGTACAGGGTTTCCGAGGGTGTAAATCCTTACGGGAGTAGAAAGCCTCATCTTTCTCCCGTGGAGCGGCTGGTAGTTTCGAACCGCTGACCTTAAGGTTCGCAGCCCGATTCGTAACCACTACGCTACCAGAGCTCCTTCGTCTTCCTTATAGGCGTATGGATATTATTCCATCACAGACAGCATTGTACTTCAAGATAGATCTTGTAATGCTCTATTTGGCATTGTTATTATTGTTGTTAAGTGCCATTGGTAGGTTCTGACTCATAGCAATGCTGTATAGCAGCTCTTGGGTTTGAACTGCCTACCTGTGGCTCGCAGTCTAGTGTACACACCAGTAGTGAATACAATGCTATGTGTTTACAATTTGGCATTTCTAACATGGTAGTTGTGTGCCATGCCATGGAGATGATTCTGACTCACACTGATCCTGAATAGGGTTTCTGAGGCTATAAATCTTTACAGGAGCAGAAAGCCTCATCTTTCTCACGGAATGGCTGACTTTCAAACTGCTGGCCTTGAGGTTAGCAGCCCAACTTGAGATCACTATGCTAACAGAGTTCCTTATTCTGGGCATAGTAAACCTTATGGTTGTCAGATTCAAAATGGCCAATAATAGTCCGTATCAGCTCACTAATGCCTAGGATATCTATCTTATATGTTCCATTTCATGTTTGACAACTTTCAATTTTCCTTGATTCATTTTGTACATTCCATGTTCTGATCATGATTGGATGTTTGCAGAAAGCCTCACATTTCTCTTTCAGAGCAGCTGGTGGGTTTGAACTGCTGACTGTGCAACCCTTTCCAGTGTTTATCCTACAGTGTCAAATCTTTGGTGCCACCCAGTGATATAGCTGAGTGTATACAAATTAGGCACTCTAGAAACAGGAAACAAAAGCATGTCTAGGCTCTGTGTATGTTAATAGAATTCATAGAAAAATATAATCCATTGAAATTTTTATTTTAGCTTTGGTTTAAAGAAAAAAAATTAAACCAATTTTCATGTCTAATTCTCTTTCAATTTCTCAAAATGTTTATCAGTCCCCCAAGTGAGGAACATTTATGTATTCTCATAATTGATCCAAATAAACTACTTCTCATTTCATGAAAATGTCATGATAAAAAAGAAAAGATTTGTGATTTCTCAAAACTTATTAAAACAAAGATTGTCCTGTAGGACTGACTTCATTTATCAGTCCTGTTCTTGGAATGATTTGTCACTTTCATCTCTGAATTGAAGTATGCCTGTTTTGCTATATCTAGGAGATGGAAATGTGTAACCTTATATTTAAAGAGTTTCTTTTTTATTTGAATTATTCTTAACTTCTGAGAACACTTATTTGTACATATTTTCCTTTTCAAAGGTTATCTCCACTTTCTGTATCCTATAATGAAAAACTCCCTGTGTGGTTATGGGAGGTTTTAAATATTAATTATGGAATTCACTGCAGAATGAGAAATAGAAAACAAAGAGCATAAATTCTGAAACTATACCAGACCATTAAAAAAAAATGTAACTAAGAATTTCCCTGAGTTTTATAGTACTATAAAAATACATTTCAAAATGATCAAATAAAAATTTAAATGTTCTTTTTACAGTAAGAATGAAAACACCTAACTTCCTACCTGTACTGACTATTCAAAATGGAAATACCACAAAATTTCAAACAATTACATAATTAAGCCATCAGCTTTAACTTCCTACCTCCACAGGCCTTTTTGTCTTCAAGCAGCTGGTACCCCGGGTGGCAGGCACACCTGGCCATCCCACTCTCACTCTGACAGATGTGGGCACATCCATTCCCACCTGCGCAGGGGTCCATCTCTAAAAGCAATTAAGCAGTGATAGTTAATAATTCATTCACTTTAGAAAGATACATGGGTTGAAAAGGTGGAGAAGGGGAAGTAGGACTATTTAAGTTTCTTATATAAAGATGATATAGACTCAGGAAAGTCCTTATCCCTTTAAAATGCAATGAACTGAACAAAAGTTTTCCCATTTTGCAATCTGGACTCTGAAATCTGAACAAATTTAACTTAGATCAAGGACAAAGAAGCATTGATTTAACTTCATTCTGCCTAAAAGCATATCTACTGCCCTTTGGTAACCAAAGTTACAGGGTAAGTGGGAACTCCTACATCCACCTTCATGTTTTTCTCCTTCTCTCTCCACTGTTTCTGTTCTTTTGAGTAGCAAGATCATCAATAGATCATTGCTTTTGCCTCTTCCGGGTCCCTTCTCTCTTTATATTAGCAGTGAGGAGAAAGCGAACTGGAGCTACCACATCCAGGGAGAGCCCTGTCTTGGGATGATGATAAAGAAGTTTAAAGACTTGCAGGCTTCCTTTCTTCTTCACAACTCCTGTCTTGATCAGTTTTATTCATAGTCTCTGGATCCAGTGTAATGGGAAATCATGCATCTTATCAGGTATTACTCCACAAAGGGCTGATTTTTTGAGTTTATGAATTAAATGCTTCTGGTCTGATAATGTGAATTCAGCATTGTCTGCACTACAGGTTTGTGGGTTGGCAGAATTGATACTTCTGCCTCACCCTACTTCCAAACCTGTTTTATACATTCATTCATCTATTTAATTTTGATAATGTACAATGTAGAACAAGCAAAAACCAAAGCTACTAATCTGTCTCCTATTTATCAACTTCCAACTCAACCAATAGCATATGAAAAGCTTTAATTAGTTTTTTTTTGTATGAGCACACACACACGTGCACGCGTGCGTATCCTTCTAGACTTTATGCAAAATACAAGTTTATATATGGAGGATTTTTTTAATATACACAATAATGACTGTTCTGTTCTTTCCTTTTTTGATAGAAATCGTGTGGTGATTAGTTAGTAGTACCATATTAGCAATACTAAGCTATCCAATCCATGAACATGAGATGTCTTTCTACTTATTCGTTGTCATTGTTATTATCTGCCATCCACTCAGCTCTGATTTATGATGACCTTATTAATGAAACAAAATGTTGCCAAGTCCTGTGACATTTTCATTATCAATGAGTATGTTTGAGTGTATTGGTATGCCTATTTTATGGTGCCTTTTAACAAAGGGGGCTCATCTTCCAGCACTATTGGACAATATTATATTGTAACTATAAGTCTTTCATTGATAAAGTAAACTGCCAGGCCTTTCTTCTTAGTCTGTTTTAGTTTGGAAGTTCTGCTGAAATCTGTCTATCATATGTGACCCTGCTGATATTTGAAATATGAGTGGTGATAACTTCCACTATCATGTGCTGCTATTGTGCAGTGTCATCGAGTTGATTCTGACCCATAGTGACCCTGTGTAGGATTTCCAAGGAGCAGCTGGTGAGCTTGAACCACCGACCTTGCAGTTCAAATGACTTTGCAGTCTGATGCATTAGTCCACAGAGTCACACCAGGACTCCATTATCATAGCCACATATAAGTCACTACAGTACAACAAACTGGCAGATGGTTGATGGTCCATTTAGGTATGTCTTCTTTAATATGTTCTAGTGAACAGGAAAAGGTAAAAACATTCACAGCTCTCTCTGCCCAGGAGACAAGCTAAAATATTAATCAGGTTACTAAGTGGGACCAATCCTCTACGCCCAGGAGTCAAACTAGAATGTTAATCAGGTTACTGAATGGCACCTATCCTCTGGTTTCCTCCTGTCTTTAAACAGGTCTACAACTTAACCCCTCCCCTATTTTGACCCCATATAAGTCTACACTGCCCTATATCCTGGGCTTAGAATCTGGAGAAATTAGCTCTTCTGAGCCCAGCTGGCTTAATAAAATCTGAAACTCTGCTTCACCTCTCACAGTGGCCTCAGTTTCTTTGATGACAGATCAAGAGCTGCCATGACATTTTCGAATCTAAAACTGCTACAACACTAGCAGTGCTGTATAATTTTCAGTGTGCAAGTTTTATGCTTATTTTGTTAAATGTATTCTTAAGTATTTTGTTCCTTTGATGCTGTTGTAAAGGGAATTGTTTTTTTTGTTTGTTTGTTTGTTTTTCTTTTTATTTTCACTTCCAGATTGTTCTTTGATGGTGTGTAGAATAGAGGTGTCCCAGTGGCACAGTGGTTAAAGCAGTTGGCTGCTAACTGATAGGTTGGTTGGTCAAATCCACTAGCTGTACCTAAGCATTTTATTTATTTTTTTTGGTGCTGTTATAAACTGAATTGTTTTCTTTGTTTCATTCCCAGATTGTTCATTGTTGGTGTATAGAATACAATTGATTTTTGTGCTGATCTTGTATTCTTCAATTAAGAGCAAACAGATCTGTGTTGGAAGAAGTACAGCCAGAGTGCTACTTGGAAGCCAGGATGGCCAGACTTCGTCTTTCATATTTCAGACATTTTATCAGGTGGGACCAGTCACTGGAGAAGGATATCATATTTGGTAAAGTGGAGGGTCAGAGAAAAAGAGGAAGACCCCCAGGGAGATGGATTGGTACAGTGGAAGCAGCAATGGGCTCAGTCGTAGCAATGATTGTGAGGTTGGTCTCGGACTGGTAAGCGTTTCATTCTGTTGTGCATAGGGTTGCTATGAGTAGGTACTGACTTGATGGCACCTAACAGCAACAACAACACATAAGATCAAGTCACCTGAAAATTGAGATTGTTTCACTTTTTCTTTCTGATCTGGGTGCACTTTTGTTTTCCTTTTTTTCTAGTCTAATTTCCCGGGCTAGAAACTCTAGTAAAATGCTAAATATAAGTGACAAAAGAGAACATGCTTTTCATGTTCTGATATTATGGGTGGGGGATGGTGCAGTGCCACTCAAGTAAGTATGATGTCAGCAGTGAGTTTTTATAGATACATTTTATCAGGTTGAGGAAATTCCATTCTATTCCTAGTTTGTTGAGTGTTTTTATCATGAAAGGATTAAGTGCTTTTGTCAAAT
This sequence comes from Chrysochloris asiatica, assembly GCF_000296735.1. Lineage (NCBI taxonomy): Eukaryota > Metazoa > Chordata > Mammalia > Afrosoricida > Chrysochloridae > Chrysochloris > Chrysochloris asiatica. Next base: position 15,885,906 of record NW_006408561.1, on the reverse strand, counting down.
GCTATTTCTGCATCTCTTGAGATGATCATATGATTTTTGCCACTTCATCTATTGATATTACATTGATTGATTTTCAGATGTTGAACCAACCTTGTATTCCTAGGATAAATACTACTTTAAAATTGTGTATAATATCCTTTATACATTGGTAGATTTGGTTTCCCAGGATGTTTTTCAAGATTTTCATATCTAAATAAAGAAACTGGTCAATAGTTTTATTTTTAATGATATCTGTGAGAAACATTGTATATACTGACAAATGCTCAAGTAATCCAATCTGTACTCATTTTAGCGAGAGTGAGGTTTTCTTTATTCAATTTTTGCAAAATCTGGTACCCAATCCAGTAGACACGGGCAGATATGCCACATGGCAGACCACAAACAGTTTTTATTCCCGTCTCCAAAAATCCCCTCCTCCAGTTCCAGTTCCCCATATACAATTCTATGGCATGTCCCATTTTCCCTCCCCTCCAGAGAAGCCAAAATGGTTTGCCCATGGTCTTAATGGCTGCTTTCTTATTTAAAGTTCCTAGCCCTAGAGCAAATTTCTTTCCTCCCTTCTGTTAGATATGAATCCCGAAATTGCATAAAAGACACTCTGTGAGACTAAATTACCTTGGCACAGCAAAATTTACTCTTGCAAGAGGATGCGTGCACATAGCCGTACTGACAGGAACAGGCCAGTGAACACACTGAGTGGGCAGTCCACTCAGGTTTTTAATCCTTGACAGGAGTCTCAAGGCTGTGTCTCACCCCACTGGCTAGGGTTTTGACTGCACAACCTTTTCCCTTACCCAGTTGGCTAGTTCAAATTTTTAAGGCGTGCATTCCTACTTTGTTGTTGTTATGTGCTGTGGAGTCGGTTCCGACTCACAGCGACCCTGTACAGGGTTTCCGAAGCTGTAAATCTTTACAGGAGCAGAAAGCTTCATCTTTCTCCCATGGAACAGCTGGTAGCTTCGAACTGCTGACCCTGAGGTTTGCAGCCCAATTAGTAACTACTACTCTACCAGAGCATTCCTACTTTAGGAAATGAAAAAGAGAGTAATCATAAATTCTTTACTCCAGGAAGTAGTTAAAAGAAAAAGAGAGCGGTCATAAATTCTTTTCTCACTTCAGGAAATAGTCAAAGAAAAAATAGAGATACTAAAGTCTTTACTTCAGGAAATAAATAAATAAAGAAAGGTTACCTGAATACAATAAACAGAATTATAATAAATAAATAAATAAATAGTTGTTGTTGTTAAGTGCTGTTGAGTCGATTCTGACTCATAGCGACATGTTGGGGACCGCAAGCACTGAGATGCTGAGGCCCTGTGTCATGGATGAAAATCCAACATGAAGGCCCCACTCAGGATTGCTAGCCAGGGACCCTGAGAGCCAAGGAAGTGACCTCCTGACGTCCCAGGTTAATAGGCTTTTACGAACTCACTCGTGGGCTACCTCTGTATAATATTCTTTGGTCTTATTATTCATTCTATGCTTCTAACTCCAGTAATTGTAGCTTCTGAGAAAATGGTTTCTTATGTGCCTCTCTTAATGTCTCCACTGTGTTGGCAGTGCGTAGGGTCCTGGGAACAAATCTCTCTGAGGAACAAACTCTGGCCACCTGGCAAGCATGTCCAAACTGTTCTTTATCAAATTATTCAGTTATGTTTGATATTAACTTAATGCATGAGCCCTGGATACCCATGGACAAATATGAAAACAAAAACCTCTTCTAAAGCCGAGGCCATAAAAGTTCAAAAGGCAGGTTTGCTGGGATTCTGCAAAGAGGCTCTGGAGACAATCTGCCCAAGGAATTCACTCAAAGTAGATTGGCAAATTCCGGATTATTGTTCAAGGAATAATAGTGACAACCTCCTCAGATCGTCCCCAGGTGTAATCCATTAACCCAGACATCCTCCTTCCTCCTGAAAGTCTAAGCCAGGTAGCTGAAACAACTTGACTCTCTTCAGACCTTTTAAATCCTTTTCACCTTTACCCATTAGATTTTAAGCGCTATAGGTATGTTAATTAGCCTTGAGAAACCTCAAGTCGCTGCTTTAGGATTTGAGCCTAAAAAGTAATTTATAACAATTTGCTTGAATTTTTGGAAAATTAAGGATGTTAGATTATTAAGACAAATTGCAATGTATATTTTAGAATTTGTTCCTGTAAATCATTGTGTCCTGTTTTGAACGATTAATCACATTTCATTTCTGTACCCTGTCTTAATAATCCCCTTCTTCCTTTGTGTAAAATCCCTCCCTGAAATAAAAGACGGACGCAGATTGAATCCTGCATGCATTACTGCCTGCAGGGCCATGATGCCTGCAATCCAGGGTCTGCCTGCCAGTTTTGCATCCACTCTGGTCTCGGGGTGTCTCTTTGTTTCTCTCATCGTGTCTTTGTGTATATTCTTTCTCTATCTCTTTCGCCACCAGAGCTCCCTACTTCGTGAACCAAACTTCCCTGTTGAGACAGGTCCCTGACAGCGACCCTGTACAGGGTTTCCGAGGCTGCAAATCTTTACTGGAGCAGAAAGCCTCATCTTTCTCCTGCGGAACAGCTGGTAGTTTCGAGCTGCTGACCTTAAGGTTCACGGCCAGATTCGTAACCACTACACTACCAGAGCTCCATATATATATATATATTTGCCCCCCCCCACAACACTTCCCTCAATTCATCTTGCTTACATATCCCTGGATGTAAATCAACAATCTGTCTGCCTGGTCTAGCAATCTAATGAATTCCTGAAGATGGACCACACCCACAAGAGTTATTTCTCACAATATCTTTGTCTAATTTTGGTTATCATAGATACTCATAGAATGAGTATGGAAATGTTGTGGATAATTGATATTAATTCTACTTTAAATGTGTGTTACAATTCTCTAGTGAGGCTATCTGTGCCTGGTTTTTCCTTGTAGAAAGTTTTTAAATATCAAATATAATCTCTACACTTGCTATACAGCTATCCAGATTTTCTATTTCTTCTCAAGTCAATTTCAGTAGTTTGTGTCATTCTTGGAATTTGTCCAATTTATGTAAGCTACATAATTTGCTAGTATATAGCTGTTCATAACAGTCCCTCATATTCCTTTTTATTTCTATAAAGTCAATAGTGATACTCCCTCAATCATTACTGATTTAAGTAATTGTGAGCAGTTTAGTTAAGAGATTAGCAATGTTGTTGAACTTTTTAAAGGACCAACTTCTAGTTATGTTAATTTTCTCTATTATTCTATTTTCTAGCTCATTAATTGCCATCTAATCAAACTCACCAGTCACTTCTCAGAAACCCTATACAGGGTTGCAATGAGTCAGAACTGACTCAATGGCACTTAACAGCAACAAATCTTTATTATTACCTTTCTTCTGCCTGATTTAGGCTTATATTTCTTTTGGTATTTCTGGTTTTTAAGGTGGAAATTCTGGTGATTGATTTACGATCTTTCTCACAAGTTCTTATAGTGTCTGTAACTATAAATTTCCCTCTAAGCCCTACTTTAGCTATATTCAAGAAGTTCTGTCGTGCCTTTATTTTTTTTTATAAGTCTGAAAATGTTTTATAATTTTCCTCATGATTTTTTATTTTTTTTCAGGGGGTGGAGGAGAGGTGGTCTTTACCTTTTCATATAACAATCTTGGAAATCCTTTCATTTTATAATATAGAGAAATTTTTATTTTGTCACCCTAGGATAAGCACTTGACCTCAAGGTCAGTTTTAACTGCAAGGTCGGTGATTTAAACTCACCAGCTGCTCCTCAGAAACCCTATACAGGGTCTCTGTGAGTTGGAACTGCCTCAATGGGTAGCAACACCAACAAACACCCTCATTGTATTGAATTACATGTTGTTGTTGCTAAATGCCATCAAGTCAAGTCTGACTCACAGGGACCCTGCATAGGGTTTCCAAGGAGCAGCTGGTGAGTTTGAATCACCATCTTTGTAGTTAGCAGTTCAGTGCTTAGCTTACAAAGTGCTGGTACTATCATTCGTGTATGTTGTTGTTAAGTGCCATTGAGTAGGTTCTGACCATAGCAACCCTGTATAGAGTGAGCTTGAACTGCTGACTTTGCAGTCCAGCGCATTAGCCCACAGCACATCAGGACTCCTGTATTGGTTTATTCAAATAAAATGTGTTTAAATATTACTCTTATTAGTTGATGCTATCAAAAGTAAAAGTCCAATTTAAAAAAGACTTCCAGGGCATCTGCTGGGCCAGTTAAATTCAAGGCAGAGCGGTGAGCTCACAAGTTCATAGTGACAGTTTTTTTGGATGTCAACGGAGTAATCTTGGTAGCTTTCTCAAAGGGCACAGGATGGTCATGGGGGCTAATTATGAAGCATTGTTTTTGCTTCTTTTTTTTTTTGACAAATGCATTGGTTTGAAAAAAGCAAGGAAAGTTGCTCCAAGAAAACATGTGTCATCCTGACAAAGCACCTACTCATTCTCGAAGGGTAGAGAGGGCTGAGCTAAGAAAATTTCTTTAGGAAACCTTACCTCATCCACTCCAGAGTCCTGATTTCAGCCCTTCAGACTTCTTTTTGTTCCTCCACACTCAAGAGGAGTCCTGGTATGGCGCTGTGGGTTAATGCCATTTGAACTGCAAGGCTGGCGTTTCAAGCTCACCAGCTGCTCCTCGGAAACTCTATACAGGGTTGCTATAGGACTCAATGGCATGTAACAACAACAATACTTAAAAAGCACTGAAAAGGAACATAATTTGAGTCCCTTGAGGATGCCTAGATTGTTATTTTGATGTGGTTTAAATGGAAGAATGGAGAATTCTTTGAGGAAGTGTTAGAGAGATGAAAACATCATCTTCAGAAGAGTGTAGATCCAGATGGAACACATGTTGAGAAACAATTGCTTCACATTCTGATATTTTTTATTTTTTCTGATATTTTTATTTAATAAAAGTTTCTATGATTTTGAAGCAATAATATTTTGACTTGTCCTTATATCAATGTGCCATTATTTGTTGAAACGATTACATTTTAGCTGAGATTTGAGTTGGTTCCAGCAATTTTATATTACAAACATAGTGCAAAAATAAACTTAATTTCCGTGATTTTACTGATACGGAAATATACATGATATTCAAATACTAAGTCAAATATCAGAAGGCATACATGTTTGTTATTGCATGCTTGTAATGTTTAAAGATATTGCCAAATTGCTCTCATTGTGAATGTACATACAGCTATCCCTTAAATTTTGATGTATTCACATAAAGATGAGTCACTCTTAACAACTGTCTGATTGTTTTGTTTTGTCTTTCCTTCTGTAACTCTTATTATTCATGATATGTACTATTTCCAGTGATACAGGGTATAACTTGCTTATGTTATCATTCTTATGCCAATCACCAAAAATAAATAAAAATGAGATGCATATGTTGTTGTGAGATGCAGTCAAGTGGGTTCTAACTTAGATAACCTATACATAGCAGAATGAAACACTGCCCAGATCTGATAATAAAACCCAAAAACCAAACCCCTTGCCATTGAGTTGATTCTGACTCATAGTAACCCTGTATAGGGTTTGTGAGGCTTTAAGTCTTTACAAGAAAGCCTTATCTGTCTCAGACAGAATGGTTGATGGGTTTGAACTGCCAATCTTCTGGTTAGAAGTCCAGTACTTATCCAATAGCGCCACCAAAAGGCAATAACAATGAAGTTTGTTGTTGCTGTCTTTAATGAAAATTTTAATTTAACTTCAGAAATGACTTACAACATAGAACCCTATTGTAGCTTAGAGACTACCTGCATTTTCCTTCCAAGTAGCAAAGCATGAGAGTGTTTGGTTTTCCAGTCTAGCCAGCAACCTATTATTACAATTTTTTATTTTTGCAAGTCTGATGGGTAAAAAAAAAATACCTCACAGTACTTAGAAGTTATAAGTCTCACATTTTGAGTGAGATAGAAGATTTTCACATAGATTGGAGTAATTTTCATTTCTTACGCTGTGTCTGTTGATGACTTTTGCCCTTCCTTCTGTTGGGTCCATGATGTATTTATCATATATTTTATTGTATTCAAAATTTATGAAATGTGCAACCATTTTGTCCTTCTCACACTTTCAATACCTTCCCCTTTTTCTTATCTTTTGTATGTTGTTTCTGCATGATATAAACTCTTTTAACAGCTCTTACATGAGGGGCTTCAGATTCGATCTGTCCATTAATTTCACAGAAAATAAGCTTTGTTAGACCTTTTTGTTTTGTTTATTTTCTTTGTTCTGTTTGTGTGTTATCTCAGGAAAAAAAGGAAAACTTACAATGTACACTGTCATGCTCATATCAATAACTTAATTTATTTTAATTCCTATCCTCTGTCATCAACTATAAAGATAATCGGATGAGTAATTTCTCTTCTAGACTCTGAGATAATGAAGGGTCAGCCCCAATAATTACAAAGTAAATGCCAGTTATCAATGATAAGGTTTTCCAAATGATTTCTACTTTGGAAGTTTTATATCTCTAAATTTATCTCGATCTTCTATTGCTTTTAATATCTTCTTGATGCCCAAGTTCCTTAAATATTAGAGGTTATCCTTTCAGAAATCAGCCAGCTATAATTCCCTAACAAGCCCCAAATCAAATCAATCGCACTGCCATCAAGTTGATTTTGGCACATAATGACCCTGTGGGACAGAATAGAGCTTCTCCCTAGAGTTTCTGTAACTATAAATCTTGACAAGAGTAGAGAGTCTCATCTGTCTCCTATGCAACTCCTGGCATGTTTGAACTGCCGACTTTGAGGTTAGCAGCCCAACATTTAACCCATTATGTTATCAGGGGCTCCTTATAGCAAACCCCAACCCTATTAAAATTCCTATAAAAGCTACTGTGGCTGATGGTAAATGTGAGCTCAAACCACATGAAGTGGGTATGGAAGAGTTAGGGAATAAAACTTCCATGATAAAAAAAAACATTTGATTATAAATTGACAGTTTTTATCTTTAACTAAAAAAATAGAGGAGGACATTTAAAGTAGCATGTGGGACATGCACTACTTTGAAATATTTTCAGACAAGATCCCAATG
>NW_006408561.1:15876489-15878605 GCF_000296735.1 Chrysochloris asiatica | reverse complement strand
TGACGAGATCCCAGTGCCTCTTTTAGATATCAATGACGAGATCCCAGTGCCTCTTTTAGATATCAATGACGAGATCCCAATGCCTCTTTTAGATATCAATGACGAGATCCCAATGCCTCTTTTAGATATCAATGACGAGCAGCACGCTCCATATACTGTTGTTGTTAAGTGCTGTCAACTTGGTTTTGACTCTGAGACCTTTTATAGGGTTTCTGAAAAGCGGCTTGCGGTTTTCAACCACTGACCTTGTGTTTAAAAGTCCATTGTTTATCTACAGTGTCATAATGCCACTCAAATAGGGAATATTCAAATTTGGTTTGTGGTCCTGTGTGAGTAATAGTGACTGAACCTATCTTTTTCCTTAAACGGCAGCAAAACATAAAACTGTTGTTTGTAGACTTTGGACAATAGACAGCATAGGAGTGGCATTGCTGAGTAAAACGAAACTAAGTTAGCTCAATTATGGCCCTACTTTATACTGGAGGAAATTTCAGGATCATAGCACAAGAAAGGTAAATGGAAAGAGAGCTCAATGATTTCACTAAATTGAGGAGACAGAAATCATAATTCACAATAATTGAGGCAGCTACAATTTGTGCAAATTGCCAGAAAAGTGGGGGTTGAACACCAAAATAACTCGAGAAATATTCATAATTGTCCCTTTGAGCCCTTGGCTAAATATTATTCTATTTATGTATAGGTTGAATCTGCATGAGGTCAGACACAAACCAACACCTGGAGAAAGAAGAATTATAGGGAAGCTGAAGTCAAACAAATGTCAAAGCACACAGAGGGACAGGAATCCATCAGTTCTGAACAACCAGAGTGTAGAAATGTCATTGAATACTTGAAATATTCAATAGGGATCTCAGAAGGACCATGCCTCATTAGTAGGACTAACTAACCCTGGGTTACAACCTATTTTAAATTCACCCTAGAAAGATTTTAAAAAGAATTGGCAGGATAAAATATATATACAAGTAACAACATACTTCCCCCACAAAAGAACAATGCTCTTTAAAGGACGTCAGCTGAAGTGAACACTTCATAGTGTAAACTAAACAATTCCAGTAACAATAAAAAAAAGAAAATTAGACATGAGAAGTAGTAAGAAAATATGATTCATAGCCAGGAGAAAAAGTATTCAACAAGAAGAAACTCAGAGATTTTAATCATTGCAATGAAACAAAATATGATTGGTTGAGTTCTCCCATGTAAACTATCATTCAATTTATACTAAAAGTTTTAAAACATAAATAAATTTAATTTTTTTTTTTTTTAAAAAAGAAGAAATTCAGAGGGGTGCTTAATGGCATATTAGGAACAGTGCAGTGCAGACCTCTGCTAGCAATAACAGAGAATACGGGATGAAGCAATTTCAGGGGACGATCCCAGAACTATGAACTACATATAAAGGAGTATTTAGAAAGTCTAAAGGCTTACAGCCAGTGGAATCTGTAGCAGAAGCAAGAAAGGAGTTGTTTTCTGATCTGCAGCTCCCAGCTGCTCCCACAGTGGCCATCATAGGTGTGACGGAGCAGGTGAAGGATCAGAGGAGCAATCCCATCACAGAGGTCTGACCAATCCTCAGAGATAAATGTGTCGGCATTCTTTTTTTCTCTCTGTTCATTGTTCTCTCACTGTTTGGACACCATTACTCTGGTAACTAAGGGGGGTGTCTGAGCGAGTGGACACCTACCCTCAACGCTGGAGTGTTCTACTGCACATGTACACAGATCTGCTAAGCAAAACCCACTAAGAAGGGAGAAGACACTGCTTAAAACCGAATGGTCTCCCAAAACAGCTACAGTCAAATCTGATCTGTATATCACTAGGAAAAGGTCCTGAATGGGGGTTATGGAATGTGAAAGAGACAAACTAAAAAGGAAACAGGATGAAAATTAAATTCTGAGTTATGACATAAGGAATAAAAGTAATATCTTTAAATTTCTCAGGCAGCCTTGAAGGCAAGAAGCCGAGAGAGGGCTGTTAAAGTCATACTCATATTTTGCTAGAAACTCTTTTTTTTTTTTTTTTCTGCAATTATAGGCTGTAGTATCCAATCTGTTTGTTTGTTTGTTTTTCTGTTGCTGTTTTGGTTTTTGGTCCCCCTTTT
>NW_006408561.1:15873469-15875839 GCF_000296735.1 Chrysochloris asiatica | reverse complement strand
AAAAAAAAAAAAAGATTTAAAAAATCTGAAGAAAGTCTAAGATTCATGTGGGACGACATGACGAGGAATAAATTAAGAATTATTGGCATTCCAGAAAAGGAAGAATCAAGGAGTCCATAGAGGAGACAGTTGAAGAGCTACTGGAAGAAAAATTCCTCAACATCTTGAAAATGAAAAGATAGGCACTCAAGCATCTGAATGAACCCCAGGAAGAATAGACCCCTAAAGAAATTCACCAAGACATATTATAATCAATCTCTCCAAAATCAAAGACAAGGAGAGAATATTGAAATCAGCTAGAGAAAAGAGAAGTGTTACTTACAAAGGCAAGCAAATAAGATTAAGCTCTGAGCTCTCAACAGAAACCATGCAGGCAAGAAGGCAATGGGGAGACATATATAAAACCCTAAAAGAAAGCAAACTGCCCACCAAGAATCGTCTACCCAACAAAGCTGTCAATCAAATATGATGGTGTAATAAAAACTTTCTTGGATAAACAGAAGGGAAATGATTTGGTCAAAGCAAACCCAGAACTTCAAAACATCCTAAAGGGAGTTCTTTAGACTGAGAACCAACAAGAACAGACAACAACCAGAGATTGACTTACGTGGCAGCAATACCCAGAACTCAACTGACAGATGGATGAGTCCAGAACAGAACAAAACCATAAGAATGAATTCAGAGGCTCTGGGAGGACAGTCTATGATAAAAACCATTACAATGTGAAAGAAGGTAAAAATATAGGAAAAGAGATACAGGTGGTAAGGAGGTCATGTAGATTTCAGGGTAAAATAGACTGCTCTAAATGGAGGAAAAAGCTAATAGAATATAGGGTAACCTAAAAGAAAATTAATACTTCACAACAAAATGAAAATACAAGAGGAACCTGGAAACGTTAAAGCTATGAATCAATTGACAAGAAAGAACACAAAAATTAACTTAGCGTAGGAATGGCATGCAGAACAAAGAAACCAGCAGCACCACAAAAAAACAAACCAACATAATGTCAGCAATTAATTCATACCTATGAATAATTACACTGAATCAGCAGGACAAAGAGCTGGTTCTTTGAAAGGATTAATAAAATTGACAAACCATTGGCAAATCTAACAAAAGAAAACAGGGAGAAGACACAGATAACACATGTAAGAAACCACATGGGTGATGTCACAACACAACCAATAGAAATAAAAAGAATAATAACAGAATATTATGCAGAATTGTATTCCAACAAATTTGAAAATCTCAGGGAGATGGATACATTTTTAGAATTTACACAGAGTGAAGCAGAAAACTTGAACAGACCTACAATAATGGAAGAAATTGACCAGGTCATTAAACAACTCCCAACCAAAAAAAACTCCAAGCCCAGATGGCTTCACTGGTGAGTATTACCAAACCTTCAGGGAGGAGCTGTCACCAAGTCTTCAAATTATTCTAGAATATAGAAAAGGATTGAAAACTTCCCAATATATTCTATGAAAACCCACAAATAGCAGAAGTGTTGGAATTAGCATATAAGCACATTGAAAGAGTTCTTATAAATAAATTCAATATGTTTAATGATTAAGACAACCATGAATTTAATGAAGAAAGAATGGAAGAGATAAAAATGTACCAAAGGGAACATCTAAAGCAGAAGAATACAGTACAAGGTCTGAAATGAAATGTTCACTGTTGTTTTTGTTAAGTACCGTCGAGTAGGTTCCAACCCATAGTGACTCTGTACAGGATTTCCGAGGCTGTACATCTTTACAGAAGCAGAAAGACTCATCTTTCTCCTGCAGAACCACTGGTAGTTTTGAACTGACAAAACTGGTCCCTCCTGACAATATGTCTGAAGTACGAGAGACGAAGTTTGGCCATCTTGTCCTCCAAGGAGCACTCTGACCTTGAGGTTAGTAGCACAACTTGTAACCATTATGCTACCAGAGCTTCTCAAAATATTCACTAAGTAGAGTTAATTGCAAATTAGACAATTAGAAAATTATTGTACTTAAAAGGTTAGCAATATAAACTGATATTCACAATGAAGCACAGACAGAAAAACCAATGACCAAAGAATAATGGGTTGTATTTGGAATATGTGAAGAACTCTTTTAAAAAAATTCAACATTAAAACACAAAAATTAAACAATCTAATTAGAAAATGGGTATAAGACATGAAAAGATGTTCACCCAGACTAATAAACAGAAAATAAGAACGTGAAAAAATGTGGGGTACAAATTAAAAGCACACTGATATAAAACATGAACACACACATACCCCACTGCCAACTTGTCTATTCCAATTCATATCAATGCTACATAGGGTTTCAGAGGCTGTAAATCTTTATGAGGGCAGAAAACCTCATCTTTCCCTTAAGAAGC
>NW_006408561.1:15866474-15872879 GCF_000296735.1 Chrysochloris asiatica | reverse complement strand
TTCTTGACTGCTGCTTCCATGAGTGTTGATAGTTGATCCAAGAAGAATGAAGTCCTTGACAACTTCAATCTTTTCTCCGATGATAAGAATGTTGTTTATTGGTCCAATGGTGAGGATTTTGTTATTAGTGTATATTGCATCAAACCTATTCTTGAGATGATCTCTAAATTCAGGTGTGACATATTCAAGGTCATATTTTTGCTCTCCTGGACTTGGTTCTCTCTTTCTAGAGATTATTAAAGTATGTGTGTTTTATTTTACAAATTTTCGTTTCAAAATAGTATCGCTGAGGTTGCATAAGATAAAAACTTTTCACTGACTTTTCAATCTTCTTTAAATACCTCAGTATATTATATGTTTATGCACATTTAAGGAATTTCAAATTCAAAAGAATTTTCAGGGTTTTTTCCTTCTTTTTTTTTATACTTCCTACATAACTTGGAGAGCAAACATAAACAAGAAAATAATTTGGATGAATAAATTAGCATGGATGCCATTAACATGTATATTTAGTAGCAATTAAAAATAATACATTGCAATTTATCTTGAACAGCTAAAACCCTGGCTAGACATAATGAAGGACTAGATTATTAATCACAATTTTGGTATATGCTTAAGCGAAATTTTTTTTTAAAATGTATTTCAATACAGTATTATTAAGGTTTTTGAAAAATATGAGATACAATTTTTTTTTTTTTTTTTTAGGAATTTAGCACTTGGCTATGCTTATAATATTTACTTCAAATTTATTTATCTATGATATATGAGTATACCACTCCTTTTTAAAGGATACATTGCATAGAAAGCCAGAGTGATGTTCTTGAGTTATTTGTCAAATAGGTATAAACATACTTTGCAAATCATATAAGTTAATTCACACCTCTGAGATTTTTTTTTTTTTAAACACCTCTTTAGAATCTTTGCAAATGTACACCAAAGCAGTCAGTGCTATTATACTATAATCAATGGTATTAATTTCAAACTTAAACCTAGAAATGCTTCCCCTGAAATATTGCTTATTATATTTCCTCAGGTGTGTGGATGGACATTCTATTGAAGTTAAAGACAGAAGGATCAAAGATAGTATGGAAGGTATCCATGTCTGCTCTCAACATGACTACCTGCCCATATACTAAATAACGTTTTCACAAAATCACTTTCTTCATGTACTTCCTCTCATACTCCAGGGTATCTTCTAAATCTGCTCACTAGTCAGAGTCCCTTATTTGCATTTCTCTCTAGATCTTCATATATTGATCTTTGAAGATGCTCTAATGCCAGAGATTCTATTCAAAAGATCGAGATTGTTATGTTTAACAAAGTACTAATGTGGTAAACAATGCCTACTTTTATATATAAGGATAAGGTGGCATTTTACCAGGGAACATAATTAGGTTCTAAGGAATCTGTTCCTCTGAAAATTTACTTGGATATTTATCAATTCATATATTAGGAAATATCAACTCCTAAAATCTCTATGTTGCTGTTATTGTTAAGTGCCATCAAGTTGGTTCCCACTCATAGGTCCTACATAGGATCTCCAAGGAGTGGCTGGTGGGTTTGAACTGCTGACTACTTCATCAATTAAGTAAGCTATGGGATAAGCACTGGATGATACTGGAAATATAATGAACTCCAGGTCCAGTAATTGCATAATGATGGACACTCTGAGCTCTTGGCATTTCTCCCTTCTGGATCAACTCCAATTTATCTTTTTAAAACCAGCTTGAAACAGAACAAAGGTGGTCAGATGACTGACTAGTCAGTAGCGCTACATACTGGACCACAAGTCAGTTTGAATCACACGGTTGTTGGTTCAAACTCACCAATTGTTCTTTGGAAACCCTATATAGGGTCACTATGAGTTGGAACTAACTCGTCGGCATTTAACAACAACAACAAAAATATGGAAAACCAAATGAAACCAATGTAGATGATAGGCCTGGAACCCTGAACTTCAGTTGAAGGGATAGAGAAATAGATTGAATACGTATTAGAAGAGAATGATGGACACATGAGGCAAAAAAAAAAAAGAAAGAAAGAAACAGGTTGGTCACCATGCCAGCTGACCAGATGCAACGCAGCTATCTTAAATTTTCCTAAGTGACTTCAGAGACAAGATTGCAAAAACATATAAGTGAATCATGGAGATAAGGTGCAATTATTTTCTGGTTCCCAAATTCCACTGGCTATCAGAGGCATGGCAAGCCTCTACCTGTGTACACCCCAGTGAAGCTCCAGCTCTCTTGGTAGTTGGAACCACATGAAGTGAGAGTCACAGTTATGAGCCCTAATAAAGGAGAGGGTAACTAAATATATCCCAAAGCCTGGATTCAGATGAGCCCTATTTCAAACCTGCATAACTCTCCCTGGCCACCGCGAGACTATCCCTAACTAGGACAAGCAGCTGAACAAACAAGTGGGAAAGAAAAAAACAGAAAAAAAAAAAAGAAAGAGAGGAGGCTGGTGATCTATGCTGGCTGATCAGGTAAAACGTGACCATCTTGAACCTTCATGGGTAGCTTTGAAGGCAAGAGAGTAGTTGGGGGTGCAGAGGCTTACAGTTTATTGGCAGAAAAAAAGGTACAGAATTTTTTCTTATACCCCACATTACCCTGGTGACCAGAGGTGTGGCTAGTCCCCCTCTGTATACACTCCTACTGATGCTCATTCATTCTGAGCAGTGGTAGCACCGCTAAGAGTAAGGAGCTAGCAGTACAACCCCAGTACCTGGAATCAGGTGTGACCTACTCAAGACCTGCAGAGCTGATCTGACCTCTCAGCTGCCATCTGGGACAGAAGTACTCTGATCCTTAAGCTGCCTTGGGATCTTCATGAACTATTTCCTGAGTTGGGTGTCCAGAACAGACAATACCTAGCCTTATATGACTTCCATCTAGGTGCTTTCATTTTTTCTTGTTTTTGTTCCCCAAACTGTTGATTCTTCTCTGTCTCTTTTGTTTTTTGTTTTTTGTTTTCCTATACTACACTCTGATCTCTTTTTCTTTTACTATCCTTTTCCATAATTGTGCTTACAGCTCTTTGTCTTTCTTTTTTCTTCAATGGTTTAAAAGTTGTTGTTTTTTTTTATTTCCCTCTTCTTTTCTTTTTTAGATTTTTCATTATTTTTCTATATAGTTCCTTTTTTTCTCTTTGCTCTACTATTTTCTTCTTTGATTGTTGTTTGCTTGCTTGCTTCCCTTCTCTCTTGCATGTGAGTTTTCTCTTCTTATCCATCTGACAGGGAACAACAGCTATGCCCATACAACTCAGCCAGAACCGTACCCTACCCATCCACCCACCAGGCAAGAGGCAAAAACTAGCTGTTACACACCTGATCAACAACAACAAGCAACATCATCCAAATCTATCCTAAACTGAGCTGCATGAATGGTAAACAGAGAACAGTGCACATGCTTCCATTCCTTAATCATACCCACTGGAAGGCAGTTGGTGCGTGCCAAAGGATACACCAACATAGAATCATCAACATAACACAACACCACAATGTCTTGGGAGCAAGAGATCATTTCTGTTCACATGAATAAACAATAACAGTGGTTCAAGCAAGTGACCACACGGCAGATCTAGACAAAGTTTTTGAATAAACAAAGGCTTTGGAATTACTGAAAAGCAACTAAATGATATTAAGTACTTCCAAATGATTGACAGAAAGGTTGAGGAAAACAATTATGAATTCAGGAAGGCTGAAGACAATACAAAACCTGATAATAGAAATCCAGATTAATACTAAGATTTAATAAATAGTAAATATGTTGAAAGGGCAAAGGAGCAGGTTTGAATCAATGGAAGATCAAATTAGCTTCAAGATGAATCTCTTACTATTAGTAAGACAGAAGAAAAATCCAAGAAAAGCATTTTTTTAAAATCTGATGAAAGCCAAAGTTCATGTGGGGCAATAGAAAGATGAATAAGTTAGAGGTGGTCAGAATTCCAGAACAGGAAGAGACAAAGAAAAGCACAGAAAAGAAACTCAAAGACATATTAAAAGAAAATTTCCCTAACATCCTGAAAGATGAGAAGAAAAGCATTCAAGAAGTTGAACGAAACCCAAACAGGGTAGACCCCAAAAGAAAACTACCAAGACATATCATCAAACTCCAAAACTAAAGACAGTGAAAAAAATCCTGAGAACAGCTCAGGAAAAATGAAAAATTAACTACAAAAGATAATCAACAAGATTAAGTTATGATTTCTCAGCAGAAACCATGCAGGGAAGAAGGCAATGGGAAGACATATACAAAACACTGAAACATTTTTTCTAACCACCAAAACTCTCTTTCAAGTATGATGGCAAAATTAGATCATTTCTAGATAATCAGAAATAAAAGGGATTTGTAACAAACAGGTCAACTTTACAACAGCAGAAGAAAACAACTTGAGATTTACATGCACGACAACACCACCCCAAATTAATTCTATATCTATAACTATACAAAATAAAACAAAACTATAAGACTAAAACTAGGGAACCAGATACATCAACTTATAACGAACACAACCACAAAGCAAAAAACACCACAAAAACCAGAACTTTCAAATTGTGAGAAAGTCAAGTGGATTTCAACATAATATAGACTGTTCTAAACTGGGAATGAAATTAATAAATTGCAGGGTAACATCAAAGAAAACTAACACAACTTCACATCAAATAAAGAAAAAGGAAACTAACAGAGATGTAGTAAACATTAAAACAATAGTAATAAATAAATTGATAAGAAAACATACAAACAAAATGAACTAAGCACAGAAAATTATGTGGAATAAAGAAACCAGCAGCACAACACACACACACATACACAGACACACAGCAAAATGATAGTGATCAATTCAAACGTTTCAATAATTTCACTGAATATCAATGGATTAAATGAGTTTGCCAAAAGGACTAAGAGTAGCACAATGGATAAGAAAACAGGACCCTTATTCTGCTGGAAAGAATCACACCTTATACATAAAGACATAAAATAGATTAATAATAAAAGGATGGAACAATATATCAAGCTAATGGCAATTAAAAACTTACAGAAGTGGCAATATTAATTTCTGATAACATAGACTCTAAGGTACAAACCAAGTCGAAGATTAAAGGCACAACTGAACAAGAGGACATAACTATTATAAATATCTATGTTCTCACTGACAGAGAGTCTCCAAATTCATAAAAAAAAAGCTCCAATCAAATTGAAGAAATAAACACACAATTCTACAATAATAGTTGTTGTTGTTGTTATTAAGTGCTGTCAACTTGGTTCTGACTCATAGCGACCCTGTATAGGATTTCTAAGAACCAACTGGTGGATTTGAATCACCGACATTGTAGTTCAAACTTACCTTACAGTTCAATGCTTATCCTTCAGTGCCACACAAGAGTAGTAGGAGATTTTAATACACTACTTTTGATAAAGCACAGAACAACTAATAAGAAACTCAACAAAGATATAGAACTAAACAATAAAATCAACCAACTGTACATCATGGACTTATACAGAGCACTCAAATTAAAAACAACACAATACACATTATTTCCAGTGCACAAGGAACGT
Source organism: Chrysochloris asiatica (assembly GCF_000296735.1). Taxonomy (NCBI): domain Eukaryota; kingdom Metazoa; phylum Chordata; class Mammalia; order Afrosoricida; family Chrysochloridae; genus Chrysochloris; species Chrysochloris asiatica. The sequence continues at coordinate 15,867,312 of NW_006408561.1, read as the reverse complement.
TCTCCAGAATAGACCATATTTTAGGCCACAAAGCAAGGCTGAATAAATTTAAAAGCATAAAATCAGTACAAAGCATCTTTTCAGATTGTAATGTATAAAAGTAGAAACCAATAATAGAAGATTAAAGAAAAAAATCAAATACATGGAAACTGAATAACACCTGCTAAAAGATACTGGGTAATAGAAAAAAATGAAAAAATGAAAAAAATAAATTCGCTGAAACAAATGAGAATGGAAACATAACAAGCCAAATCCTTTGAGATATATCAAAAGTGGTACTGAGAAGGCAATATATAGCAATAAATGAAACATCCAAAAAGAAGAAAGAACTAAAAGGAGAAAGAAACAAATCAGTACATTAATGTAACATCTCCAAGAAGAGCAGCAAAGTTATCCTACAATTACCAGAAGAATAGAAATAATAAAGATTGGCGCAGAAACAAAAGAAAAACAAAATATAAAAGCAATAGAAAGAATCAAGAGATTAAGTTGGTTCTTTGAAAAGATTAATAAAATTGACAAACCATAGTCAAATCTAACAAAAGAGACAAGCTTACAAATAAACAATATGGGTGAAGTCAAAACAGAACCAAAAGAAATAAAAAATATAATTACGGATTACTATGAAGAATTGTACTCCAAAAAACTTGAGACTCTATGGGACATGCTAAAAATTTTAAACTTATGTGCATCAAAAGACTTCACCAGAAGAGTAAAAAGGGAACCCACAGAATGGGAAAAAAATCTTTTGCAATGACACATCAGACAAGGGACTCATTTCTAAAATATATAGGAAACTACAACACCTCTACAATGAAAAGACAAATAACCCAATTAA
>NW_006408561.1:15856698-15862464 GCF_000296735.1 Chrysochloris asiatica | reverse complement strand
GAGCACATAATAGGGCCTTGAAAAATCTCTTGCATGAAAAAAATGAATGACAAAGGACCATGTGAGAGCATAGTGAGGTAGGTATAAAGATTTTTTGCCTGGTGAAGTAACAAATGAGTATCCCCAAGCATGAAAAAAAGAAATCCTCAGCTCAAAAATGAGATAAAGCAATCATTTGTTGCATGCCCTTTAAAAGGAGATAGAAAACATTCCAAACCTTTATTGTTCATTATGAATATTATTCATTTCACACAATCGCAGTATCGGCTGAAGTCTCTCAGAGAGTGAAGACTTATTTCTAGCACACCATTATAAAACTCTTTCATCTAGTCCTAGACAAAATGCAAGAAATCTATTTAGTTCCTGGAGAGATATGCAGTTGCCAATGGAGTTTCTACATGTTTAATAAACTGTATATTCACTTTAAAGGCTAAACCAAACTAACTGGGATTAGGGTCATTATGAAGCTTACAAGAGTGTTCAAACATGAAACACTTTCTAAGAATTGAACTGAGATTCGTAATTGACAGCATCTCAGTTTACAGGACAGTAAGATTATATTCATCAAAGTCCAATATAATATTTCAGATTGACTACATGGAGAAACCAGCAATATCTTGCTATGCTGTTATTGTTTAGTTTAACTGTCAATTTGGCAATTCCCAGGTTGCAAATTGTGGACACAATTGCTTAACATTCATGTCTGGTTCACATCCCAGCAGTGACAGTTCATCATCTATATTCATGTTTCCTGATTGCAGTCTAGCCCAGCTAGAGAGCCAGTTTCCAGCACCAATGCAGGCAACCCCTACATGAGGTCTGCTAGTCTAATGCTACATTTCCAAGGCACTAGGAACCTATCTTCTTTGTAGGTACTAAAAGAAGCAATGAGAAAAAACCAATAGACAGGAACAAACTTTTTTTTTTTTTTTTAATTGGGTTAGGCTTATTATAAAAAGAAGATTCTATTACTCAGAATTTTTATAATAATTAATGTCTAGAATATTCATGCTGACATTTTATATGTTAAACACTAAAAATGGGATAGAGAAAAGATCAAATAGACATTGATTTGTAGCCTGGCTCTGACATGACCATTAGTTCTTGTGACTTTGGAAAAACCACTTAACTTCTCAGAGTCTTATCTGAAAAATGAGGATAATAACAGCTACTTCCTGAGAATAGCCAATGAAAAGTATGTAAAATAGTTACTATCATGTCAGAATATTGTAAACATTCAATGAATGTTAGGTATTATTAGTGTAACTATGGTAAAGAGAAAGGAATTACAATGAACAAAAGGCATCATTTCAGCACTTCACATATTGTTCCAATAAATCATTCACATAAGATAAAGGAAAGTGTTCATTAGATAGTTAGAACAAGATGATAACTGTGAAAGAGAAAGTAACATTATTATTGTTTTATTATTAAATCTTATTACTAAATTATAATAGTTATTTTATTATTAAATATTATTGCTATAATTGTGGCTAATATCAAGTGCTGAATATGTTTCAGACACTGTTCTGATGACTTCACATGCATTTAGTCATTTCCTCTTTATAAGTGCTCAATGGGGTAGATACATTTCTTAATTTCCACTTTATAGATAAAGAGATAAGGATAGAAAGAGATTGAAAACAAAACTTTTCTTCAGGGTTTCAAATATACAGTGAAATAAGTAAAATTTGTTGAAAAAGAGGTGGCCAATCAAATTAGGGAGTCCTGGTGTGGTGCTGTAGGATAAGCATTGGACTACTAACTGCAATGTCAGCAGTCAAACTGCTTCTCAGAAACTCTATACTGGGTCCCTATGAGTCAGAACCAAATCGATGGCACTAACAAGGAGTCTGGTTTCAAAACCTGTTTCTAACTCCACTACACTGGGGAGGTAGAAAGTTGGACTCAGTCACGAAAGCTATAAAGATGAGATGCTTTCTTTATAATGGTGCAGAAAGATGTTGAAGTACAGGTTTGTAACTTAGTTCCATACTAGATTTTTCAAGGGAAGTCAAAATTTTAAGTATTTTTAAAAACATGGCACATCTTTTATTTCAATTTTTAGCTTGTGAATGATAAAGTGCAAAAAGTTCAAATTGTTTTCAAAGTGCTACAGCTTAATACCTGCCATCAATAACGTCCATGTATAAAAAGCATTTTCTGACATGCTGATATTGAAAACAGGCACATTTGGAAATTCTATTAAAAGCAATGGTAGATATAATTTCTCAATGTATTTGCAGAAGGTACAATAGGTCATCAAAGACCATTTGGCTGAAATCTTCCAATATGTCATTTATTCCGCTTCTACATGATCTCTGTAATTATCAAGGGATTCTCATGCCAAAATTTCTTAAATCAAATTTCGCAAAAAATGGGAAACACAGGACACGTCCCAGATCTGCAGTAGTTAGTTATCAAGTCCCGACTGCATTTTATATGCAAGGCACATTTCTAACCATCGTATTTGCCTTAAAGTAGTTTCTAAAATTTGTGTCTCAAGGATTTTTTTAAAAATAAAATTCATATGAATCATCTTTTAGATTTCCAAGATATTTTGTAGTCCTATGCAGGGTCACTATGAGTCGGAACCAACTTGATTGCACTTAACAATAACAACAAAATAGGAATGGGATTGCTAGGCTTATTTTCCACAAAGACCACAGGAATGTGATTATTTGGAAATAAAAATAAACAGATTTAAGTTTTAGTGTTCTATTATTACCAGGTTTCACTCAAGGTCTATTAGTCTGCCTTTAAACTTTAGGTTTAAAGTTGCATAAAAATACAATGCCATAACTTGTGCAAATAACTCTTGGACCCTGCAATTTTCATCATTGGAATTTAAGAACATTATTATGTGTGAGAGCAAAAAAATATAGGAATATTCATTGCAATGTTTAAAATGAACTTAAAATGCAACTTAAATATCTAGCAATAGGAAATTGGTATGGTGCAATTAGAAAAACAGTAGCATACTATCTGCTTCTGGAAAAATTTACAACCTTGGACATCCTATATAGGGTCGTTATGTGCTGACTCAACAGCAGAAAACTACACCACCACCATTATAAAGTCAGCTTGAAAAATCTTGGGTTTAAATCCTGGTTCTGCCAAAGATATGAAATCTTTGGCCAATTCCCAAAACTGTCCTCAATGTCCTCTTTGTAAAATAGGGATGGTCACATCATCTACTTTATATGGTTGCTGTGAAATTTAAATGAAAATAGTGCATGTAGACTTATAGTGGTGACTGCCAAGCAAGACAATTTTAGATAAATATAAACTATAATTACAATGCTGCTATAAAAATCACATAGAAAATTAGATTATGACAATATACATGCTTCCAAAATATTTTAATAAAGCAAGTTATAAAATAGTGTGCGTAATGTTATCCCAATTCATAAAAGTATTTATGTAGATACAATATTTAACAAGATACAAATAAAAATGTTGATGATTGTTATTTCTGTGAAGTGACTTTATGGGTAGTTTTAATTTTTTTTCTTTTGTTTTATTGTAGTTCTCATTTTTTCCCCATTTTCTTTTCAGTCAACATGTAAGACTTTTATAATATAAAGAATAAAGCCATAAAAATAAAATAAATTGCACGGCACATATTGATCCCTGACAAAGTTAAAAGGACTTCAGTAGATGTTACTGCTATCAGTATGTCAATAGTTCCTGAGGCAAGAGATGCTAATGACACCAAAAGGACCACAGGGAGAGTGGAGAGGTGTGGAGGGGGACTCAGTGTAGTCAATACAAAGTAATAGAATTTGAAGTTGATGACATTAGGACCAAAAAGTCAATGCTGACTGAAAACACAAAAGATGCAATTTCAGTTTCAACATTAAGACAGCTACCACTGAAGGGAAGATAATTGTTTTTAATGATTTGGAAATACGGTGAGTTTGCTTTGAGTTAAATATGTAAGGGTATGATTACATTTATTCATTTTGTTATGATTTTTTTTGAGGTTATTTGTACTTTAAATTGAATTCTAGAGGTAATTTCTGGGTCTGAGCAGGCCCACTCCAAGGGAGAAAGCAATGCTAGAAAGAGCTCTGAGATAACTTTAGATCAGATAAAAATCGGAGATAAGCTATGGTTGACCTGGGATCCATTGTTTCATGAGACACTTCCCTCATTTTGCATTTGTGCACCCATTTGGGCTGTGGGCATGATTGGTACCTATGTCCTCCACCGGACTATTTGGTTTTACTCATTGCTGTACTTCTAGTGTCTATCACAGTTTCTGGCCCAAAGTAGCCACTCAGTACATATTCTGAATAAATCAATGTAGGAATGAGGCTAAACAACTCTTCAGTCTCTTCAAAATTCATTTTCTTCCATTTGTAAATTTAGAACTTAGGGATGTGTTACTGAGTTTCAAATATTTTAAGGCCACAGTAACCCTGTTAATAAATGCCATCTTAAGTAGTAGTCTATTATACTAAATGGCTAAAAATGGAGTTTCTTTGGTTAAATCATGTATGAAAAACCTGAAACTGTTCCACACAAAATCCTATGCACAAACACACACACACACACAAATTTCCTTTAAACCCATTAATCTTCAAAGACCATTTAGTCCAGAAAATACTGAACTAGACATTCTGATATTCTTTCTATGTATGACTCTGGGTCTCTCCAAAATGGTTATTCAGATGTTTTCCTTTCCACTTCTCAACTTTCATCCAGTGAACAGAAACTTATATTCTAACTTTTGCAAAACACAGTCCATTATCTCAGCTCTCTTATACATTAGGTTATCATGCAATATTTATAAGTATAATATTGATCATCTTTCTGGCATTTCATGGAGATATTCTTGTGTTTCCTTCTCTGCCTTGCCTATATTTCCCTGTTTATCTTGGTATGGCTCACCATTTAGTGCACCCTCCTCCTTCCCCTCTTATCATCTTAAACTAAGCATCCCAGTAACCTTTTTCCCTATCAAGTTCTCTATCATCTTAATGATAGTATCACTCCTGACTCCCAATTGTGAAACACTGAAATTCTCCTGTTTTCATGTCTTTAATCTCTCACCAAGTCTACTAATTCCTTCAACTAAGTTATAATTCTTCCTGTTAACATATTTTCTGAGATTATTGTAACAGATCTTTAATTACCAATCAAACTCATTTGCCTAAAATACTAACTTCATTATGTCACTTCCATGCTGATACCAGATCTAGATTCTCTCATTTTTCTCCCACATCTTGTCTAAACTCAACCCGATTTCTAAGATTGGCTAATATTTGACTCCTTCACACTCCCTATCAAATCTTTACTTTTACAAAGTAAAATCTGATAAATGTGAAATTGATGATCCCAAATGGCCATACTCTGTATTGGTAGATATAAAAGCAAAGGTCCTTTTATACACTGTTAAGGGAGGTATAAATTAATTCCCTTTTCTTGAAGACAGTTTAGTAGTTTTAATAAAAATCTTTTTAAATGTGGATATTTTAAGCTCAGGAATTTGACTATTAATTTATTCAATGGAAATAATTTTTAAATGTCCAAAGAATACACACTAGAACATTAATAGAAATTTCCGTTATTCAGGGACTGGTCAAATAAACTATAGCAAGCCATATAATGCAGTACTATATAGACATAAAGTATCAAAATAAATTTTTATACATAGTAAGTAAAAATCCAACTATAAAAAGTTTTCATATAATTTCATGTTTAATATGAATCTAAAGCTACATCTTTTCAAACATGTTCTAGTAAAAGTCTAGAAATATA
>NW_006408561.1:15849439-15855495 GCF_000296735.1 Chrysochloris asiatica | reverse complement strand
CCCGAATATGCTCAAAAAACAGAAACAGATGGCTATATCAGCACATGTCCAGAAATGAGATAAAGTGACTGAGACAAATGAAATGGAAGTAGACCTACACTCCATACTGGAAGATGGGCAGGCTTTGAAAATGCCTGAGAAGGAATTCAGAAAAATGATCATAAAATGTATCAAAACACTTTAGAGAGGAGTTGAGAAAAATAAGGAAGAAGTCAGGAAAGTGCTAAAGGAACAATCAAATAAGATAGATACAGCATTGGAAACAATTCAAAGCCTACAGAAAGAGGTTCAAACGATTAATAATAAAATATCAGAAATGGACAATACACTGAAAGGGCAAAGGAATAGAATTGAAGAGATAGAAGCCAGAACTAGTGAGCTAGAAGATAAATCCCTCAACACTACCAAGATACAAGAGCAAGCACAAAAAAGGATAAAAAAAATCTGAAGAAGGCCTAAGATTCCTGTTAGACAACATGAAGAGGAATAACTTAAGAATTATTGGCATTCCGTAACAAGAAGAATCATACAAGTCCACAGAGAAGATAGTTGAAGAGCTTCTGGAAGAAAATTTCCCTAGCTTCATGAAAAATGAAAAGATAAGCATTCAAGAAGATCAACGAACCCTAGGAAGGATGGGCCCTAAAAGAAAATCACCAAGACATATAATAATCAAGCTCTACAAAATAAAAGATAAAGACAGAACCCTGAAAGCAGCTAGGGAAAAGAGAAAAGTAACATACAAAGGCAAGCAAATCAGATAAAGCTCGAATCTCTCAACAGAAACCATAATAGGCAAGAAGGCAATGGGGAGACATATATAAAACCTTGAAAGAAAAAAACCCTGCCAATTAAGAATCCTCTATCCAACAAAGCTGTCAATCAAATGCGATGGTGTAATCAAAACATTCCAGGATAAACAGAAGCTAAGGGATTTTGCCAAAGCCAACACTGCGCTGAAAACATCCTAAAGGAAGTTCTGTGGACTGAGAAAAACAAGAACAGACAACAATCAGAGAATGACTTACAAGGCAGCATCACCCTGAAATCAATTGACAAAAGGAAGTGCCAAGAACAGAATAAAATGATAAGAACAGAGGATCTGGGAGGTCAGTCTATGATCAAAACAATTATAATGTGAAAGAAGGTAAACACAGAGGAACAGAGGTCCAGGTGGTGAGAAGATCAGGTAGATTACAGGATAAAATAGATTGTCTTAAATGGAAGGAAGAATGAACGGAATATAAGGTAACCACAACGGTGGGGTTGGGATCAAGGGTTTAGTTCGGTGTTGGGGAAGGCAATACAAGAAAGGGGAGGAGGTGGAAGAACAAGATAGATAGGTGAACACTAAGACAGGTTTGCATGGCCTAAGTAGGACAGAGGTAAATACTGATTCATGCTCAACCTTGGAACAACAGGGTTCTGTGATACAGGAATCTAGGCATAGTTTGAAGAAGGCAAGTAATACTAAAATGCTTACTGTCTTATGAATATTGGTTTCCCTTGCTTAATATTGTAAAATAGATACTTGAGTGGGATAGAAAGGAATGTTGGGAAACATGATTAGAGAAAACTTGTAAGCCCATCTTCAGCCTATAGCTGATTGGAATACCTAAAAGTGGCTCTAGAACTTGCCCAGTGAAATAGGCCTCTTGCAAAACCTTTGCAGAGTATAGGACCTTAGATGGAACCCTGAGTCCCAATCAGAACCTTATGAAGTGGGACACATTCCCACTAGTAAGGACAAGCAGACCAGCCTGGAACAGCTAGAGCAATAGAAGATATATCCTCAGAGAAATATCATCAGGAAAACCCAAAACAAAAAATGTCAGCATGACTGGTTACTACGAGAATAAGCAAGCTGTTCACCAGGAAGCAATCAAGGCAAGCAATCAAGTTCCTACAGGACAAACGCCCCTCTAAGACTAAAACTTAAAGGGAACACATGAACAGGCATGTAAACTTGCTGGCGACCACATTGGTCTACTGGTGAGTGGAAGAGGGGGAAAGGCAGCAATGAAGAAATGGGCTGAGTTTAACCACAGTCCATTGACTCTCGTTGACCTGGAGATGAGAGAGAGAAGAGGAAGGGCTGGTTGGTTCAAAGTGTGGTGAGACCTGGGGACACTTGAGCCTCTGTACAAGGACATGGCCACAGAGAGCTAGAGCTGTGGGTGAAGCATCCAGCTGATATGAAGTGAGTGCAGATGCACAAGAACACCCAAACTTGCAGACAGTACCCATTTGACCTAGCCTCAATGGCTTGATAATCAGAACTCAACTAGAGGAAGATTATCACACAAAAAAAAAAAATTTTTTAAATGAAGGAAATAAGGGTAAATTGCTACAGTTTGATGAATCTGACCTATACTCATGGAAGTAGTAACTCTAAATACCAACAGAGAGTAAAGGAGTCTTCACATCAAGTCAATGCTATCCCTTCTGTATATAGGGTAGATAGGGACCGGCCACTTAGACATTGGCTACCTAAAATGAGGGGGCGATAAAGGCACGAAGTGACTGGCTTACAAGGTTTCAAGAGGGAGTTTAATTTAAGAGTGTGTGGGGGAAGAAAATGTTAATCTTGTCCAGATTGTTTTTGATTAAAATAGATGGGGATAAGATTCTTATGATTCAACAGTGAATAATTTTTATTATGACTAATTGCAACTGTCACAATTGTAAAGGTGGAAATTTTGTAACAAAAACAAAGTAGTGGTTAATCTTACAGTCCAGAAACAGAGGACCCTAGGACCATCAGTGGAGAAGAGCACAAGCAGAATGTGGGACTTTATCCAGCGAAGCAGTGACGCCAGAGACAGGGTTATGGAGAGAGGGAGCGGCTGAGGACTCTAGATTCATGTGAATTGAGAAATAAGAGCTGGTGGCCAGGAGGCAGCCCTGCAGAATGTGCCCTTTAGAGGTGTAAATTATTATATATGTCTGAGTGTTTTTTGTTTGTTTGTTTGTTTTTTTTAAAAAAAGCTAAAGTGAATAGAGAGAAATACTGTTAGCTGATTGTACATGCAAGGGATTATAATCATTGTAATGAAATATGGTCTATGACTTGTTGAATGTAAAACTGATGATCTGCCTTGTAAACTTACACTCAATTCATAATAAAAACCTTAAAAAAACAAACAAACAAAAAGAATGACGTCCTTGACAAGTCAAAAAAAAAAAAAAAAAAAAGAATGAAATGGAATGGATAAAATCTGATATGCTAAGTATTTTAAGCATTAGCACCTGAAATGAACTGGTATTGGTAATTTTGAATCAGATAATCTATGGTTTACTATGCCAAGATTGACAAACTGAAAAGGAATGGAGTCATAGTTAAAAAGAACATTTCAAGATCTATCTTGAAGTACAATTCTGTCTGTTATAGGACAATATCCATACACCTATAAGGAAGATCAGTTAATATCATTATTATTCAAATTTACACACCAACCACTTAAGATGTTGTTGTTGTTATGTTTCGAACTGCTGACTGTGAGGTTAGCAGCCTGATTCGTAACCACTATGCTACCAGAGCTCCTTAACCACTTAAGACAGTTATGATAAAATTGAAGAATTCTACCAACTTATTTAATTTAAATTGATCAAACATGCAATCAAGATACATTGATAGTTATTGATGGTTGGCATGCAAAAGTTGAAAATAAAGAGGAAGAATCCACAGTTGGAAGAATAAATCCTTGGCAACAGAAAGTATGCTGAAGAGTACATGATAGAATTTTACGAGACCAATGACATGCATTATAAATACCTTTTTATTCAACAACATAAATGGTGACTATACATAGGAACTCACCAGATGTAATACATAAGAATCACATTGACTACATCTGTGGGTAAAGACAATGAAGGAGATCAATTTCATTAGCCAAAACAAGGCCAGGTCAGACTGTGGAACAGATCAGCAATTGCTCATATGGAAGTAAAGGCTGAAGAAGAAGACTGAAACAAATCCATGATAGCCAAAATATGACCTGGAGTATATCCCATCTACATTTAGATTCAATCTCAAACACATATTTGATGCATTAGACACTAATAATAAAAAACCAGAAGAATTGTGGTATGATATCAAGAACATCATACATGAAGAATGCAAAAGACCATTAAAGAGAGAGGGAAAAAGGAAAAGGCCAAAGTGGATATCAAAAGAAACTCTGAAACTTACTTTTGAGGTAGAGAAATAAAAGAGACTGGAAGAAATGAAGAAGTAAAGAACTGAACAGAAAATTTCAAAGGACAGCTCAAGAAGACAAAGTCAAATATTTTAATGAAATTTGCAAAGACCTGGAGTTAGAAAGACAGAAGAGAAGAACAGTCGGCATTTCTCAAGCTGAAAGAACTGAAGAAAAAAATTCAAGTCTTGACTTGCATTATTATGGGCAAAATATTGAATAACAGAAACATCTAGAGAAGACGGAAAGACACTGGCTAGAGGGTAGACACATGTTAGCCCAGGTGATAGGGAGGGCAATAATCAAGAAGAAGAAGGGCAGCAGATAAACAATGAAAGATGGGGAAGACTTAGGGACATATATGTGATCTAAATGGGATAGAGGTAAATAGTAACATATATATATATATACAACCTTAGAACAGCAGTGTTCTTTAAGTAGATACATGAATTGAAATATAGTCTGAATGGTTAAAGGAGGGGGAAAAAAGGTTTATGTGTTGACTCTCTTGTGGATAATGGTTTACTCTGCCTACTATTATAAAAATAGACATTTACGTATTGTAGAAATGAATATTGGGAATTATGATTACAGAATGCTTGTAAGCCTGCCTTCAGCCTATAATCAACTGGTTTTGCTAAAAGGGAAGTTAGAATTTCCCCAGTGGCATAGGTTTCTTGTTAATCCTTTGTAGAGAGAGTATGGGGACCATAGGTGGAATCCTGAGCCTCACCCAGTACCTTTTGAGTTGGGATATTTCCATTTGAAAAGACATGCAGACTAACCCAGAACTGCTGGGAGAACAGCAGATTCTTCTTGAAAGAAAAATCTGCAAAAAAAAAAAAATTGAACTGTTTGGCTATTTGCATTTCCAGCAAGCTGTTTGCTTTGGAGGCATCAAAGAAAGAAAGCCCAGTTCATCAGAGAAAACCCCCTTGTAAGACTGAACGTTAAAGGGAAACTGCGAGCAGTCTAGTATGCTTGCTGGTGACCATCTGGGTGTATTTGTGAATGGAAATAGGGGAAATGAAGACATGAACTGAGTTTAAACATGTTCTAGTGACACTTGTTGACCTTGAAATGAGAGACAGAAGAAGAAGAGCTGGTTGGTCTGAAGTTTAGGGAGATATCTGAACAACTGAGATCATAGGCACTGACCTAGCCCCTGCAGGCTAGGGCTAAGAGTGATGCTGCCAGCTGGTCCCAAACTTTCAGCTGGTACCCATTTAACCTAGCTTGGATGGCTAGAGCTGAGCTGACTAGAACTCTATTAGATAAAGATAAGGATTGTTGATAATGTGAGCAAATGTAAATTGCTACAGTTTGGTGGACTGGAATTTTGCTTATTGGATGAAGTTGCTCAAAATTCCAACCAGAATGGAAGATTCTTTAGATCAAGGAGTATGATTGTCTCCTCAGTGTATTGGATTGATAGAGAATGGAAAATTTAGACATTGGCTATAAAAAATGGAGGGCAGGGCTATAAAGGCATGAAGTGGCTGGCTTACAAGCTCTCATGGGTGTGCTTAGTTTCAGAATAAGTGTGGTAAGATAGAGACCCCACTGAATAGTTTTCCTCTTTTAAAAATGGATCTGGTGAAAGGGGATGGCAGATGACGGTGATAGGATTATATGGTTCAACTATGAATAATTGTTAGCAGGATTAATTGTTATTGTCAAAACTGTAATTGTACAAGATGTGTAACTAGGTAGGTGAAATCCTTACCTAGAAAAGGAGCCATAGCAGAGACGGTCTAGGCAGTGGCACCAAGAGACAGAGCAGCTTCAGGCTTTAGAACCATGGAATGAGTGAGGCTATGTGCTTGCTGGCAGGAGGCTGGCTTGCAGAATGTGATA